>NC_092372.1:35599805-35909919 GCF_030028105.1 Mobula birostris | reverse complement strand
TGCACATGTAGACGGAGACATAACATAAAGATTTTTACTCCTAATATACACCACACACTCAGAGATTCAGGAACAGCTCCTTCCCCTCTGCCGTCCGATTCCTAAATGGACATTGACCCTTGAACACTACCTCACTTTTTAATATATATCATTTCTGGTTTTTTGCACGATTTTTAATCTATTCAATATATGCATACTATAATTGATTACTTAATCTTTTTTCTTAATATATTTTTTCTTCTATATTATGTATTGTATTGAACTGCTGCTGCTAAGTTAACAAATTTCACGATACATGCCGGTGATAATAAACCTGATTCTGCTTCTGAAAGAAGGATGTAAGAACTAAAGTCAATTCAATTCAATGTCCATCAACTGTTGTGATCTACTTTTCAAATCCAGCATTGTACTTTTATCTCTTTGTGCTCATTATCCCCCCATATTTACATCCCTCTAGACAGTTCAGATATGATTAACAAGTATTTTCCACAGTTTCTCAGACTATCAAAAGCAATTGTGTCATGTGAACAATCCCACTGTCTGCTTTATCACAGACATTCCCTTTTCTTTCTTCACCCCTCTCCTGCCACCTCTCTGCAACTTAAAGCGCATTTGTTTTCTCATATTTTCAGTTCCAGCGAAAGGTTATCCACTTGAAATGGTAATTGGCTGATTATTTCCAGCATTCCCTGCTTTTATTAAAAATTTCTAGCATCTGCTGTTTTTTGCTTCAGAATAATTTTGTGTTTTGTTATACTTGCAACGAAAGGAGGGAAACTTCACACATTCTAAGTGACAATAAGCAATACAGGAACTTACAGACAGTTGCCATGCAAATAGGATAACTGAAGTGTGTGGAGGCTGGCGGATTGAAAGTTGTCAGAAAACAACAAAGCTATGTTTTCTGGTGGATAATTGGAATCAGTAAAGATACAATCCCATTCAATGTAATTTAGACTTTTCAGTACTAAAGAATATCAAACACAATGCAAACCAAACCACAGTGGATTGCTAATTAGTATTGAAATAACTAAAAAAAAAAGTAGTATGTTAAAGAAAACAAGCTGTTCACTTGTTTCACGTAGTAAATCAATGCAATAATGAACACAGGGCTCAATTGCCACAAAAATGCAAATCATAATTAGTAAGTTACCATGGAAAACTTTGAAAGAGCCATTATAACAAGAACTTGCAATAACATTCAAGCTCCTACCTCATCAGACTGTCGAATGCTTTTTAGTGGTATCCACACATTGCCCACCATTGTATCCCAGATTAATCCTTTGTTCCAGACTTCAACAATCAAACCAAGTTCCAACTTGCTGATCTCACTATGGAAAAGAAAATGAATGTATCTTTAAATCACAGTTGTATAATGTTGTACTTCTTAATACTATAGCAATATTTGTGCAAGAAAAAATGGATTATACAATACTTTTTAATTCAAAAAAATTCTCTCTCCAAGGCACAATTGCAGAACACTATGGAGAGATCTGCAGAAATGCATCGCTCTCAAAGTTCAATTTATTTTGTTACATATTCTGTACCAGTCTATATTTTGGTTATCAGAAAATACAGAGAAAGGCAATTTCTGCAAAATAATTCCACCATCAATAAAGTTCAAACGTTTAAGAGATAAAAGAAAGAATAAAGATCATAATTCAATTCAGCACTCATTTGGGCAGCATATCACCTCAGCTGGTGGAGCTGCTTCCTCAGAACACCATCGTCTCAGGATCGATCCCAACTTCTGATACCGCCATGCAGAGTTTGTATGTCATTACATGGGCTTTCCCTAGTGGTCCAGGATCTTTCAACATTTCAAAGATGTGCTGGTTAGTAGGCTAGTTGGACACAGTAAAATGCTCCTAGTGTGTATTGAGCAGCAGCATTCGTGCCAACAAATGCTTGACTGCTAGTGCAAAAGCGCCTGTTTCCATCCTGTACACATTGTTCTGTAATGTGCAAATTCAAGGTAGAATGAGTTTTATCTGCTGAACATTTGGAATGGCAGAAAATATATTTGAAAGTGCAAATTGTATAAGAATATACTTTCCCCCCTAAGTTTCTCTTAAATGCTCCAGTTCCTTATATTTTTTGAATTTACAAAGAATTGTACAAAAACATGTTAAAAACATGCTTATATTATGACTGGAATGCAAGACAAGTCTTTGACTAAATCTCATGACATGTGTCAATAATAAACCAATTTACCGGTTTTACAAACTGTTCCTTGAAATTGAATAAGGAGGGCTTGTCAAAAGGTTAAGTTCAAAATCCTGTACAGAAACCATTCTCTTGAAGACAATTTCTACAGAGTGGAGAAGTTATAAGTTGGCTGAAACAGCATTTATTGCTCCTTAGTAGGGAAATGAATATCAAAATAATACTTACTATCAGGGATTATTCTGGAGTTATGAAATTATGGATGACAAAAAGTAATCAAAAATGAGAACTATTGTTCAGGAATTGGTAAATTAGATTGGGAAATTGGTTTATTTTAGAAACAATTTTATATTTGGTACTTATAGTTCTTCTAGAACTTTGGACACCTTGATTAATGCATTTCAAGTCAGAACTAGTTTTTCACTGGAAGGTTAAATAGTTTTTAATAATGGAATTTAGAAATAGTTCAAGAATAGGAATTAATGGTTTATAAGACATAGTACAATTTATATTTTACCATTCAATATTCTGCCATTCCACTGAATACTTTCTTATCATTAACCCTCACATTTTCCCATAGCCATTAATTGATCCAATCTATTTTTAAAAATTCTCTTCCATATTACAGAAAAGTTGTGCAAATACAGTAACTGATTCTTGTACATGAAAGACCTGATGTGTCAAGTGTGCACAAAGAAACCAGAGGCTCATACAAAGTATAACAGTAGTACGCTGTGGTAAAATTGGAAACATGGAAACTGCAGAACAATTTAGTGAAGTTAAATAAATCCGGTCATAATTTCTATCCAACTCTACACTTCCAAGTCATTTCAATTATTCTGGAATAATGACAGGAATTCACAACAAAGTTAGTTGGTAAATAACAATAACATCAGGTAATATTTTCATACCTAAAAACAGTGATTGCAATCAACATAGAACTGATTTTATTTGTGGTTTTGATCCAAAACTGACTAGTGACATGTAAATGAATTTGAAGTTCAATAACTGAAGTTGTAGAGAAAATGGTGATCTTTGTGGCAACCAAATCTAAAAAATACAATGAAAGAAACAAGTAACACACACAAAATGCTGGTGAACACAGCAGGCCAGGCAGCATCTATAGGAAGAAGCACAGTTGACGTTTCGGGCCGAGACCCTTCGTCAGGACTAACTGAAAGAAGAGATAGTGAGAAATTTGAGAGTGGGAGGGGGAGGGGAGATCTGAAACGATAAGAGAAGACAGGAGGGGTTGAGATGAAACTAACAGCTTGAAAGTTGATTGGCAAAATGGATACAAGGCTGGAGAAGGGAGAGGATCATGAGACAGGAGGCCTAGGGAGAAAGAAAGGGGGGGGGAGCACAAAGGAAGATGGAGAGTAGGCAAGGAGTTATTGTGAAAGGGTCAGAGAAAGAAAAAAGAGAAGAAAAAAAAAGGAAAAATAGTAATAAATAAATAAATAAATAAGGGATGGTGTAAGAAGGGGAGGAGGGGCATTAACGGAGGTTAGAGAAATCAATGTCAATCCATGGCCTCCTCTACTGTCAAGATGAAGTCACACTCAGGTTGCAGGAGCAATACCGTATAAACCGTCTGGGTAGCCTCCAACCTGATAGCATGAACACTTATCTAACTTCCGTTAATGCCCCGCCTCCCCTTCTTACCCCATCCCTTATTTATTTATTTATTATACCCATCCCCTTTTTTCTCTCTCTCTGTCCCTCTCACAATCATTCCTTGCCTGCTCTCCATCTTTCTCTGGGCTACCCTCCCCCTTTCTTTCTCCCTAGGCCTCCCGTCCCATGATCCTCTCCAGCTCTGTATCCCTTTTGCCAATCAACTTTCCAGCTCTTAGCTTCATCCCTCCCCCTCCTGTCTTCTCCTATCATTTCAGATCTCCCCCTCCCCCTCTCAAATCTCTTACTATTTCTTCTTTCAGTTAGTCCTGATGAAGGGTCTCAGCCCGAAACGTCGACTGTACTTCTTCCTATAGATGCTGTCTGGCCTGCTGCATTCCATCAGCATTTTGTGTGTGTTGCTTGAATTTCCAGCATCTGCAGATTTTCTCGTGTTTGCGAATGAAAGAAACAACTTGCTTTTGTTGCTTGAGCATTGTAAATTGGACTAGCTACCAATAACTTCCTTCAGGTCTTCATTATTATTAAATCTTTCCCTGACCACTTGAACCACTTTAATAGACAAAATCGATACATAGAAATCATAATAAAATATACTTCCACCTTAGTAATGCATCAGAATGTCAAAATGGATAAATCAAAAGCTTTAATGTGAAGATTGAACCCATGACCTTCAATCTCGGAGCTGTGCATGTGTTGCAAATTTTGTCAAGCTGACATAATTGTCTCATATGAGCTGTACTGTACTGTAACTATGAGTTAATTGGACTGGAGCCATAGAGGAAAGACATTTATCGCACAAGACCTTTTGAACCAGATTTATTTTTCAAATCGTATTTTTGTCAAATTGATGTCTAGCACTTACAAAAATCTTTCACCATATCTAAGAGACTATAAGTCAGGTAACTGCTGAATCTATATTCAGTGGCCACTGCATTAGGTACAGGAGTGGAACTCGGTATGGTCTTCCGCTGGTGTAGCTCATTCACGTCAAGGTTCAATGTCCTGTATTCAGAGATGCTTTTCTGAACAGCACTGTTGTAATACATGGTTATTTGAGTTACTGTCACCTTACTGTCAGCTTGAACCAGTCTGGCCATTCTCCTCTGAGCTATCTCATTAGCAAGACATTTTTGCCCATAGAACTGTTCACTGAATGTGTTTTGGTTTTCACACTATTCTTTGTAAGCTTTAGAGACTGCTGTGCTGAAAATCCGAAAAGATCAGCAGATTCTGAGATATCCAAACCCCATCTGGCACCAACAACCATTCCACAATCAAGGTCACTTAAATCACATTTCTTCCTCATTATGATGTTTGGTCTGAATAAAAACTGAAACTCTTGACTATTTCTGCATGCATTTATGCATTGAGTTGCTGCCACATGATTGAACGATTACATATTTACATTAACAAGCAGGTGTACCTAATAAGCTAGGCTTTGAATGTATACAATTAGAACTTCTATTTGCTTAGCATGTTATTCAAACATACTCTTTCACCACAAGGATACATGTAACCAAGGAAGAGTCAAAGTAATGCTACAGTTGAAGTAACTATGATAACATTATGACATAATAGACCTCATAATGCACAAGCAGGCAAGAGATTATACTCATCAAAGCATTGCTTAAAGTATTATCTGAATCTGTAAAGAAACATTTAAAGACTTCCTTGGGCAGGTACACCTCCTCGATATTCCAAGTGTCCATAGGATGTAAAGGAAGACCAGACTTAATTTTATGGATTAGTACCACAATTCTTATGTGTATTTTACAAATGCTTTGAAGTCATTGTTTAGAATTTATTAAATATATTAATGAAAACATTTAATACAATAGGGGCCAGAAGACATAATTAAGTATTAGAGTATCAGTGTGTAAAAGTTAATTGAGGTAGCACAGTGACAAAATAAATTCCATTAATATCTGAATGCATTTTCCTTTGGGGATCCTAATTGAATATACAGAATAGCAAACTAGTACGGAGTAGGTTCCCGTCACAGAGAACAAGTAAATCCGGATAGGATGCTATAGTTCTAAACGTCACACTACAGGTAATGCAAGTAAAGATGGGGACCAGCTAGTAGAAGTTTTTGACACTCAGAAATCATATATCAAAATAACTCTGGGACTCAGTATCATATCTATTAGAAAAGCAAAACGGTCAGTTTTTGTAAGTCATCATGCTACTGGGATAAGTGATGAGATGCTATTGCAAGCAGATCTTAAATTATACTAAATAGATCAAAATTTTTGCTCTCTGCATATATTCTAATTACCCCTGTAGCACCTTGCTATTATCTATTTGCACTTTTTCATTCATTGAACATGTTACTAGGAATTTTCTTTGTTCCAAACGATTACAGGAAAAATCAAGGGTACACAGGCTGGATCTTTAGGGGGAATCCTTACTGTATATGGATACTTTACCTGCTTACAGTAAGCCAGTTATACATTCAGAATGAAGGCTTAAGTGATACAAAAGGAAAATCTCTGAATGAATAACTTCAGCCTTCAAGGTAGAGAAACTAGAAGCAATTAACGACAAAATTACTGAATCATAAGTTGTGGCTTCTCCAGTACAACATAACAATAATTAGTGATGGTACTGTTCAATCACCAAACATATTGCCAACTGATCCCCTTCTAGCAAACACAGAGCTCTAAAAATTGCAAGTCTCTTCTCATGACAGAAGGATTTACTGCATGAATGCAAAACCCTTCCATTGCCAGTACAACACATGACAAGGGAGTGCTCTGTACCTGAGCCAAAGAGATCTATCAAGTCCATCTCTTTCACTAATACAACTACTTCATCAATCCCTACCACAAACCTGACCCAACATCATTTTGGATCAAGTGATTACTTACGAGTGAATGCATGTCTCAGCATGAAAGGTAGTGACAAATAGTAAGAAGAAATATTACAACACTATGAAATGGTAAGTTGGTGGTAGCAACATCCACTTCCTCCAACTCGTTATACTTCAAATTTTTTCACTCATGGAAGCCCTCTCCTATATCTCTAATCCGGCATATAACATTTACTAACAGTTCCTTCACAATTAAATTAGGGGTGTTCACATGAGATGTTTCGCTATTAAACATTGCAATACAGTGTATGAATAGATTGTGGCAAGTAGATCTTGAGGGAAATAGACAGCTGATGGAATGTATTGCTGAATGGAAAGAAGCAATTCCTACCACTTCTAATTTCTGAGATTCTTTCATGGTGAAGGAAGATTGTTTTTTTTTTCAAATATTTTCCCTACTGGGAATGAATAATATCTAAACAATAACTAGTGTATGAAGGATGTAATTCTTGCAATGTCTACAGGTGCCCCGTGCCTTGCACAAGCAACAGATTTGAGACAGAAATCTATTTGGACAGTCTTCATGGCACTCTGAACTCCCAGGATTTTTGCAGCTAGGAGAAGGTTGATGGCCATCTCACCTTTCTCACATTTGTAGATTTAATTCTTACTTTCCTAAGTTATTGTGTGTTATGTGTACTACTGTGCTTTATACCCTGGTCTGGAGAAACATCGTCTCGTATGACAGTATACATATATATAGTTAAATGACAATAAACTTGACTTGTCTTGAAAAATAAGTGGAAAAACCAGTGACAAACTAGGTCCATGGCAGATACCAGCCCCCACCCCTACAATCATCTCTGGAGCATCTGAACACATATATCATACTATTGTCTATTGACTACAGTCTGCCTTCAATACTATTATTCCAAACAAACCCATCACCAAACACCAGACCCTTGGAGTTAATGCCTCCGAGATTTTCCAACCAACAGACTGCAATCAGCAAGGATAGACAGCAACATGCACAAAACACTGGAGGAACTCAGCAGGTCGGGCAGCATCCGTGGAAACAAACAGTCAACATTTCGGGCCGAGACCTTTCATCAGAGCTGAAGAGGGAGGGGGCAGGGGCCCTATAAAGAAGGTGGGGGGGAGGGTGGGAAGGAGAAGACTGGTTGGTGCCAGGTGAAAAACCAATAAAGGGAAAGATAAAGGGATGGGGGAGGGGAAGCAGGGAAGAGATAGGCAGGAAAGGTGAAGTAATAGGGGAAAGCACAATGGGTAGTAGAAGGAGGCAGAACTATGAAGGAGGTGATAGGCAGCTGGGGGAGGGGGCAGAGTGAAACTGGGAGGGGGAAAGGGAGGGGGAGGGAATTACCGGAAGTTGGAGAATTCAATGTTCATGCCAAGGGGCTGGAGACTACCCAGACAGTATATGAGGTGTTGCTCCTCCAACCTGAGTTTGGCCTCATCATGGCAGTAGAGGAGGCCATGTATGGACATATTCGAATGGGAATGTGAAGCAGAGTTGAAGTGGGTGGCAACCGGGAGATCCTGTCTGTTGTGGCAGATGGAGCGGAAGTGCTCAACGAAATGGTCCCCCAATCCGCATCGGGTCTCACCAAAGTAGAGGAGGCTGCACCGGGAGCACCGGATGCAATAGATGACCCCAACAGACTCACAAGTGAAGTGTTGTCTCACCTGGAAGGACTGTTAGGGGCCCTGAATGGTGGTGAGAGAGGAGGTGTAGGGACAGGTGTAGCACTTACGCTTGCAGGGATAAGTGCCAGGTGAGAGATCCATGAGGAGGGACGTGTGGACCAGGGAGTCGAGGAGGGAATGATCCCTGTGGAAAGCAGAGAGGGGTGGAGAGGGAAAGATGTGCTTAGTGATGGGGTCCTGTTGAAGGTGGCGGAAGTTACTGAGGATAATGTGCTGGATCCGGAGGCTGCTGGGGTGGTAGGTGAGGACAAGGGGAGCTCTGTCCCTGCTGTGGTGAAGGTAGGATGGGGTGAGAGACAAAGTGCGGGAAATGGAGGAGATGTGGGTGAGGGCATCATTGATGACAGCAGAAGGGAAACCATAATCCTTAAAGAAAGAGGACATTTGAGATGTCCTGGAACGGAAAGCCTCATCCTGGGCGCAGATACGGCGAAGACGCAGGAACTAGGAATAGGGAATGGCATTTTTGCGTGTGGAAGGGTGGGAAGAGGTATAGTTGAGGTAGTTATGAGAGTCAGTGGGCTTGTAGAAGATGTCAGTGGACAGTCTGTCTCCAGCGATGAAGACTGAGAGATCGTGAAAGGGAAGAGAAGTGTCTGAGATGGACTGAGTAAGTCTGAGGGCTGGGTGAAGTTAGAAGCAAAGTCGATGAAATTGACGAGCTCAGCATGGGTGCAGGAAGCAGCACCAATGTAATCGTCAATATAGCAAAGGAAACGTTGGGGAGCAGTAGCAGTATAGGTTTGCAGCATAAACTGTTCCACATAACCAACGAACAGGCAGGCATAGCTGGGGCCCATGTGAGTGCCCATAGCTACATCCTTGATCTGAAGAAAGTGGGAAGAGCCAAAAGAGAAGTTATCAAGTGTGAGTACTAGTTCCGTCAACCAGAGGAGGGTAGTGGTGGTGGGGAACTGGTGAGGTCTATTGTCCAAAAAGTAGCGGAGGTCTTTGAGGCCTTCTTGATGGGGAATGGAAGTGTATAAGGATTGGACATCCATAGTGAAAATGAAGTGGTCAGGACCAGGGAACTGGAAGTTATTGAAGAGGTGGAGGGCATGGGATGTATCCCGGATGTAGGCGGGGAGGGACTGAACTATGGGTGACAAAATGGACTCCAGGTAGGCAGATACAAGTTCGGTGGGGCAGGAGCAGGCAGAAACTATCGGGAACACCTCTGCCATGATTCTATACAACAGTGGTCAACAAGGAAGGGCCCTTAGCTCCCTGCCTTACCCCCTGTAGACTCATGAATGCATGGGCAGAATCTGCTCTCTTACCTATTGCTTGTTCTATAAGTTGAAGATGATACTACTGTAGTGGACAACATCTCAAATATTGATGTGTCGGGAAAAAAGGAAGCTTTGTTACAATTGAATGTGGGAGGAAACTGGACAACCTAGGGGAAACACATGCAGTCATGGGGAGAATGTTCAAAATAGGAGATAAAAGATTTACCTGAGATTATCCCATCGGAAGCACGAAATATTCCTGTTTCCGCTCAACATATGATAGCCTTTTCGACTTTATTGGCTAGGAGAGCCATTTTGTTGAAGTGGAAAGATATTAATCCATCTTCTGTCATTTTTTGGCTTTCCTCCATTATGTCCTACTTAAGTTTAGAGAAAATAAGAAGTCGGACACTTGATACATCCTTTAAATTTGAGCAAATATGGTGACCTTTTATTTTATATTTTCATTCGATTTGATTTATTATTCTTCCAATTATTTCATTTTTTCAAAGCTTTAGATTTCATCAGAAAGTCTTTCCTTTTTTCTTGGTTGTATCCTCTGAATGGACCGCCCAGTCCCCTTTTTTTTCTCTTCTTTTAGTGTAGTGGGTTTTTTTTCTTTATTTTAAATTTAAAGTTTTTTTTCCTCTCTTTATGAATTGAAAAGAGGAGAATTAGCTGTCCTTTTTATTATATATTGCATATTTGCTTAATACTATGTATGATTATGATAATATCTATTTTATCTTTTGTTTATATTGTTGCTGATACATATTTGAGATAATTCTCCCCTTGTCTGTGTATAGGTTTTCTCAAAATCAATAGAAAGATTAATTTTTAAAAAAGATTTACCATTTTACATCTCCATTAGAAAAAAAACAAAGATGTTTGCCGGTAATGGTGCTCACCAAACAATTAGGTTATCAAGAAAGTATATCAAGTGCTCTAATATTTCAGCTTGACTACAAAACTGGTACAACTTATTCTAACCTCATTCTGATTTTTATTAATGTTATCTTTTTAATACTTATAGGTTTTGAAAAAATATTGTAAAAATGATAGTTGAACTGATAAAATTCAGAAGATAAGCTTCAATAGTATGTGAATTTATCAAGCTAACTCCCAAGAAAAACAAAACAGCACTGGATGAAACCTTTTGACCCCCTCAGACTTGCTGACACATTAGTGTAGTGATATAATTAATCTAACGATCCAAAAGCAGAGTAAGGCAGATGCTAGAAATCTGAAATAAGAATTCAAAAATCTGTGATTTCTCCATATGCTGGGCAGCATCTATGGACAGGTAAAACGAATCTGTGCCGGTATTGGGTTTACTGATTGTTAAGATCAAAACTCAAACGAAGACCTTAAGCTCTAACAGATATAAATAGGCACGAGTACTCTCATTAAAGGGAGATTATATTGTAACCGCCCAATCTTCAAAGACTAGTTCACTTCCCTGTTTATTCTCCATGGCCAGTTTAGCTGCCAATACTCATTATTTCAGCTGTGGGTCTCTTCTCCCTACCAAGGAGGAGATACTTGTAGCTAGCAAAGCAGATTAAAACATAGTTCAGTGATACATTTTTAAATTCAAACAACATTCTAAAAAAAATTTAAAATTCAGAGGATTTCTATCTTCAACATTTCCAAATTACAAATCATTTCTAAAGCACAAAGCATTTCCAAAACACAGCTACAATCGCTATAAGCTACAACGACATACTGTCGATGCAGACCAACAAATCATCCATCACAGAAATGAAAGACAGTGGAATGGATTCTAATTCTCCCCACGTTTTTTTCTTTCTTCTTGATGTTATTTAATCATTCTCAATAAGCCTGAACTGCTTGCTTCATTTATACCCTTTCTCTGCTCTTTGAGTGAATGTCACCTGCATATAAAGTGCCTCTAATATTCGTTTTACACAAAACAGCCTTAAAACTTTTTGGAGCTAATGTTATAAAACTTACTTCCTTGAGTAAACAAAATTCCCAACATTAATAGATCAGTTATTGATACAGTAAATTGTATGATCCATCTGGTCTGCAAGCTTCCCTGAACTAAGCAACTTAATCAGCTTGTCTAGTTGAAATAACCCAAATTAAACAACCCATTGTCTTATACTGCACTCGAGCAGCAATAAACCAAATACAGTGAACTACATCTTACTTTCTACAGAGGGCCTGCTATATATGAGCTCATTTACGAAAGTGTTCTACAGACAAAACTTTGTTTTAACTTCAAACTGATTGCTGCTTTCCATTTAGATTTTAAGAACCGAAGACCAACTCCCGATTTATGACCAGAAATTAAACAAACTGTTATTTGGAAATTTACTTGATGATAGAAAGTGAACTTCAAAAACATGAGACCCCCTTCCCCAAGAAGCCAAGAGCACTAAAGTTAAGATTTCAGATCTCATCAGAATTGTAAGAAGTTAGAATTAAATTAAGTTTAAGGCTGTAGAGAAAGGGAGGATAGGCAGAAAATAATGACTATGACTAAAGGCTTAAAACTATAAAAAATTGAATGATATGAGTGGTAATGGGTAATGATACTGTCAGCTTGTCATATGAAGAGCATTTGATGGCTCTAGGCCAGTATTCACTAGAATTCAGAAGAATGAAGGGTGACCTCATTGAAACCTATCGAATGGTGAAAGGTCTTGATAGAGTGGATGTAGAGAGGATGTTTCCCATGGTGGGAGAGTCTAAGACCAGAGGACACAGTCTCAGAATACAGGGAGATGAAGATGAATTTCTTTAGCCAGAGAGTGGTGAATCTGTGGAATTCTTTGCCACAGGCAGCCGTGAAGGCCAAGTCTTTACATATATTTAAAGCAGATGTTGATACATTCTCAATTGGTCAGGGCATGAAGGGATACAGGGAGAAGGTAAGAGATTAGGACTGAGAGGAAAATTGAATTAGCTATCAGGAAATGACACAGCAGATTCGATGGGCCAAATGGCCTAACACTGCTCCTTTATCTTATGATCTTATGGTCTAAAATCCAAATTAATGACTTATGACTAACAAAAACAATGCCTGGAAGATGATTAACTGAAAGAAAGTATATGAAAGTGGGGGGTGGGGGGGGGGGGGGAGAGAAGGAGGGATGGAGAGTGGGAGAGAGATAAAAATAAAATAGATGCCAAATAGATTGTATGAAAATGTTAGATTTAATAATTACTGATGAAGGATATCCTGGTGACAAATTAGGAGAGTGGTTTTTCCTCCAGGATACGTTCATCTGCATTTCTGCAGAACTTAAATTTAACCAGATTAAACAAAATATTGGAATGGATTAAAAGGATCAAGCATTAAATAAAGCAAGTGATTTACTTAGTTATTGTTCAGAGTTTTACTTTGTATTCATAGTTTTATTGAAATTGTATCATTTTATGTCCTTTTTATCAGAATCTACAATTGCCTAAATGAAGATTTTAGAGTGAGCCATTAGAAAATTAAATTACTCACTGCTTGCTCAGAAATTAACCAACCATTACACGTCATTTCATAGTGCTATAGTCGTATTCAACTGATATTCAGTAGTGCGTATGAATATTTTAAACCAAATTTTCTGTTAACTACTGGCTGCTCTAAATCCCCCCAAAGTAGTTGTCATCGTAACACCCCAGGCTGCTGTACATCTGAGGAGGTCTGTCTTCTTAGCACTTTGGTATGTGATGAATATTTTAGACCATGTGCTTAACCTCTAGCTGCGCACAGCTTCTCAGAGCAAGTTATGTCACTGTAACACCAAATCATTAAACGACAGAACTGCAGAAAATTTACAACCCAGGGGGCCATTCAGCCTAAGAGTGTTTGTGCCAGAAAGTGCCAGCCTGATCCAAACTTTCACAAACAAGAGAAAATCTGCAGGTGCTGGAAATCTAAGCATCCAATCAAAGTACTAGAGGAACTCAGCAGGCCAGGCAGCATCTATAGAAAAGAGTATTGTCAATGTTTTGGCCAAGACCCTTCATCAGTCCTCCAGCTAATCCTACCTTTCCACACAATGTCACAGCCTTAGCAGATTATGGCTTTACAGGTAAATTTCCAAATATCTTTTATATGGGATGCGCTGGCTGGCATATATTAAGTTCTAACCAGTACAGCACAGGAACAGGCCCTTTGGCCCACAATCCTTTCAACATCCAAATGATTTCCAGAATTTTCCGACTGGAAAAGATGTCTATTTTTATTATTAAACATTTCTCAAAATTGAACAAACAAGATCACAATTATAAGGATAGTGTTTAGATACCATGGCTCAGAAGCTTTGAACTAGATTTGAGTAATGCCAAGGAACAAGACCAAGAGTCACAAGCAACAGTGAGTGATGAGATTCGTTGTGGTGACCATCACCAATTGCTTCCTTTTAAACAGGGTCAGAAAAAAAACTTCTACTTTGTTACACACAGTTCCCACAGCTAATTCAACTAAGAAAGGAAAAGAAATTTTTAATCCAGTGTTGATAATGCTAACAGTGCTGGCAATTCTGGCATATTTTACAGTATATCAATATTAAAGCTCTAAACAAATAGTTTTGCTTGGTTCTTACAGGCAGCAGTTTAGAGTCAGCCACGTAGATGGGGTTTGAAATTACATAAAAATTGAATGAAGTTTTTATGACAGCCCAGTCATTTTGCTGTAATCATTACTGATGCTAGCATTTTTCATATGCAAGATATGCAGAATATATTTTGTAGACATGGAAGGTTTCACATTGCATTTACACATAAGAATAATGAGAAGCATTATTTTTCATATTACTGCTACTAAATATTGCAATTTTAACTGGATGGATAAGGAATACATCAAACTGAACATCCACAAATCTCTCTGATAGCAAACAGTTGAGAAGGTTATTAGAGTGCATGCATGTGCTTAATACCCAGGTGAACAGAATGGTCAGGGTATAAATTATTTGAAATGCCTCAGCTGAAGTATTTGACTACTATTGAGGCCAAATTAGGATTTGATAGAAATTCATGAATTTGATACTGCAAATAGAAGAAACTGTTTCCAGCAAAAAAAGATCAGTGACCCAGGATCAAAGATTTAGTTACAAAGTTATAGAAGAGTTTAGCCAAAGGAGCCATTTGAATATCGGTATGGAAATTTGGGCATTAACCCACTATCAGAAAGGATGAATTTGACTGATGATTTTGATTAAAGATTGACTGGGACACAAACAGATCATTGGATAACTGAAGTTTGTAGATACTTGAGGAAAGAGCATCGAGAAGCACTGAAATAACCAACATGTGAAAGGTGTGGATAAAATTAATGGCAGAAAAACTGTGGTAGAAATGTTTGTGTATGACAGCAAAGAGCTTCTGTCCAGAATTACCTGAATATTGAAAACAATTTAAAAGAATCAAAGGAAAAACTAAAGATTCTAAAAAAACATTATCAACTGATGGCACTGTACTGGATGATAGTGAATAGACATCTGAAAGAGAAGCCACAACAATGCAAAATTTCTCTTCGTAGAATGTAATCTATGGGATGATGTCGGCACCTAACATCAATACAACAGGAAACACTGGACGAGTTTAAATGGAGAGATGTAGAAGATAAGCACAGGGGCAACAAAATTTTCCAGGAGTGTGGGTAAAATCTAGGGCAGGCTTTTAGTGAAAAAAAAATGAAGTGACAGAACAGACAAGGAAAAAAAGAGGATCTACATAAAGATGAGACCCAAGATCGAAAGTGAGAAAAATGAAATGATGGATTGAATTCAGAATCAGGGTGGAAGGTATATTTATTATGAACAAACAAAAGAATGAAAGGTGCAATTGAATAGAGGTGATCTAGATTGGTCATAAATAAAATTGCAGAATTAATAATGAGTAGTCAGCAATAAAAGTACCCTGCGGAAAGAGGTAGGATGCTGGGGCTTCGTTGGTGCATCGTTGGCAAGGTTACCCCGTGATATGGCAGTAACTGGAGCAAGGCTCTGGATTGCCATCAGAAAGTTGGCTGAAGAAGCAGAAAAGAGCAGCTTTTGGCTATGCTGAGGAGGAAGGGCAGAAAATGGAGGACGTACTAATCCCATTGGAAGCTGCAGCAAGTGGCAAGGAGACATCCCTGCCACTGCACCACCACCAGGAGATGTACCAGTGCTAAGGGAGTGAAACATCAATGAATGGTGTTCTCTGGCTGATGACCCTGCAGCTGACATAAGGGCAGTTGCAGGTACGGCAGGCAGCAATGCCAAGCAGGAAACATCTTCCTGAAAACCTCATTAAACTTTGGGAAGAAAGAACCTTTAATGACAGAAAAGAGCCAGTCATATATCATGCCTATGGTGGGTCTTTGAAAGAGCTTTTACCTCATCTTGCTGCAGATTAGTTCATTTCAAGTAACTTAATTAAATGATGCCAAGATACTTATAACTTTATATTAATTATTTCTTCTCTTTCTGTGAAGAGAGACAGAACACTCATTCATGTCTATTTTTCCAGTTACATCTGCTGCTTCTTGACCTTGATCAGCATCACCATTCAACAATCCTTTTACATTTTATATGTTCAGAAAATCTTTTTGTATTCATTATGTTGATTTATCAGCTAATTTATTAATGTGTTCCTTGTTCATTTTGATTTTATTAAATTTCTCCCTAGCACATATTATACATATTTTGTAACTGGCATTTGAAATAAACTTCCGTGACTCTATGCCTCTAAGCTTCTCTTTCTGCCTTATTTTAATCTCCATCTATGGATAACTATCTTTCTTTCTGACAGGATTATAGTGGATTTGTATGCAAATTATTTCTGCTTTGAACACTTATCATTGCCTGCTAACTGCATTTTTGACCAACTTTGTTTCCTGTCCACCTATGCCAGATCCTACTTCAAGGTATTGAAATTGTTTCTCATCTTTCTGGGGGTTTTGACTCCTCATGCATCTTTTATCCTGTCCAAAACTACTTTAAACCTAATTATATTGAGATCAATAAGAAGAGAAAATTTGCAGATGCTGGAAATCTAAACACACACAAAATGCTAAAGGAACTCAGCAGACCAGGCAGCATCTACGGAAAAACGTACAGTCAACGTTTTGGGCCAAGGCCCTTTGGGAGGATTGAGCCTCCCAGTTTCACCTACCACCTTGTGTTTTTCCCTCCCCTCCCCCCATCTTTTATTCTTCAGTCCTGCTGAAGAGTCTCGGCCCGAAACGTTGACTGTAATCGTTTCCATAGATGCGGCCTGGCCTAGCCTGAGTTCCTCCAGCATTTTGTGTGTGTTGCTTACATTAAGGTCAATGTAACCTACATATCTTCTCTCTGCAACACTTAGATCAAGCACTGTTTTCCTCAATGAGCAAGTAGCATATTGATTAAGAAATTTCATCTGGACCAATGTAACATCTCCATCACTGTTTCAGTTCCCTGAAATTTGTCTAGAGATTTGCTCTAATTCAATAAAATAGAATCCAGCAATGTAACAGTTCTTTATGCCTTTGCCCATCTTATCAAATAGATTCCATTTTTAAACTCTCTTGTTCTTCTGTTAGAATTCTTCCTTTATTCTTCATTAATACTCCTATTTTCTTCTTTCATTTTTAGTTGTACCCCTTCCCTCTAGAATGCAAAGTTTAGTTTCTTTGTCATCCTTGTCTTTCTCTTTCCCTACAAAGTATAATATTTGGTCCACATACCTATCCATTTTTAAAATTAATTTTCTCTTGTCACCATGATTTCCTAACCCTACATATTAACTTATTTCTGCAGCTCTTCAACCTCATGATCTAGAGTGGAGAAACAAGAGACAGCAGATGGAGCACAAACTACTGGAGGAACTCAGTGGGTCAAGCAGTATATCAAAGGGAAAGAAATCACAGATGTTTCAGGACTGATGCAGGATCCCAATCTGAAATGTCAACAATACCTCACACAAACAGCCACCCCATCCCAACATCTAAATTCTGACAAACTCCTATACATGTGTAGTGGAGAGTATATTGACTGGTTGCATCACAGCCTTATATGGAAACACCAATTTCCTTGAATGGAAAAGCCTACAAAAAGTAGTAGATGCAGCCCAGTCCATTATAGGCAAACCTCTCTGCACCACTGAGCACATCGACAGGGAGCACTATCACAGGAAAGCAGCGTCCATCATCAAAGAACCCCAGAATCCAAGCCATGCTCCTCGCTGTTACCATCAGGAAGGTGGTACAGGAGCCTCAGGACTTACACCACCAGGTTCAGGAACAATATTACCCCTCAACCATCAGGCTTTCGAACCAGAGGGAATAGCTGGACTCAACTACACTCACCCCAACACTGAACTTTTCTCACAACCAATGGACTCACTTTCAAGGGCCCTTCATCTTACGTTCTTGGATATTTATGTTTTATTATTTTGTTTTTTATGTGAATGCCTGCAAGAAAATTTATCTAAGAGTTGTACTGTATATGGCGACAAATTTGTACTTTGATAATAAAATTACTGTGAAATTTGATTTGATCAAACCATGACAAGTTCTACAAGTATGTGAAGAGCAAGAGGATAAGACGTGAAAGAATAGGCCCTATCAAGTGTAACAGTGGGAAAGTGTGTATGGAACTGGAGGAAAAAGCAGGGATAACTTTATGAAACCTTCAGTATTCACTATGGAAAAGGATCTTGGTGATTGTAGTGCTGACTTGTAGCAGACCTTGAGCATGTAGATACGAAGAAAGAAGATGTGCTGGAGCTTTTGGAAAGCATAAAGTTGGATAAATCGCCGGGACCAGATGAGATGTACTCCAGGCTACTGTGGGAGCTGAGGGAGGAGATTGCTGATCCTCTGGCGATGATCTTTGCATCAGCAATGGGGGTGCGAGAGGTTCTGGAAGATTGGAGGGTTGCAGATCTTGTTCCATTATGCAAGAACTTATCAGTGGTTGGTAAGTTGATGGAGAGGATCCTGAGAGGCAGGATTTATGAACATTTGGAGAGGTATAATATGATTAGGAATAGTCAGCATGGCTTTGTCAAGGGTAGGTCATGCCTTATGAGCCTGATTAAATTTTTTGAGAATGTGACTAAACACATTGATGAAGGAAGAGCAGTAGATGTAGTGTGTATGGATTTCAACAAGGCATTTGATAAGATACCCCACGCAAGGCTTATTGAGAAAATAAGGACGCATGGAATCCAAGGGGGCATTGCTTTGTGGATCCAGAACTGGCTTATCCACAGAAGGCAAAGAGTGGTTGTAGACGGGTCATATTCTGCATGGAGGTTGGTCACCAGTGGTGTGCCTCAGGGATCTGTTCTGGGACCCTTACTCTTCTTGATTTTTATAAATGACCAGGATGAGGAAGTGGAGGGATGAGGTAGTAAATTTTCTGATGACACAAAGCTTGGGGGTGCTGTGGATAGTGTGGAGGGCTGTCAGAGGTTACAGCGGGACATTGATAGGATGCAAAACTGGGCTGAGAAGTGGCAGATGAAGTTCAACCCAGATAAGTGTGAAGTGGTTCATTTTGGTAGATCAAATATGATGGCAGAATATAGTATCAATGGTAAGACTCTTGGCAGTGTGGAGGATCAGAGGGATCTTGGGGTCCAAGTTCTAGGACGCTCAAAGCAGCTGCGCAGGTTGACACTGTGGTTAAGGAGGCATACAGTGTATTGGCCTTCATTAATCGTGGAATTGAATTTAGGAGCCGAGAGGTAATGTTGCAGCTATATAGGACCCTGGTCAGACCCCACTTGGAGTACTGTGCTCAGTTCTGGTCGCCTCACTACAGGAAGGATGTGGAAGCCATAGAAATGGTACAGAAGAGATTTACAAGGATGTTTCCTGGATTGGGGAGCATGCCTTATGAAAACAGGCTGAGTGAACTCGGCCTTTTCTCCTTGGAGTGACGGAGGATGAGAGGTGACCTGATAGGGGTGTACAAGATGATGAGAGGCATTGATTGTGTGGATAGTGAGAGGCTTTTCCCCAGGGCTGAAATGGTTGCCACAAGAGGACACAGGTTTAAGGTGCTGGGGAGTAGGTACAGAGGAGATGTCAGCGGTAAGTTTTTTTTTAAACTCAGAGATTGGTAAGTGCGTGGAATGGGCTGCCAGCAACGGTGGTGGAGGCGGAAACGATAGGGTCTTTTAAGAGACTTTTAAATAGGTACATGGCGCTTAGAAAAATAGAGGGCTATAGGGAAGTCTAGTAATTTCTAAGGTAGGGACATGTTCAGCACAACGTTGTGGGCTGAAGGGCCTGTATTGTGCTGTAGGTTTTCTATGTTTCTAAGTTGACTGCTAATAACTAATTTAACCTGTTATTCTCTAGGCACACCTTGACTTGATGAAGTGAAGTTATAATTCAAATTCAATGACAGACAAAGCAACAACATTCCTTACAATGTGATGGTCAATATACTGGAAGAGGTTACTGACATTGTGCCATGCAATTAATAAATATGATATAAGTAGATGTCAGAACTTAACAGTTGTGTTGGACAATAATCTTACCATGTGTGGAAGATGTACACTTCTGATTATTACATAAAAATACAGCACTAAGTGCCATAATTTTTTTAAAGGCAAAAGGTACCAATGGTCCTCTTCAAAATAGATCAAAACCCAAGTTGTAAAAGAGAAAGGGCTGTAAAATAATGTATTTGAGAGGTGAATTCATCTATAAAAAAAACACAAGGAGGAAGTGTGGAAGGTAAATGATTAGATGAGGCTGGAGGACAAAAGGATACAGCAGCAAAGAAAACACAAAAAAGAAGAAAATATTATGGGCTTGGGGGAGAAAAGCTTGAAACGTTTGTGTAATTAAATTTGAAAAGAAACTTATCTCTCAACCTTTAACTTAAAAGTTGGCACATTATTTCATTTTAAAGGTGTTCATAATTCTGAGGTAGCTACTCTGAATTTAAATTTACTACTAAAGTAATTAAATAAAGCTTTGGTCATTGTGAGTTTTTGTGACTGCAAAACAACGAAATCCTTGGGGTAAAAATAAATTGATTATTTCATAGGATATCAGGTACTGACAGAACAACTTGTAACATCTTGGCACAGTGGATTTAATAAACAAACAATTACATCTAGAACTGTCAGCAGCATATTTTGCATTGCTAACTTGTTAATCAATGTATAACCTTACATAATTTATTCTTGAGGGAGCAATTTGAGCTGTTTCCTTTTGAAGAAGTGATTATAGGGATAGAAAGTATCTAAATGGCAATAAGGCTCCAGAATCAAAATAAGCATGTCAAAAACTGTGACAGTGCCAGTCATGGAATACATTTGAATTGTTCTTTCAACATTTTCATAACTGAATTGTATTTAATTGGTATTGTCACATGTGCCAAGGGACAATGTAAATCCTACCTCGCACAGCATTCATTCCAATTACACCACTACAACAGTGCATTGAGGAGGTACATAGAAACACAGTAACATTATACAGAATAAGGTGCTAAATTTAGAGAAATTGCAGTGCAATTAGACAATAAGGTGCAAGGTCACAATGAGGTAGATTGTGAGGTAGACACAGAGATTCTGTAGACGCTGCAAATCTTGAATAACGCACACAAAATGTGGTGGGAGGTCAGTAGGTCAGGCAGCAGCTATGGAGGGAAATGAATAGTCAACATTTCAGGCCAAGACCCTTCAGCAGGGCTGGAAAGAGAGAAGCCAGAAGTAAAAAGGGTATTTCTTATTAAGTGAATCCCCATCGACCTGTACTCACCTACCACTCCATAAGCTTCTACAACCTCCACCATCTCCAACAAAGGTCCTACATCACTCCCTCCTGCTCTTTCTCAGCTTTCTGAAGATGCTGAAAATGACCCTCTTGTCCACTCATCCCTCCCCACCATTCTCCCTCCTGGTACTTATCCCTGCAACTACAATTGCTCCTACACTCCTCCCTCACCACCATTCAGGGCCCCAAACAGTCCAACCAGGTAAGGCAACACACCTGCAAGTCTGTTGGGGTCATCTACTGTATCCATTGCTCCCAGTGTAGCCTCTATACATCAATGAGACCCAACACATATTGTAAGATACTACTTTATCAAGTGCCACAACAGCCAAGATCTCCCAGTGGCTGCCCAGTTCAACTCCACTTAACAATGACATGTCTGTCCAGTTTTCTCTACTGCCACGATGTGACCAGATGCAAGTTCACGGAACAACACCTCATATCCCGTCTCAGTGGTCTCCAACCTAACAGCATTCGCATAGATTTCTCTAACTTGCGGTAATCATTCCCTTTTCTTTCCCCTCATTCCTCTGCCCCCTCACTCCTTCCCTATCTCTTTCCAAGCTTACAACTTGCCCATCACCTCACTTTGGCTGCCAACCTCCTTACCCTTCTTTAACCCTTTGTCTCTTTGAGCTGTCACCTCTTGGCTTCTCACATCATCCCCTTTCAACCCTTTTCCCAAACCCACCTATCTACCTGACACTTCTTACCTCGACTCACCTATTACCTGCCAGTTTGTATTCTTCCTCTTCCCTTACTATTTTATTCTGGCTTCTGCCCTCTTCCTTTCCAGTCCTGATAAAGGATTTTGGCCAAAACATTGACTTTTCATTTCCTTCCATAATTGCTGCCTGACCTGCTGAGTTCCCCAGCATTTTGTGTGAGGTGTGAGGTCAAGAGTTCGTCTTATTGTACCAGGGTGTCACTCAATAGTCTAACAGTAGGATAGAATGTCCTTGAGCTTGGTGGTGCATTCTTTCAAACTTTTGTATCTTCAGCCAAATGGGAGGGGGGAGAAGACAGAATATCTAGGGTTGGTTGGGTCTTTGATCACACTTGCTGCAGGGAGAAGTGTAGAAAGAGTAAAGGCTGATTTCTGTGATCTGCTGAGCTGTGAGCTTTCATCCAGAAAGCTGAGGCATTGGATCCATGGAAGCTGGGCTTGTCCACAGAAGGCAAGGGGAAGTTGGAGATGGAGTGTATTCTGCCTATGAGATCAGTGAGCAGTGGTGTTCTGCAGGGATCTTTTCTGAGAGCCCTTCTCTTTGTGATTTTTACAAATGGGGTAGTGGAAAGGTAGGTTGATAAATTTGAAGATGACATAAATGGTGATGGTGTTGTGGATAGTGTAGAATGTTGCCATAGGCTGCAATAGGATTTAGACAGGATGCATATAGAGTTCAATCCATGGAAGTGTGAAGTAATACACTTTAGAAGAACGAATTTGAAGGCAGAGTACAAGGTCATAGACAGAGTGGACACAGGCACAGCAGATATCATACCAAGCTGCAATGCATCTAGATAGGAAGCCTATGTTGCATTGATAAAATTGGTGAGGGTCAAAGAAGACTTGCCAAATTTCTCTTGTCTCCTGAGGAAGAGGAGGCGCTGGTGAACCTTCTTGGCCATGGTATTGACATGGTCAGGCCAGGACTGGCTATTGGTGATGTCCACTCCTGAGAAGTTAAAGCTCTCAACCCTCTTGACCTCAACATCATTGTCATAAACAGGCACTTTTCCACTGGACACCCCCACCTGAAGCCAATGATCAGCTCTTTTATTTTGCTGACATACAGGGACAGGTTGTTGTCATGACACCATGTTACTGAACTCTCTATCTCTTTCCTAAATGTCTGTAATTTGTGGTACCTCCCACTACAGTGGTATCAACTGCAAGCTTGTAGATGGGTTTAGAGGAGAATCTTGCCACGCAGTTGTGAGTATACAGACAGTAGAGCAGCAGACTGAGGACACATCCTGTGAGGCACCTGTGTACTGATTGCAGTCTGTTCGTCAGTAAGTCAGGGATCCAGTTGCAAAAGGTTAGAAATGTCTGCAAATACCCCTGCCACCTGATCTGCACAGAATTCAAAGACACAGTAAGGGTCAGATTAATTTAAAGACACATCCAGGACAGATTATTTCCAGAGGCTCACTCTCCAGGAGACTGATTTTACATCCATTTCAGTGGCTTACTGTACATGACATAGCACAATGTGGTGAGTTATCGAAAGCTATTTACTAGCTTAACACAAATATAATGAAACTGATATAAAATAGCAATTAATTGATGAAAGAAAAAAATTAGTATCCATGCATGCGCTTTAATTGTCACACATTGGAATAAAAACAAAATCCACACTAAACTGCCAGCCAATAATGCACGTACAAGCAATTGTAAAGAGTAAATAGCCTTTCTTCATATTAAAGATATTAACAACAATAAACCTTATTAAAGCAAACTGAACTGAGTAGGATTGCCGGAACAGGATTAGGTCATTTAGCACCTCAAGTCTGTTCCAACATTCAATGAGTCCCTAGCTTGACTGTACTTATACTCAGCAAGTATGATCTACATCATCCAGAACTTTATACAGAGCTCACTTGCCAGTTTCTCCTTTTAACCTAATCCTGATACAGGGTTTCAACCCAAAACATCAAGAATTCCTTTCCCCCAACCACCGATACTGCTTGACCCTCTGAGTTGATCTAACAGGTTGTTGTTCCAGATTTTACAATTCATCCCCCAAGTAACCCTAACCCAATACAATGACAAATATTTCCTTTGCACTGCCCATCTGCAATCTCTTTTGTTTCCTTTTAATGTATACAAATATGTCAGATTTCTTCTTATTTATATTTAAGTATTCTAGTTATAAGGCCGACCATTGCATTAGCTATTTTGCGTTTCTCTCCCCCCAAGTCGACCTGCCTCGTTGAAGAAATAAAAACAGAGTATGTCGCAAACACACAGGTCAGTGATAGCAACAAGGAAAGGAATAGAGCTGTCACACTAGCTCAGTGACCTTGTACTACAAATTTTAGTGAAATAAAACAGCATATGCTGAAAGCACTCAACAGGCCCAGCTGTACAACGAAAAGCAGAGTTGATTTTTCAAATTCTAAGTCTCTTCATCAGAATTGTGAAAGATGAGCTCACTCTGATGCACTTGTTAGCAGCTTCCTGCAATGTTATAACAGGCTTGAGGAAAAGCAGTTCATCTTCCATCTGGGTACAAAGCAGACTTCCAGGTTTAATACTGAATTCTAAAACTTCAGTAAATTTGCCATCTCCAACAATATCAGAAATGACCACTTCGAGGTGGGAACCGAACTGAAGAGACGGAGGAAGGGGCAGTTGGCTCACAAATAGAGAAAGCTTGGAGACAGTGCGAGAGGGAAGATAGGCAGGTGATACAGAAGGGATACACTCAGATCGATGGTTTGAGGTGCGTCTATTTTAACGCAAAAAGCATCATGAACAAAGCAGATGAATTTAGAGCATGGATCAGTACTTGGAGCTATGATGTTGTGGCCATTACAGAGGCTTGGATGGCTCAGGAGCAGGAATGGTTACTTAGAGTGCCAGGCTTTAGATGTCTTAGAAAGGACATGGAGGGAGACAAAAGAGGTGGGGGCGTGGCACTTCTGATCAGAGATAGTGTCACAGCTACAGAAAAGGAGAAAGTCATGGAGGGATTGTCTACAGAGTCTCTGTAGGTGGATGTTAGAAACAGGAAGGGGTCAATAACTCTACTGGATGTTTTCTTTTATTGACCACCCAATAGTAACAGGGACATCGAGAAGTAGATAGGGAGACAGATTCTGGAAAGGTGTAACAATAACAGGGTTGTCGTGGTGGGAGATTTTAATTTCCCATATATTGATTGGCATCTCTCTAGAGCAAGGGGTTTAGATGGGGTGGAGTTTGATAGGTTTGTTCAGGAAGGTTTCCTGACACAATATGTAGATAAGCCTACAAGAGGAGAGGCTGTACTTGGTCTGGTATTGGGAAATGAACTTGGTCAGGTGTCCAGTCTCTGAGTGGGTGAGCATTTTGGAGATAGTGATCACAATTCTATCTCCTTTACCATAGCATTGGAGAGGAATAGGAACAGACAAGTTAGGAAAGCATTTAATTGGAGTAAGGGGAACTATTAAGCTATCAGGCAGGAACTTGGAAGCATAAATTGGGAACAGATGTTCTCAGGGAAATACACAGCAAAAATGTGGCAAATGTCCAGGGGATAGTTGCGCGGCATTCTGAATAGGTATGTTCCAATGAGAAAGGGAAAGGCTATTGAAAATGTAGTCAAGAAAAGAAAAGCTTACGAAAGGTTCAAAAAACTACATAATGATAGAGATCAAGAAGATTATAAGGCTAGCAGGAAAGAGCTTAAGAATGAAATTAGGAGAGCCAGGAGGGACCACGAGAAGGCCTTGGCTAGCAAGATTAAAGAAAACCCCAAGGCATTCTACAAGTATGTGACGAGCAAGAGGATAAGATGGGAGAGAATAGCACCAATCAACTGTGACAGTGGAAAAGTGTGTATGGAACCGGAGGACATAATACCTTACTTCAGTATTCACTACGGAAAAGGATCTTGGCAATTGTAGGGATGATTTACAGTGGATTGAAAAGCTTGAGCATATACAGATTAAGAAAGAGGACGTGGGGCAGCTGGTGGCACAATGACATCAGCGTCGTACTTTGGAACGGAAGTTACCAAGTTCAAACCCAGTCGAGTCCGCTCCCAAGTATGCTTTCCATCTGTGCCGGGTTGAGTGTCGAGATCGCAACTCGACCTCGTAAAATAAAGGGAAAAATACTGCGAAAAGTCTGTGTGGGGAGTGGCGCGCCACACATTCTCTCTCTCGCACTCCGCGCCTTGTAAAGGCATGAAAAAGAAATCGTCCCAACATCACACACGCACGGATGCATGCACGCATGCAGACGCACATGCATAGACGTACACGCACACACACACCAAAAAAAAAAAGAAAGAAAGAAAGAGATGTGTTGGAACTTTTGGAAAGCAACAAGTTGGATAAGTTTCCGGGACCGGATGAGATGTACCCCAGGCTACTGTGGGAGGCGAGGGAGGAGATTGCTGAGACTTTGCAAATGATCTTTGCATCATCAATGGGGATGGGAGAGGTTCTGGAGGATTGGAGGGTTACAGATGTTGTTCCCTTATTCAAGAAAGGGAGTAGAGATAGCCCAGGAAATTATAGACCAGTGAGTCTTACTTCGGTGATTGTCAAGTTGATGGAAAAGATCCTGAGAGGCAAGATTTATAAACATTTGGAGAGGCATAATATGATTAGTGCATTACGAGCCTGACTGAATTTTTTGAGGATGTGACTAAACACATTGATGAAGGTAGAGCAGTAAATGTAGTGCACATGGATTTCAACAAGGCATTTGATAAGGTACCCCATGCAAGGTTTATTGAGAAAGTAAGGAGGCATGGGATCCAAGGGGACATTGCTTTGTGGATCCAGAATTGGCTTGCCCACAGAAGGCAAAGAGTGGTTGTAGACGGGTCATATTCTGCATGGAGGTCGATGACCAGTGGCGGGCCTCAGGGATCTATTCTGGGACCCCTTCTCTTTTTTATTTTTATAAATGACCTGGATGAGGAAGTGAAGAGATGGGTTAGTAAATTTTCTGATGACACGAAGGTTGGAGGTGTTGTGGATAGTGTGGAGGGCTGTCAGGGGTTACAACGAGACATTGATAGGATGAAAAACTGGACTGAGAAGAGGCAGATGGAGTTCAACCCAGGTAAGTGTGAAGGGGTTCATTTTCGTAGGTCAAATAGGATGGCAGAATATAGTATTAATGGTAAGACTCTTGGCAGTGTAGAGGATCAGAGGAATCTTGGGGTCCAAGTCCACAGTACACTCAAAGCTGCTGCGTGGTTAAGAAGGCATACGGTGCATTGATCATCATCAACCGTGGGATTGAGTTCAAGAACTAAGAGGTAATGTTACAGCTATATAGGACCCTGGTCAGACCCCACTTGGAGTACTGTACTTAGTTCTGGTCACCTCACTACAGGAAGGATGTGGAAACCATAGAAAGGGTGCAGAGGAGATTTATAAGGATGTTGCCTGGCTTGGAGAGCATGCCTTATGAGAATAGGTTGAGTGAACTTGGTCTTTTCTCCTTGGAGCAACAGAGGATGAGAGATGACCTGATAGAGATATATAAGATGATGAGAGGCACTGATCATGTGGATAGTCAGAGGCTTTTTCCCAGGGCTGAAATAGCTAATACTAGAGGGCACAGTTTTTAGGTGTTTGCATGTAGGTAGAGAGGAGATGTCAGGGGTAATGTCTGAGGCATCAACACTTTTGAAAAAATGTGTTGTCCAGTGTATTCAATAGGTTTCAATCAGATCCCCCCTCATTATTCTAATCTCTAGCAAATACAGGGCCAAAACCATCAAATGCTCCTCACACATTAACACTTTAATTCCCAGAATCATTCTCATGAAGCTCCTCTGGACCTTCTCCAATGTCAGCACATGTTTTCTTCGCTAAGTGGGGGCTAAAACTGCTCAAAATACTCCAAGTGTGGTCTGACTAATGCCTTGTAAAGCCTGAGTGTTACATCCTTGCTCTTATATTCTGGCCCTCTTGAAAAGAATGCTAACATTGCATTTGCCTTCCTTACCACCGACTCAACTTGCAAGTTAACTGTTAAAGAATCTTACACGAGGACTCCCAAGTCCCTATGCACCTCTGATTTTTAAAATTTCTTCTCATTAAGAAAACAGTCTATGCCTTTATTCCTTCTGGCAAAACACATGACCAGACACTGAATTCCATTTGCCATTTCCTTGCCCATTTTCCCAATCTAAGTCCTTCTGCAGACTCACTGCTTCCTCAATACTACTTGCTCCTCCACTTATCTTCTTATCATCTGCAAACTTGGCCACAAAGCCACCAATTTCATCATCCAAGTCAATAAAAAGAAGAGGCTCCAACACTGACCCTTGTAGCACACCACTATCATTGGCAGCCATTCAGATAAGGCCACTTTTAATCCCAACTGTCGCCTCCTGCCAGTCAGCCGATCTTCTATTCATGCTAGTATCTTTCCTCCAATACCCGAGGCTCTTCTCTTGTTAATATGTGGCAATCTGTCAAAAGACTTCTGAAACAAGTAAACAATATTTACTGATCCTCCTTTGATACACACTGTATATCAAACTAAATTAGGGTGAATTAATATAAAGAAATAGACCAGTATTTAAGAACATGATATCAACTGTCATCTTTGCAAGAGGAGGAGCTATACTGGATCTGGTGTTGGGTAATGAGCCTAGCCAGGTGACAGGTTTTTCAGGTGGTGAGCAGTTAGGGAACATGACTGCAACTCAAAGTATGGACCTTGCAGAAGAATATTAAATTGGAGCAGGGCAGATTAAGAGAGCATTAGGCGGGAGCTACAGAGTCTCCCATGAAGTACATCTGGCTGCAGCTCCTTGGAGATCACGTTAGGGATCTGCAGCAGCAATTGGATGACCTTGGGCTTGTACAGGACAGTGAGGAGATAATTGATCAGAGTTACGGAAAAGTAGTCACCCCGAAGTTGCAGGAGGCAAGTAGCTGGGTGACTGTGGGGAGAAATGGAAATAGGCAGTTAGAGCAGAGCACCCTTGAGGCCATTCTCTCAAAAACAAGTATACTGCTTTGGATACTTTTGTGGAGGGTGACCTCCCGAGAGAATACCACAGCAACCGGTTTACAGGCACTAAGCATGGGCCTGTGGTGCAGAAGGGAAAGAGAGAGAAGAAGGGAGCGGTAGTGATAGGGGACTCAATAGTGAGGAGGACAGACAGGAATTCTGTGGATGTGAACGGGACATGCGGATGGTATGTTGCCTCCCAGGTGCCAGGGTCAGGGATGTCTCAGATTGTGTCCACAAAATTTTGGAAAGGGAGGAGGAGCAGCCAAATATCTTGGTACATATTGGGACCAATGACATAGGAAAGAAAAGCAAAGAGGTCCTGAAAAGAGAATTTAGAGAGCTAGGTAGAAAGTTGAGAAGCAGGACCTCCTGGGTAGTAATTTCTGGATTGTTGCCTGTGCCATTCACCAGTGAGGGTAGAAACAGAATGATGTGGCTGAGAAGCTGGTGCACGGGGCAGGGCTTCAGGTTCTTGGATCATTGGAATCTCTTCTGGGGGAGGTATAACCTGTTCAAAAGTGATGGGTTGCACCTGAACCTGAGGGGGACCAATATTCTTGTGGGAAGGTTTGTTAGAGCTTTTGAAGAGAGGGTTTAAATTAATTTGGCAGGTGGGTGGGAACTGGAATGAAGGGACTCAGGATAAGATGGATAGTAAAAAAGTAAAGAGAGCATGCAGTCAGACTGTCAGGAAGGGCAGGCAGGTGATGGGACTTAGTTGCAGCCAACAGGCTGAGTATCAAAACATTGGGACTACAGAATCAGAAAGGATAGCAAATACGGTATTCAAGGTGTTGTATCTAAATGCGCATAGTATAAGGGGTATGGGGAGTCAGGGAGGGGTAGCACCTCTGGTGGGGGAACATGTCGCGTCCTTTTCAGGGCGGTTAGTCCACCTTTGGTCCCCATCTGGCACTCAGCTCTCACCTGTGGCTCCCCGTAGTTGTTTGCATGCGTCAGCAGCCACACCTCGGGCAACGGCTTCGACAAGCCGGCTAAATCAGGTGAGGGTAGCCGACGGGTCTCAAACCCTCGGTATGATAGGGAGTTGTCTATCCCAGCATGTGAAGACAGACTCCGGCGGATTGAGTGGACGAGACCTATGGAAGGTCCAACGGTCAAGAAGGTGGTCTCTGCAAGTGTCGTGGAACGTGTAGAGCAGGACAAGACACAGAAGACGTCCTGGTCATCCACTGCGCCTAGTCCCATTTCCAGCCGTGTAGACTCTGTCTTGCCACTGGATCCAGATGGGAATTGGGAAGAGAGAGTGAGGCTGACGCTGCGCAACTCTCCCTCACTTAAATCCAAATCGCGCGCTAGTCTCGACACCATCATAATGGTGTCGAGGTCCTCATCGACGTCAACGATGGACGAACAACAACAACAACATAAGAAATAAGGTGGATGATCTTGTTGTACTATTACTTATTGCCAGGTATGATGTTGTGGCCATCACCGAATCATGCTGAAGGATGTTTGTAGTTGAGAGCTGAATGTCCAATGTTACATGTGATATCAGAGGGACAGGAAGGTAAGCAGAGGAGGTAGTGTGGCTCTACTGGTAAAGAATGGCATCAAATCAGTAGAAAGATATGACATAGGATCAGAAAATGTTGAATCCTTGTGAGTTGAGTTAAGAAACTGCGAGGTAAAAGGACATTGATGGCAATTACATACAGGCCTCCCAACAGTGGCTGGGAAGTGGACCACAGGTTATTATTTATTTACATACAGTAAAAATGCTACCAAACATTCATGTTCACTGAGTTACAGACACTACAAAGCTGAATACTCAGCAAACATAGTCATAGTCATAGTGATAGTCATACTTTATTGATCCCGGGGGAAATTGGTTTTCGTTACAGTTGCACTATAAATAATAAATAGTAATAAATCCATAAATAGTTAAATAGTAATATGTAAATTATGCCAGTAAATTATGAAATAAGTCCAGGACCAGCCTATTAGCTCAGGGTGTCTGACCCTCCAAGGGAGGAGTTGCAAAGTTTGATGGCCACAGGCAGGAATGATTTCCTATGACGCTCTATGTTGCATCTCAGTGGAATAAGTCTCTGGCTGAATGTACTCCTGTGCCCACCCAGTACATTATGTAGTGGATGGGAGACATTGTCCAAGATGGCATGCAACTTAGACAGCATCCTCTTTTCAGACACCACCGTGAGAGAGTCCAGTTCCATCCCCACAACATCACTGGCCTTACGAATGAGTTTGTTGATTCTGTTGGTGTCTGCTACCCTCAGCCTGCTGTCCCAGCACACAACAGCAAACATGATAGCACTGGCCACCACAGACTCGTAGAACATCCTCAGCATCATCCGGCAGATGTTAAAGGACCTCAGTCTCCTCAGGAATCAGTGACAGCTCTGACCCTTCTTGTAGACAGCTTCAGTGTTCTTTGACCAGTCCAGTTTATTGTCGATTCGTATCCCCAGGTATTTGTAATCCTCCACCATGTCCACACTGACCCCCTGGATGGAAACAGGGGTCACCAGTACCTTAGCTCTCCTCAGGTCTACCACCAGCTCCTTAGTCTTTTTCACATTAAGCTGCAGATAATTCTGCTCACACCATGTGACAAAGTTTCCTACCGTAGCCCTGTACTCAGCCTCATTTCCCTTACGGCAGAGTCATCCGAAAACTTCTGAAGATGACAAGACTCTGTGCAGTAGTTGAAGTCCGAGGTGTAAATGGTGAAGAGAAAGGGAGACAAGACAGTCCCCTGTGGAGCCCCAGTGCTGCTGATCACTCTGTCAGACACACAGTGTTGCAAGCACACGTACTGTGGTCTGCCAGTCAGGTAATCAAGAATCCATGACACCAGGGAAGCATCCACCTGCATCGCTGTCAGCTTCTCCCCCAGCAGAGCAGGGCAGATGGTGTTGAACGCACTGGAGAAGTCAAAAAACATGACCTTCACAGTGCTCGCTGGCTTGCTCAGGTGGCCGTAGACACGGTTCAGCAGGTAGACGATGGCATCCTCAACTCCTAGTCGGGGCTGGTAGGCAAACTGGAGGGGATCTACGTGTGGCCTGACCATAGGCCAGCGCAGCTCCAGAACAAGTCTCTCCAGGGTCTTCATGATGTGGGAGGTCAATGCCACCAGTCTGTAGTCATTGAGGCTGCTGGGGTGCTGCGTCTTCGGCACAGGGACGGGGCAGGACGTCTTCCACAGTAGAGGAACCCTCCGGAGCCTCAGGCTCAGGTTGAATACATGGCGAAGTACTCCACATAGCTGAGGGGCACAGGCTTTGAGCACCCTGGTACCGACATCATCCGGTCCTGCAGCCTTGCTTGGGTTGAGACATTTCAGCTGTCTTCTCACTTGTTCAGCTGTAAAGCCCACTGTGGTGTTTTCGTGTGGGGAAGGGGTATAGTCAAGAGAGCAGGGAGGGGGACTGTGAGGAGGGGTAGGAGGGGAGAGTGGAATATGTGTTGGCTCGGGGCTGTCAACAGATGGCTCGTGTGGGGGATGGGCAGGGGCCACAATGTCAAATCTGTTAAAGAACAAGTTAAGTTCATTGGTCCTGTCCACACTGCCTTCAGCTCCTCTGTTGCTAGTTTGCCGGAACCCAGTGATGGTACTCATCCCACTCCAGATCTCTCTCATGTTGTTCTGCTGGAGTTTCCACTCAAGCTTCCTCCTGTACCTGTCTTTAGCCTCCCTGATCCTGGTTTTCAGGTCTCTCTGTATTGCCCTCAGCTCCTCCCTATTTCCATCTCTAAACACCCTCTTTTTAGCATTCAGGATGTCCTTATGTCCTTTGTCACCCATGGCTTGTTATTTGAATATCAAAGGACAGTTCTTGTCGGAACATACATTCAACAAAAATAGCTAAAAGCACACACAGAGCATACCTTCCCAATGGGTATGTGCACTGCTTGCCTTAAACAAAGGGAGAGAAAGAGCACCTCCTACATGTGCTTTCTACAAACCTGAGATATTTGAAAATGGATTTCAGGCAACTAACCAATGGAGGACCAACTGCAGTTTCTAAACTAACCAATCACGACAGAAGCAACTTTCGACAATCATAATAAGCCACCCGCCACCACCCCCTCATCTCCCCCTCCCCCGAACTGGACAGTGGGTGAGGTCCTTGATGAGTAACTTACATCAGTATTTACCAAGGAAAAGGAAGTGAAGGATAGGAAATCAGTGCCGAAAGTATTAATATCCTTTGGCATTTCAAAGTCAAGGAGGAGGTAAGGTAGTATGGGGTCTCTTAAAGAGCATTAAGGTGGCTAAATCACCAAGGTATATCGGGATATACCCAAGGTTATTGAGAGTGGCAAGGGAAGAGATTGCTGGTGCCTTGACCAATATCTTCATGCCATCTCTAGTCACAGACGAGATCCCAGAGGACTGGAGAGGAGCAAATGCTGTTCCATTATTCAAGAAGGGAATCCAAGGATAATCATGTAAACTACAGAACGGTGAGACTCACGTCAGTGGTATGGAAGTTACTGTAGAGAATTCTCAAGGATAGAATTTACGAACATTTGGAAAACCATGGCCTTAATTAGGGAGAACCAGCATAGCTTTGTTTGGGACAAGTCATGTCATACTAGCTTGCCTGAGTTTTTTGCTGAGCTGATGAGGGTGATTGACGAAGGCAGAGCTGTGGATGTTGTTCACATGAATTTTAGTAAGGCGTTTGACAAGTTCCCTCATGGGAGGCTCATCCAGAAGATAAGATGCATGAAATCCATGGTGAATTGGCTTTTGGATTCAGAACTGGCTTGCCCATAGAAGACAGAGGATAGAGGTCGAAGGAACTTATTCTAGGCAGAGGTCTGATACTAGTGGTGCTCTGCAGGGTTCTGTACTGGGATCTCTGCTGTTTGCAACTTGTATAAAGTATTTGGATGAAAGTGTAGATGACTGGTTTAGTAAGTTTGCAGATGATATGAAAATTGGTGGTGTTAGAAGATGTGGATAACTGGCAAAGAATTCACCGGGATATAGAACAGTTGCAGGTATGAGCGGAGAAATGGAGTTTAACCCGGACAAATGTGAAGTGTTGCATCTTAGTGGGTCAAATGTAAAGAGTCAGTACACTGTAAGACCCTTAACAGAATTGATGAGCAGAGGGAGCAAATGTTTCACAAGAACTGAACCAATTCAATAACATCAAAACTAGGTCACATCAATACAACTGATTATACACAAATTTAACACAGTTGCAAATCTGTTATAATATAATGTGCAATACATTTTAGAGAGTCGTATAATCAACTTGATCACCTGAAAGAAATTAATCACCTAAAGAAACTAAAGATTTTATGTTTACACTTGCATTTTTCCCTTCATTGGATGTTCCATAGCTCCCTGCAGGTGACTACATAGGTTGATAGAGTGATCAAGGCCGCATATAGCATGATTACTTTTTACTAGTCGAGGCAATGAGTTCAACAATCAGGAACTTATGTGGCAGCTTGATAAAATACGAGCTAGTTCGTGTCTGAACTATTGCATACAGTTTTGGTTGCCCCATTATCGGAGGGATATTAGAGCTTTGGAGAGGGTGCAGTGGAGGTTTACCAGTATGCTACCTGAATTAGAGGGCATGTGCTCTCAAAAGAGGTTGGACAAATTTGGGTTGTTTTCTCTGGAGCAGCGGAGGCTGAAGGGAGATCTAATAGAGGTTTCTGAGACTATGATAGACAGCACCTTTTTCCCCAGGGTTGAAAAGTCTAATACCAGAGAGCATGCATTTAAGGTGAGAGGGAGTAATTTCAAAGGAGATGTGTGGAGCAGGGTTTTTTCCCCAAAAACTCACAGTAGTGGGTGCCTGGAATACACTGCCTGGCGTAGTGGTAGAGTCAGAAACATTAGGGACTTTGAAGAGCCATTGAGATAGGTACATGAATGTGAGGGAAAAGGAAGGATTTGGGTGTTGTGTAGCCTTAAGGGATTGGTTTAGCTGGCCATTTGATTACTGATTTATTTGGTTCATCACAATATTGTGGGCTGAAGGGTCTGTTCCTATGCTGTACAGTTCTATGTATATACAGTACATCAACTATTAATATTTTTAATTTGTTGATGATGAGGAGTTGCAGTTGAATAGCAGTGTAGCTTACTTCCTTGGTTACTAAATGAACATAAAAGTGAAGCATTGTTTAATGTATTATGTTCATACATGTAAACCATTTCCTTATATTAGGGTCACCAGTACAGCATAATCCCACAAACTTCAAGTCAGAAATTTAATTTGGGCCACATTCATCTCTGATGTAATAGTACAGTTTATGAATTATAAACAGAGAGAAAAATACATAATGCAGACTCTCTTATCTCAGATTAATTGTCTGAAAATTCAAAATACAGGAAATTAAAATCATGAACTGGAGACAGTGGTAATAAAAATGTTTCGCAAGAACTGAACCAATCTAATAACATCAAAACTAGGTCACATCGATACAACTGATTATACACAAATTTGACACAGTTGCAAATCTGTTGCAATATAACGTGCAATACATTTTAGAGAGTTGTATAATCAACTTGATCACCTGAAAGAAATTAATCACCTAAAGAAACTAAAGATTTTGTGTTTACATTTGCATTTCTCCCTTCATAAAATGTTCCAAAGATAGGGTTTTGAAAAATGTGGAAGTTCTGGCCTGGGTTAAGCAAGCACATACAGTCTTACACTGATATTATAGACTGCTGTCATATAATGCCAATTAAGAATAAAGAGTCAGAACACAACCAAGGAATGAGTCCTACTGTTTTATCAGTAAAATTTAGGAGCTCTACTGCTTAGTTACAATCCCTAAATGCCCTTGGGAAAGTGGTCACAAGCCAGTCTCTTGCATTGTTCTCAGGTGAGCAGTTCCAGATTTTACCCAATGATGATAAATGAGGATTGATATATTACCATGCCACAACAGAGAACTGCAACCATGAGATATAGAGCTGAAGTAGGCCATTTGGCCCATCAAGTCTGCTCCGCCATTTCATCATGGCTGATCCAATTTTCCTCTCAGCCTCAATGTCTTGCCTTTTCCCTGTATCCCTTTGTGCCCTGACCAATCAAACTTGGTAGAGACATTCAAACTTACAAAGTATTTGGATGTGTACTTGAAGAACCATGACTTTCAGAGCTGCAGACAGCATGCTAAAAGGTGGGATTAGGCTGAAGAGCTCCTTTATTGACCAGCACTAACCTAATGGAGCAAATGAGCTTCTTTGAGGCATCATTTTTTATGACTTTATGATCATCAAGGAGCTGGTGAATGCAGTACCTTGCACTCATGCAAAATACAGAAAAATACTGTGACCTCAGATGATGAAGTCTGTAGATAAAAATGCAATATACAAACAATTATGAAAGAGTCCACAGCCAAAACAACAAACAATGCCCCAGTGGAAATCCTTTAATCCGCACATGAGCAGGCTACACGATCAGCTCCTTGATTCAATGAGAGTTAAAAGCAAAGGTCAAATAGGTTGTATACTATTACTCTATTTTCTATCTGCAGTAACAAGTGTCATGCTACTGATAACAAGAATATACTTGCAAATGACCTCAAAAATTATAAACTACACAAGGGTGAACAGTACTTTGGCAATTATGTATTAAAACAGATGCTAAATTACTTTTCTATGGAGCTTGCACATTAAAAGGGCACTTATCAGCCCCATGTCCAGGCTTGCACCATGCTCCAATGATACTGCCCACCAGGTATTTTTTATCATTTGTTTTTCATTCACTAAAGTGCTTTAGCGCTGCACTTTATTTAACATACTTAAATCAAGTGTTAGTTAATTTAAAGGAGAAATAAGAGAGCGGATCAAAATGGAAGCAGGATTAAGCCAAGAAATAGGTCATATGGTCCCTTGAGCCTGCGCCACCATTCAATCAGATCATGGTTTGAGCTTCGAGTACCATCCCTACATCCTCACACATCCACAGATATATTATCTCAGCCCTGAGTAAATTTAGCTCCAGTACAGATGGAACAATAGTATACAACCTATTTGACCTTTGCTTTTAATTCCGTCCAAAACCTATTAATAAAACAGATGGGTTTTTCTTATGACAATCTGTTAGTTTCATGATAATTATGTCCCACAGATTTATCAAGAAACCCTGACACTATCTCAGACCTTTGAAATGTTACCTATTTAATATAAATTCTAGATTAGTTCATTAAAGTTACTTATATTCAGCTGCCATAACAGTACTGTTATTCCAAGGTTCTAGTGTGTAAAACCAGTAAACAAATATCCCAGCTTTCTCACTTCATTCAAAAATCTTCATTATCTCAATATGTGGGCAGGAGATGCCATAAGGGAAGGCAAGTTATTTCCTTAATGGATGAATCAAAAATCTAAAGCTCAGAATTATGAGGTAATCATTAGAACATTCAAAAAAAATACAGACCAAGTGCTTATACCCAGAGAATGAAAATATGGAACATCGCAACATAGTGTATCGAGGCAAACAGTAAATGCACTTGCAATTAGGTTTGTGGGAAAAGAATACAAAGAAATGCAGACTGGAGACTCAGTAGTGAGAGAGACTGAAAGACTTTCAACACAGTGTACACATGAACTGTACCACCTTCTTTCACAGGTCTGCCATGACAGTGGCAGAGTCTATTCCCAGGGATCTTGGCAGACCCTGGGACATCAGTTGTAAAGAATGATTGTGCTAGTGTGACTATGCCACAGGTTTGTTTAGCTTGTTTAATAAATAGCTCTCCTGCTTCAGACACCAGGTCCCAGATTGATTTGATTGGGTGTGACTTGCCATATCCAAATTCAATATCTAATCTATGCACTCAGTCCATTCAGTTTTAACTTGTTATCTGTTTTAATGCAGTGTAACTAAAAGTTTTGCCAGGCTATTTCACAAGTCAATTAAGAATTAACAACATTGCTAATGGTCTGGAATCACATAAATGACAGACTGGGCAAGGGGTGACAGACATTAGTAAACCAAATAAAACTTTATGCCACCATTACTAATATCAGCTTCTCAATTACAGGTTATTTAATTTACTAGATTTAAATTACATTGCTGCTGTAATGAGTTTTTAAATTTACTGATTTTTTCCCCTTCTAAAACACAGCCCTCCAGCTTACTAGTCTAGTAATTTAACATTGTGCCATGGTTCCCCCAGGTAGTAGATGAAATAGCTACATGATTCATCAGTGACAAACCAGTCCACAATTTTAGGAAATCCACAATGAATAATAATAGCACTGAGCATTTTGCAGACTGATTAAAGCCAGAAAGTTCCAAAACCTATAGAATCAATAAAATGAGGTCCAATGAAGGGTCTTACCCAAAATGTCAACTTTCCATTTCCCTCCAGACACACTGCCTGAGGCTTTGAGCTCTCCCAGCTACTTTGTGTTGCTTCAAATCAATACGATGTCCCAGTTCATCTGAGGAAGCTCCTCAGGATCCATGATAAGTTGCTTCCATTCTACATCAATGAGCTCTGAATTAGCTGATGATGCCTTTACCTCAAATGCTGAGCATTCTTTAAACTCAACTGCACCTCAGTGCTTCTCATCACATGTTATCTCTGGAAAGAGGGTAGCTTAACTAATGAGAGGAGTCTTACTGGGATGACAAAAATAGCCCAAAGCTATTACAAGACCCTAGTTTGCATAGTTTGTAACACTCTAATCTGTTCAGACACTTCTTTTATGTCTAATTCTCGTAAATTGACAAAAAACATTCCCATTGAGAAGCTACTATATTTAGCCAACTAACTTGCAAGGGAGAAAATGGCTGATATTTAATATTTCACTACTCTTGTGATCAACCTGAATTACATTAAGAGACAGAAAAAATACTTGCCAGATGTATGAAAACGCTGCAAAAAAACAACACAAGCATTTAAATGGAATAAAATGTTTACCTTTATATAGCAAATATTTGTAAGGCTTATACGATTGATCAAGACTGAAAGCAAGAGATATCACCATAGGAATACCTTAAAGTTAAACGTTATCTTTTGAGTTTTTGAATGCTGAAAGATTGGAATCCATAAAAGTCACAACACAAACAACATTTCTTTGACAAACCTATTAAAGAGTTCTCCAAGAATGCAATAGCCATGTGGATAAGTGGCAAACAGTAATATTCGTGCACATTCCAGTAACTTACTTCTACATCCTTGGAATCTATTATTATCCTCGTCACACGCCTAAGTATTGCATCATCTGCAGAAACGGAAATTTTGCCCTATACAATCTGTCAAAAATCACATATGAAGAAAAGCTTTGGTGTTTTTCCTGGGAATAACACTGTACTTTTCCCTCCCATCCTAAACATAGTCTTTCACTACTTCTGTTTCCTGGTTCTTAGCCAATTATTTCCCATTCTGCCACGATCCCTTTTATTTTGCATAATTTAATCTTGAGGATAAGCTTTTTATGTGGTACAATCAAACACATTATACTTTCACAACCATGTTTCTCTCAAGAACTCTTGGTGTTATGACTTCAAAATCTCTTTAAGACACAATTTGTCTTTGTCTATCCTCATAAACACACGTACACTTATTCCAAGTGTCTGTTAATAATGTCACCACTCCTAAGGGTAAACTTACTAACTTGTAGTCACCAGGTTTAATCCCTATCGAATTTTTGAACAAAGGATGAAGCATTTCAAATTTTTCAATCCTCTAGCATCACTCCAGATCTATAACTGTTTGAAATAGTTTAAGCAGGGCCTCCACAATTTTCTTCCTACTTCCATCAGTAGCCTCAAATGCATCCTGTCTGTACCACATGATTTACCTACTTTAACCACATCTGAGAGTCTTCTCTGAGCAGAATACATATTCCCACGATTACTGCCTTTGCAAACCTGAACCTGCAAAGAAATCTAGATAGGAAATAGTCTTTCATTGTAAACAGTGTTTTCAATTTTAACAAGAACCTCAGACAGCAACAGTCTGCTGGAGGAACTCAGCGGTTTCTCCAACAGATTGTTTATTTCTCCAAATTCCAGTGTTTGTAGTCTCTTATGTCCATCAGCAATAATAGCAAAACAGCAAAATTTAAAGATTTTTAGGGAATTAAGAACAGGGCCAGACAGCAGATGACAGATTAAGACTGAATATAGTTAATCTTCAGAAACAATTTTCAAATCTTTGAAATATTTTCTGGACCAAATTAGATTAGAAATATTAAAACAGTACTTCAGTGCAAGAGATACAAAAATTTATGCGAATTAACTTGTTCAATAATGCGTAACTTTGGGAGTTGTGACTGAAAAAAAAAATCAAAAACTTGACATTGTTATCACATCAGTGATTTAAAAGTTATTTGTATCTCTGAGGATTTAACAGATTGTGGAGATTATTATAGGGAAAGGTTGAATAAGTTAGGAATTTATTCCCTGGAGAGTCGGAGAATGAGGGGAGATTTGAGAGTTATACAAAATTACGATGGGTATATGCAAGCAGACTTTCCACTGAGGTTGGTGAGACAAGAACTAAAAGTCAGGGGTTAAGGGGAAAGGTGAAATATTTAAGGGGAAACTTCTTCACTCAGAGAGTGGTGAGAGTGTGGAGTAAGCTGCAGTGGAATTGGTGGATACAGGTTCAATTTCAACATTTAAGAGAAGTTTGGCTAAGTAAATGGATGTGAGGGTATGGAGGGCAATGGTGCTGGTGCAGGCCAATGGGATTAGGCAGAATAACAGCTCAGCATAGACTAGGTGGGCCAAAGGGCCTGTTTATGTGCTGTATTATTCTACGACTATAATACTTATACAAGGATTTACCTTCACCTTCTCCCCCTGAATATGCTTCATGAAGACAGACTATTTTCTCCTGCATACTAATACAGATCTGATACCAATACATATAAATTCCTATCAGCCCTCACTCAAAACCTTCTCTACCAAGATCCTTCTCATTTGGAACATATTTGCAAGAGACAAAGCACATTCTATTACTTCCTTTGTAATTAATTTTCCACATTTTGAAGACCCTCTTTAACTCAGCATGACAATGTTGTTATATTGTCAACCTATATTTCATTAAGAATAAAAGATATCCAAGCAAGATAGAGTCAATTGGTCCTTCGCACCTGCATTATCATTCCAAAAAGATCATGACTGACTTTCCCTCAGTGCCACTTTCTACACAAGGCCGTAAGTCCATAAGATATAGGAACAAAATTAGGCCACCTAAGCCATCTAGTCTGCTCCGCAATTTCATCAGGGCTAATCCATTTGCCCTCTCAGCCCCAATCTCCTGCCTTCTCCCCATATCCCCTCATGCCTTGACCAATCAAGACTCTATCAACCTCTGCCTTAAATATACCCAATGACCTGGCCTCCAGAACCGCATGTGGCAACGAATTCCACAGATTCACCATTCTCTGGCTAAAGAAATTCCTCCTCATCTTGGTTCTAAAAGGACGACCCCCTATTCCGGGACTGTGTCCTCTGGTCCTAGACTTACTCGCCATAGGAACCATCCTCTCCATATCCACTCTTTCGAGGCCTTTCAACATTCAATAGGTTTCAATGAGGTCACCCCTTATTCTCCTGAATTATAGTGAATAAAGGCCCAGAGCCATCAAATGCTCTCCCTATGACAAGCCTTTCAATCTTGGAATCATTTTCATGAACCTCAGTTGAATCCTCTCCAAAGTCAGCACATCCTTTCCTAGATGAGGGTCCCAAACCCGCTCACAGTACTCCAAGTGAGGCCTCACCACTGCTTGATAAAGCTTCAACGTAACATCCTTGCTTTTAAAAGTTTAGTCCTCTCAAAATGAACGCTAACATCAAATTTGCCTTTCTCACCACCTACTCAACTTGCAAATTAACTTTTAGGGAATCCTGCACAAGGACTCCAAAGTCCCTTTGCACCTTAGAGTTTTAAATTTTCTCTCCACTTAGAAAATAGTCTACACTTTCATTTCTTCTACCAAAGTGCAAGGCCATACACTTTCCAACACTGTATTCCATCTGCCACTTTGCTTCCCAATCTCCTAATCTATATGAGACCTTCTGTAGCTTCTTTACTTCCTCAAAACTACCTGCCCCTCCACCTTTCTTCATATCATCTGCAAACATGGCCACAAAGCAATCAATTTCATCATCTAAATCACTGACATACAACTTTAAAAGAAGCAGGTCCAACACAGGATCCTGTGGAACACTACTAGTCACCTGCAGCCAACAAGTAAATGCTCTCTTTATTCCCACTCTTTGCCTCCTGCCGATCAGCCAATGCTCTATGCATGCAAGTATCTTTACAGAAATACCATGAGCTATACTCCATTAAGCAGCCTCATGTTTTGCACCTTGTCAAAGGCATTCTGAAAATCCAAGTACACAACATCCACCAAATATCCTTTGTCTATCCTGCTTGTTATTTCTTCAAAAAATTTCAACAGATTTGTCAGGCAACCATGCAAACTACAGCTTATTTTATCATGTGCCTCCAAATACCTCAAAACCACACTCTTAACAAAGAACTCCAACATCTTCCCAAACACTAAGGTCAGACTAACTAGCCTATAATATCCTTTCTTCTACCTCTCTCCCTTTCTGGAGAGTGGAGTGACTATTGTAATTTCCAGTCCTCCAGAACCATGCCAGAATCAATTGATTTTTGAAAGATCATTACTAATGCCTCCACAATCTCTTTAGTCACCTCTTTCAGAACGCTGGGGTATATACCATCTGATCCAGGTGACTTATCTACCTTCAGGCCCTCCAATTTCCCAAGAACCTTTCCCTAGTAATGATAACTTCACACACTTCTGCCCCGACACTCTCGAACCTCCAGCATACTACTAGTGTCTTCCACAGTGAAAAGTGATGCAAAATACTTATTCAGTTTGTCAGCTATTTCCTTGTACCCCATTACTACCTCTCCAGCATCATTTTCCAGTGGTCTGTTATCTATTTTCACCTTACTTTTTTGACATTGATCAACAGAAAAGATTCTTTCTTGTCAAACTAAGAACAAATTTCTCCAAATTGGTCTAAATTTATTAAAATCATTAAACACAAAATAATTGATTGCATAATTACTCACCCCCTTCAGGACCCCCTTTTCCTCCAGGATTTCCCGGTATTTTGCTGCATTCATTTTACCCTCTACATTCACAAGCCTTTCAGGGCCTGCTGCAGTGAAGCATCCCCACAGCATGATGCAGCCACCACCATTTGATCTCCATTTAATTAATTATGTGACTTTAAAACCAAATGGCTGCACCAGTGATGATTTGCTGTGTCACATTAAAGGGGGTGAATATTGTGCAATCAATTATTTTGTTTTATATATTTGTAGTTGATTTAGAGATCTTTTTTCACTTTATCACAAAAGTCTTTTTCTGTTGATCAGTGTCAAAAAAAATCCAAAATAAATCCGCTGTGATTCAATGTTGTAAAACAATAAAACATGAAAACTTCCAAGGGGGGTGAATACTTTTTATAGGCACTGTATACAAATGCCACTGGGACTTCATATGTGATGAGATCTGGGTGGTGGTACCCAGTTCAGGGGACAAATGAGAGGGATCTTCGACAATGCTGAGGACCCTGCGTACACAGTGCTCCTGATAAATATCTTGGATGGGTGGAAGAGAGACCCCGTTCTTCATTCCTTGCAATCCTTTGTAAGGTCTTGGAGTCAGATGCCTTGCAAATCCCACGTCAGACAGTGATGCAGCTAGTCAGGACACTCTCAATGGTGGGGGGGGTGGGAGGGGCTTGCTCGTCTCAATTTACTTAGGGAATGGATATGCTGCTGTCCTTTCTTGATTAAAGAGGTGGTGTTGAGGGACCAGGTGAGATCGTCCATTATGTGTACTCCTAGAAACTTGGTTCTCTAACTCTCTCCACCTTATGCACAGTAAGGAGTGGTCAGCCTTCACCTTCCTAAAATCCACAATCATCTCTTTCGGCTTGTCCACATTGAAACTCAAGTTATTGTGCCTGCAGCATTCTACAAACCACTCTAACTCCTTCCTGTATGCAATGTCATTGTCATTATTGATGAGGCCAATCACTGCTGTGTCAGTAGCAAACTTGATGATTCAGTTTGAGCTAGATTTAGCAGTATGGTCATGAGTCAGCCCTGGGTGCTTGTGTGATGGAGCTGGAGATGCTGCAGCCAACACAGTAGTCATTAAGGCAAGTTACTGTTGCCTTCTTGAGCACAGGAATGATGGTGGCTGCCTTGAAGCATGCAAGAACAATGGATTGTTCCAAAGAGATGTTGAAGATATCATTAGAACCTCTGTTAACTGGGCTGCACAGTCTCCTAGCACACAACCAGGTACGTCATCAGGCCCCATAGCTTTACTTGGTTGACACTGGCTAGGGTCTTCCTCACACCAGCTGTGTCCAGACAGAATGCCTGCTCCTTAGAGGAAGAAGAGGCCTTCCTCGCCAGCACATCATTTTGTGCGTCAAACCATGCATTAAAAACATTCAGCCCATCAGGCACAGACTAGAAGTCCAGTCTGTTATGGTCTGAATGCCTGCCACACATGCCCCGTGTCTCTGGTGTCACAGAAATGACTGTAAATTCTCTATAAATAATCCCGTTCTGCCATCCTATTGGTGTCATAAAGTGCAGCAGTTGCTGACCTAAGAGCTGTTTTATTCCCCAAACTGAAAGCAGCATGCCAATCTCTCAGTAGTGCCAGGACCACTGCTGTCAACCGTGGTTTCTGATTTGCCCTCACAGAGATGTGTTTAATAACAGTGATGTCCTCAGTGCATTTCTCTATATAGCTAGTCAGAGATCCCACATATTCATCAGTACTAATGTGATAGGTAGCCGTCTCCCCGTACATGCTCCATTCTGTGTTTTCAAAACGGTCCTGTAAAGCTGAGGCTGCTCCTTCTGACCAGGTCTTTATCTCCCTTTGAACAGTGCGACTCCTTTCATCAGTGGTCTGTGTGCAGGAATTCGCAGAATAGATATGCTGGCCCCTCCTATCTGTGCTGCTCTCTAATGTTCACCCCCAGAAGACAAACTGGATTACCTGCAGCTGACCCAGCCTGAGACAAACTGTTTTGCTTTCACCTGCTGAACCAAAGCGAGATGAGGAACTGTTACATATTTGTTCTTGCGGAAAAGGGGCTCCAGGACAACGTCCATGCACTATCAATCTACAGGCCATATCACTCAGGGGCTTGTACTAATATTATTTTTTGTCATTTATGTGCTATCATAACAATATATGCTGTGTGTAACTGTATGTACTGTGTTTTGTATTTTGGCCTCGGAGGAACACTGTTTTGTTTAGTTGTACACATGTGTATGGTTGAATGACAATTAAACTTGAATCTGAACTTGGTCAGAGTACCCAAGGTGGGAGCAACCTTGTAAGTACCACGGATGTTGGAATAAATCAGGTAGAATGAATTCTCACCTTTAGTAGGAAAGTCAAATGTTGACTTGGTGTTGGAGGAAAGAAGGCTTCTCAACCAAGCCAAAGAAGTGATGCTCAGTTGCTTACACACTCAGTTCCACTCATTAAAATAAAACAGAAACATTGCCAAATAAATTAGTATAACCTGTTCATTCCTTCTGCACATTTTACTTGGAGCATAATGAAAAAAAATTAGCATTTTTGATGGGACTATGTCAAGCTGCTCATCTAACAAGCCACTTTGGTATCAATGCACAAGCCAATTGCAGCAAAGCTAGAATTTCCTAAAATAGCTGATTGTGAAATTCCCAGTGGAGACTTCCAGAAAACAATAGTGCATTTTCCAAATTAAATAATATGCCATATAAATAATTTATCTATGGTTTACATTTGCAATTAATGAGCTAATTAATTTGCAGGGATGCAAATTTGCTTTTAAACTATACAAGCAACTCATCAGTACTGTCCCAAAACACTATCACAGATTCGGGATGGTTGCCTGTCTTCATATACCAAATTCCCAGTCTCAGCTTTTATGCCAAAACACAGATTTTAAGGAATAAAAACATAGGGAATTCAATGATTGCTTCCCAATGATATTTTCTGGGAGCTAAGATAAAGTGTCAAGATCAACAAGTTACATTATTAAGAAATCTATATTTGGGAATCAGGCATAAACCAGCACTTCTTGCAGTAAAGTATTTTTTTATTAAAAATAACCAAAGCATTAGGAAATGTATTCAAAAACAAATGAAGCTGAAATTATGCTGCCATGTTGTTTTGCAGGTGCTTAGCAGTTTATAGCTTTCTACATTTCCAACCCCGTTTCCAAAGCAACACACCGCACTGTGACAGATGTAATAGGCTCACAACTACATCTGTCACTCCATGGAAAAGGACAAGATCTGCAACAATTATTAAACTGAGTAATGTAAAACTGTAGGCATATTACTATTTCACCATTTTAAACAGGAAACAACAAGCATTGTCATTCCTAAGTTAATTAAAAAGATGTTAATTGTTTTAAGTTACAATTCAGAACATGGTCCTCAGTTTTCAAAATTAAGACCCAGATTATTGAGGAAAGTAATCTTCAAAGTCTACCATCTGGCGGGCAATTATCAGGCTCTAAATTTATCAGTGACATATATTCTCAAGGAATTTTTTTACATAAATATGACATTGTTAAGAATCATGGGAGCAATTCATCATATTTGTGTTCAACAGTTTATTTTTACTGCACTTCTTGTGCATTTTAAAATAAGTTAATTGCAAAAGATTTATAAGTACCCATTCTTAACTCTGCCACCATCAGCCCACCCCCATTCTTAACATAACAATCCATGTCTTGGAATTCAAACAAGTGTGTTCGCGGATATCCTAGAATCCACTCTTTCTCACATTTGGATAAGGCCTGCCCAAAATAAGTCAAAACTGAAATGTAAATCAGTACTTACAACATGAAGTCCTGCTCCCAGCAAGGCTGGTCCCCTCGTACTGCTATTGTAGTGCTTTTTACATTCTGTACTTTCAGTGTTACATAAGTGTTAAATTTATCTGTCAAAACAGAAAAGACTCTTTTATACAAGTGCACAGATACAAGTTTTAACAGCTTAATTTTAATTTCACATCCAGCAGGTATTTTATCACAACAAATAATTTACATTAATATAACATTGGCCATTTTTCATAAGCCAGCCATTTACAAAATATTGCCATCAAACAAAATTTGGAAGACAAGCAAATGTGCGTTTTAGAAGTCTTAAGTGAGTTAGAGATACAACATGGTTTAGAGCAGAAATTTGTCAGTAAATGCAGAGAGAAACACTAAGAGTAAAGCAAGTGAAGAAAATACCCAAGCTGCCAGAATTGGAAATCACAGACAGTAATGGCTTGAAGAGGCTACAAAGTCAAACAGAGGTGAGGCCACCATGTCTTCAGATAACAATCAAAGTCGAGGATTTCAGACAAGTGGGTTCCTGGAAATCCTAGAATCCACTATTTCTCACATTTGGATGTCCAGTTTGCTAACCAACCTCCTGAGATGCCAAGAGGAGAAGAGAGAGAGGGTACCTCTCAGAGCAGATCTTAAGAACTTAGGAAACAGGACCAACAGTACACCACATCAGACCCATTCAGAAAGGTTACGTTGATCTCATCTTGGTTTCTACACTACTTTTCCACACTCTCCTCATATCGCTTAACTCTCCCATATTTATATGTATTACAGGTTTCCCCCGCCATCCGAAGGTAGAGCGTTCCTATGAAACGGTTCGTCAGACGAAATGTCGTAACGCGAGGAAGCAATTACCATTTATTTATATGGGAAAATTTTGTGAGCGTTCGCAGACCCAAAAATAACCTACCAAATCATGCCAAATAACACATAAAACCTAAAATAATAGTAACACATAGTAAAAGCAGGAATGATATGATAAATACACAGTCTATATAAAGTAGAAATACTTCTCTACACCGATTGCCTGCACAGATCTCCGTAGTGAAAATCTCACACAAGCGCTCTTGGGAGAAAATCTCACGCAAGCGCTGTTGGCATAAACGCGCTCTCCAGTAACCTTTAAACTATGAAGCTGCCAAATCTACCAAATAACACGTAAAAATACACAGCCTATATAAAGTAGAAATAATGTATGTACAGTGTAGTATCACTTACCAGAATTGGGAAAACAGCACCGAGCACACTGATGATGGTGTGTTAGACTGAGTCATCACAGGCTGGGTGGTGCAGTGGCCCCCAACCTCCAGGCCGCCGACCTAATACATTGCCACGAAGAACGCAGCGGTAGCCGGGAGGCACCCAGCACATCTTTAAGAAAAAAGCCGAAATAAACTTGCTAATTAATTAGGTGCTGCCCAGCACGTAAATGACAGAGCAGACCAGAGGCGATTGCCGATTGCATCGTCTGGGCCGACAATTATGTGCTAGGCGGCACCTAATTAGTTAGCATGTTTATTTCGGCTTTTTTCTTAAAGACGTGCTGTGTGCCTCCCGGCTACCGCTGCGTTCTTCACGAATCGGTACAGTATCTGCCTGGGGCCCAGGTGTTGGGGTGATGGGACACGGGGATGTCATCTCATCGTCGATCAGGGCAAGCAGCTCATCTTCTCCTATGACTGCCCGCCTCGATGTCGAAGGTCGAGGTTTGTCGTCTGCTGTGGCTGATGTGGAAGGCTTGCTTGACTGCTGAGCCTCACGCATTTTTCTATCATACAGTTATTTGTAAGCACTCAAACCATCCTGCAAATATCCCCTAAATCTACGTACCCTTTCAAAATTAAAGTCGTACTTTATCATTGCAGTGAAAACCTCACGCAGTTGCTTCACTTTCTGCATTCGGTTTCGATTGTTATCCTTTCCTCTCCCAATTGCATCAGCTCTTCATCTATCAGTTCTTGGTCATGGGATGCCAAAACCTCTTCAACATCATCTTCGTCAACTTCCACAAACCAAACTCACTTTGTCCTTGCTTCGTTCACCACAATCGAAACACTTAATTATGTCTAGTTTTACACTAAGAGTAACACCCTTACGCTTTCAGGCTTTTCCGACACCTTAGAACTCATCTCACTAATGGCTGCTCAGTGCAACGTGTTAAAGCAATGCCATTCCGAATCTGGGGCAGCGCAGCTGCTCGGGGCGCACGCTGATTTTTCATCGCGCGCTGCCTTTCTTCGTAACAATGCAAACACATTCTGAAAGCGAAAACAGGGTACTAATGTAGGTCTTTCGTAACAGTGTGGTTTCATAAAGCGAACATTCGAAAAGCAGGGGACACCTGTATATACTTTGAATGCATTCAACTACACCACTCCCACAAAGATACATGGTCCTCTGTGAAATCACTTTCCTCCCAATGTCCATCTGAAATGGTAAACTTCTTACTCAGAAACTGTGCTCCCTATTTCTCAATACTCCACCAGAAGAAAACATAAATTCACCCTCCAAAAAGCATAAAAATAATTTGCTGAACCTCTCTTCATACAGCTATGGCAACCCCTCCTATCCAAGAATTAACCTAATAAACCTTCAAAACCTTTTGTCTAATACAAGCAAAACCTTTCTTGAATGTCACAATTCACGACTGTATGCAATATACTACGTTCGGCTGCATTAGTGCCCTGGAAAGGTACATGAAAATTTCAGAGGTTCAAAGGTTCATTTATTATCATAGCATACAACTCTGAAATTCTTCAATTCTCCAGGTCCATGAATCCAAGAAAGAAAAGAAAGATAGCATGATCATCAACCCCCAAATCCCACCTCCCCACAAAAAAAACGAACAAAAACGGAATAGGTACATCGACCTCCAAATCCCTCCTCCCACTCAAAAAAACCGAACAAAATGGATCAGGCACATTGACCCCCAAATCCCTCCTCCCGCTCAAAAAAAAACAAACAAAACAGATCAGACACATCAACCCCCAAATCCCCCTTACTTCCTTACTTTTACACACAATGCCCCTTGTGCTATGCTTTGTAACTCCAAAAACTAATTGAAAGAAAAACCCAAGAGCTGGGATGCTTGTCTACTTAGTTTTTCTTAGTAAGGTGCTCACATATTACGTCGTGGGGTAATGACACATGTTGTTCATGCATTTCTTACATATACTCCATGATGAAATATGTAAACAAAGAATGCATAATCAATTGCTGTATTTTCAATATAACACAAATATTACTGAACTATAAAATACACTACATTCCTCCCTGCTTAGCTGTAAATTCCAACTCAATATAGAGTGTATGTCATTTCAAATGTGTAACATATTGCTCTCTAGTTACATATACAGAGTACTGTGCAAAAGTCTTTGGCACATATATAGCTTGGGTACCTAAGACTTTTGCACAGTACTGCATTTGTCAACATGAAGCAGAGAGCGAGTTTGTAAATCTAATGGGAGCAAAGGATGTTGGATATGGTGAGAGTGAAGCACTGTGGCAGGGGTGGGATGGGTGTCAGAGAAGGGGTACCAGTGGCAGGGGAACAGCGCAGGTGAAGACACACCCGGCCCCGAGACACCAGGCAAGGTCTTTTGATTCCAAACAATTGGCTTATTGATCATTACAGAATGTCTCTCTGGTGCTTTCTGCTCCCTCCCCTCATCCTTCCCCTGTCCCCAGCCATGATTCCCCTCGCTATCCACAGTAGATACCCACATCAGAGTCAGGTTTATTATCACTCACAAATGGCACGAAAATTTGTTTTTTTTTGTGGTTGGAATTGAGGATGATCCAAGAACAGCACAGCTGTTGAGTTGATGGTTGTGGAGTGCGCTCCATTGCGATATGCAAAGAGAAAATTAGTGTGTTTCTGATTTAGTGTAGTATGTTTTACTGACATTGTACACAGTGCATTCTTTACACTCTGAACAAGCCTTTCCAATAAACCATTTGTAGTTGGGTGATAGGGTACAGTCATAATATATCTTGGTCCATTAATTTTCAGGGATGAATGAAACTGTTCCACAACAAACTGCTCCATTGTCAAAGACTAAGTGTTATGAAACATCAGTCCTTGAGAAGAGGCTTTTCAACACATCAAAAGCGTGAGGCTGTAGTGGAGGCTACTGGGAACACTTCTGGACATTTTTGTAGCTGTATCCACTACAATCAAGAAACTTCTGTCCATGAATAGTCTGCAAAATCCACATGAATCCTCTGCCAGGGCAATGCAGGCCATTCCCAGGAATGGAGAGGCACTGGTCTTGGCATCTTCCTGATGTGTTGGCATCCCAACAAGTGCTAGGAAAGCTACTTGATCTGCTGATCTATCCCAGGTGACCATGCCTAGATTACCAGCAGGTAGCTCCTCCAACAGTTAAGCTGTCAGCTTGAATGGTACAACAACTCTCAATCGCCACTTAGGCAACCCCCGTCAAAAGCAGCTCATCCCAGGGGTGGTGAGAATGGTGGAACTGGAATTTCTGATACACATTCCAGCCACTTTGGGTTGCCATGTAGACCTGAAACAGTGTGGGGTGGCTTCTGGCTTCCCTTTGGAGCACCTCTGCTGTAATAGGGAGGCATTCAATTTGCATTGGGGAGAATACTTCAAGAGGATTATCTTCTTTATAAATGTTCCAGTTATTTCCTTTTCTAAGGGTAAACAGGACAATTCATCTGCATTTCCATGTTTAGTTATCCTCTTGAGTATCCTCCAAGAAACAGAGCCCATCTCTATATCATGGTGCTGCTGTCAGTGGAACACCCCTCTGTGGACTGAAAAAAGGCATCATTTTACATGCTTTACATACCACACCTGTCTCAAGGCCGCTCTGTTAATCCGTGCGCAATTTTTCTCTGCAGCATTAAGGAATTGTGATGCAAAGACTATGGGGCGTTCACTTCCATTACTCATAAAATGTGACATGACTGTACCTATACCATAAGGCGAGGTATTACACACAAGCTTCACTGAACAATGTGTATCATAATGTGTGAGTACAGTGTCTGACATCACCAATTCATTTGCCTTTTGGAAAGCCACCTCACACTGCTTTGTCCATTACCATTTATTCCCCATCTGTAGTAATGAGTTCAAGGGATGGAGTTAAGTAGCCAAGTTTGGCAGGAATCTGTCATAATAAATGACAAATCCTTAAAGATACCACAATTGTGTCACACCCTTTGACTTTGAGGCATCCACCATTGCTTGAATTTTCTCAGCACACTTGTGTAATTCTTGTGTTCATGAATGGTGTGACCATAGGAAATGATGCTTGGATTAACAAACTCACACTTGTGACATCGTGCCCTGAACCCATAATCTTGTAATCTTTTTAACACTGTCCTGAGACTTTGGCGATGTTCCTTGCCATTCCCACTGATAACGATGATCAGTACCACTGATTGCCCAGGCAGCCTTGCAGCACCTAATCTATAACTTTCTGCTAGAGTTCAGGTGCAGATGCTACTCCAAAAATAAGGCCACTGTAGCAAGAAATCACTTCGTGAGTGCTTATGGTGAGAAACACTTTGGACTCTTCTTCCATCTCCATCTGTAGGTAGGACTCAGTTGAGTCTAATTTGCTTAAGTGTTTCCCTCCAGAAAGATTTGATAAAATATCCTCTAAATTGCGCAGAGAGTATTGATCTACTTACAGTTCTGGGTTGTTGAGGTTAAAATCACCACGGATTCTGACAGACCCATCTTTCTTAGCTACTGAGGTGACTGATGTTATTCCTGAGATCCACTCAACCTTGGAAAGGTCCACGCGATCTAACTCACTGGCTACTTTATCACGGATGGTATAAGGATCTGGAAGGACTTAATATAACATGACATGGCTTTGTCATTTAAAACTATTTTGCCCTTGATATGTTTGAGTTTTCCAGTGCCATCCTCGAACACTGGTGTGTCACTGAGTACCTTTCTTAATTCACTTCCAGTTGACTCTGTGGCATGCAAATGGTGGATGGATCAAGTTGTAGTTGTCTCAGCTAATCATGCCTCCACAATGCTTGTCCTCTTGTTTTTACCACATACAAGACCAATGTGGCTTGTCAGTTGTTGTATTTCACTGTTACAAGTGTCATTTCCACAGCAGTTATCTTTTCTTCAATATAAGTTCTTAGTTGGATATCTGCAGGCTTCAGTTCATTATCTTTGGAATGCCATTCAAAGTCATCTTCTGGAATGACTGGAACAGCCAAACCAGTGTCCAAGTTCATTTGAATTAACTTGCTGTTCACTTCTGGTGTAAGCTATATTGCTTATCTCTTGTTAGCCTTCACTTTGCAGATCTCAAGGCTACTCAGTCCTGTGCCGCTCTCAACATCATTAGACTTTTCAACAGCATACAGATTAGTGCTTTATTTTTGAAACTGCAATTTGACTTTTTATCTTTTTCTCTTCCCTGTGCAGTCCATTTATTTTGTCTGCCCAACATACTCTCTTAATGTGTCCTAATTTGTTGCATTTTCTCCAAGGTTTGTCTTTAAACTTGCATTGGTTTGGTATGTGAGCCCTTGCCACAATGGTAACATAATTAGTTTGGCCAGGCTGGTCTCTGCCTAGCGTTGCAATTTTGTTCGTGCTCACTTTCATTCCTGAGAGCAACACTATTGTGTCTCTGGATGCGGTTTCAATTGATACAATGATTACAACTGCTCTTTTAAATGCAAGTTGTGCTTCAGTTTGTAACAGTTTTGAATGCTCTCTTGTAAGATTCCACAAACTAAGTGATCTCTCAGTGCATCATTAAGCCCATCACTGAACTGACAATGCTTGGACAAATTCTTCAATTCAGCCATACAAGCTGAATTGGACTCCTCTTCGTTTTGATTCCGCTTATGAAACCAAAAGCATTCTTCAATCAACAGCAGTCTCGGTGCCTGTATGTGTTCCTGTATTACAAAGAATTTGAAGGTATCAACAATCATCTTTAATGTTACAGTTAAAATGAAGATTACGTCCTGGCTTTGCAGAGAACACAAGTGTACAGAATTACTAGCCTGATTCACAAGAAAAAAAATCACAGTTTTATGAATAAGTTGGAGAAACTGAGGTAGTTTGTGGAATAGAAAAGGCTAAAAGAAGAATTGATAGTAATATTTAAAATTATAAAAGGAGTTTGACCAAGATTTCCAATATCTAAAAACAAAGTCATTGATCACACGGCAGTTTTATGGCAAGAACTGGCGACAGTATGAGTTTTTTTTTGCAGCAGGTGATTATGATTCACAATGCATTTTATGAAAGGGTTATATATAGTAACTCTATCAAAGCTAATTGATAAATTACATGTGAAAAAACTGCAAGTTTATGAAGACTGAGCAGGAGGGTGGGACTAACAATGCTGCTATGCGAAAAGGTGCATGCAGAGTGAAATATTTTGGCCTCTCTGTGTAAACCTATTTTCTAATTCTATAATCCCTTACTTTTCAGATGTTCCCACTTCACAATCTGACATTAACACTCAGCTTGAGTCCATCATTAAAGAACAAACACATTTCTCAGTCCAATATTACATTTTGCCCCTCAAATGTCACGAGTGCTGCAAGCTTTAGTCACTTTGTGATGATTCTTGTAATTACGTTTGTATATGCAGCTTTAAGATATTACTTTGTAGGTATATATTTGAAGAGTGAAACTTGTTGCAGAACCAATCATGCAATTACAAAGATAATTCAAGATCACCTTTGATTATTAAAACATAAATGATATTGATTACACACACGAAGTTGGTGAAATAGGTTCAGCCCAAAACACTTCATAAAAATGAAGGAGGAGAAAATCAAAATTTAAATGGATTATTTTTTACTCACAACAAAAATAAGTAACTCAATGTAATATTTGTACATCTGTCCTTTGTTAATAAATTAAAAGGCTAAATATTTATGTATGAAATATACTTCTCTCTCCCTGGGATTTCAGAGAGTGGGGAAATAGTAAGTAAGGGCAGATGAATAAGCAGCACAAGTCTCTGACTTTGTCTGTATGCCATCAATCAGCTACTCCTCTGAAGTCATCAAAAGTTGCAAATGACCATCTATGAGCTGAAGCCTGAGTGGCTAGGCTAGTTCAGGCTAGGGAGTTTCATCTGCCAAGTTGAGAGTGAGTGGGATATGTTGGAGAGGAGGAATGGTTTAGGGTGTGGATTGAACCTGCTGTCATCGAACTACAAGTACAAAGTAAAGTGAAAATTTTGATGAAAAAATGTAGCCATCAAAATAACTCCTGTAACTCAGGAATGCTTTCTGACAAACTTTGATTACCTGAAAATGCACAACAGCTTCCCTGCTGAAGGCAATGACATAACCAACTTATTTATGATTTATGAAAGAGGAGGAGGAGAAGATGGCAACACGACGCATCTTGCGCGGCCACTCTGGTGAATGATATCTATAATCTGTTAAGTAGGGTGCTGTGCACAATCCTGATTTGATGGAGACAGACGTGAGAAAACGGAGGAACAACTGGAGAAACTTCTGAAATGCCTTTTTCGCTGCCGCTGTTACTGTGTGATCCAGAATCTCCAGAGGGGAAGGCCCCGAATCCTCGGCCTTGCTTGTTGTTCGGTGGCCAGGACGGGGTCAAAGCGCTCGGCAGAGATAGTGCTCGGTGCTCGGTGTCGAAGGGTTGGTCAGAGGCTCAAGTTTTTGGACGGACTCAGAGTCGGCTGTGGTCAGGTGCTTCCAATGCATCGACAGTTGTTGGTGCCTGGAGGTTTATAGCAGAGAGAGCTTCTCCCTTCTGTCGCCTGCTATCGGGGACTATCGGGAGTCGATCGGATCTTTGAGACTTTTATTACCGTTCCCATGGTCTGCTCTTTATCAAATTATGGTATTGCTTTGCACTGCTGTAACTATATGTTATAATTATGTGGTCGTGTCAGTGTTAATCTTTGGTTTGTCTTGTTTTTTTTGTGATATCACTCTGGAGGAACATTGTATCATTTCGAAATAGACAGTGACCATGCATTTCTCAATGACAATAAACGAGGACTGAGTGTCCTCATAATGTAATCTAATCTAATATAATATATATTATAGACCAGTGAGTCTTACTTCAGTGGTTGGTAAGTTGATGGAAAAGATCCTAAGAGGCAGGATTTATGAACATTTGGAGAGGCATAATATGATTAGGAATAGTCAGCATGGCTTTGTCAAAGGCAGTTTATGCTTTACAAGCCTGATTGAATTTTTTGAGGATGTGACTAAACACATCGACAAAGGTAGAGTAGTAGATGTAGTGTATATGGATTTCAGCAAGGTATTCAATAAGGTACCCCATGCAAGGCTTATTGAGAAAGTAAGGAGGCATGGGATCCAAGGGGATCTTGCATTGTGGATCTAGAATTGGCTTGTCCACAGAAGGTAAAGAGGTCATATTCTGCACAGAGGCCAGTGCTTCAGGGATCTGTTCTGGGACCCCTTCTCTTCGGGATTTTTATAAATGACCTGGATGAGGAAGTGGAGGGATGGGTTAGTAAATTTGCTGATGACACAAAGATTGGGGGTGTTGTGGATAGTGTGGAAGGCTGTCAGAGGTTACAGCGGGACAGTGATAGGATGCAAAACTGGGCTGAGAAGCAGCAGATGGAGTTCAACCCAGATGAGTGTGAGGTGGTTCATTTTAGAAGGTCAAATGTGATGGCAGAATATAGTATTAATGGCAAGACTCTTGACAGTGTGGAGGATCAGAGGGATCTTGGGGTCCGAGTCCATAGGACACTTAAAGCTGCTGCGCAGGTTGACTCTGTGGTTAAGAAGGCACATGGTGCATTGGCCTTCATCAACTGTGGGATTGAGTTTAAGAGCCGAGAGGTAATGCTGCTGCTTTATAGGACCATGGTCAGACTCCATTTGGAGTACTGTGCTCATTTCTGGCCACCACACTACAGGAAGGATGTGGAAACCATAGAAAGGGTGCAGAGGAGATTTACAAGCTTGTTGCCTGGATTGGGGAGCATGCCTTATGAGAATAGGTTGAGTGAACTCAGCTTTTTCTTCTTGGAGCGATGGAGGATGAGAGGTGACCTGATAGAGGTGTACAAGATAATGAGAGGCATTGATCGTGTGGATAGTCAGAGGCTTTTTCCCAGGGCTGAAATGGCTAACATGAAAGAGCACAGTTTTAAGATGCTTGGAAGTAGGTACAGAGGAGACGTCGGGGCTAAGTTTTTTTTTTACACAGAGAGTGGTGAGTACGTGGAATAGGCTGCTGGCGACGGTGGTGGAGGCGGATACGATAGGGTCTTTTAAGAGACTCCTGGATAGGTACATGGAGCTTAGAAAAGTAGAGAGCTATGGGTAGCCCTAGGTAATTTCTAAAGTAAGTGATGTTCGGCACAGCATTGTGGGCTAAAAGGCCTGTATTGTGCTATAAGTTTTCTATATTTCTATAATCCTGTCTACTTCCAATGAAAATCATTACCCCAGATCCAACTAACTGGTTAAAATTTGAGATAGTGTAGATAATCATGGGATCACTGGAGTAGGCCACCTGACCCACTGTGAACGATCACACAACAAGTGATTTTCTATACAGTCATATTCCAGTGCCAAATCTGAACCTTGTGTTTAAACTGAAATATATGACTGAGTTGCAGCTGCTTTATCAAAACTGTTACTCTACACAAGAAGAATTTCAAATCTTAAGTGATCTAGATTTCCAATTGCATGACTTATTAAATTAAATGTTAAAAATTCACACTGAAATTTTAAATTGAAAAATGAGCATACATTGCAAAATGTAGCTGAATTAATAATAATAAATGAAATATATTAATTAAAATGCTCTTAACTCCACCATATTTTATTCATGATAAGTAAATATGAAGGGCTTGTTGAAATAATCTCAGCTCAATAACATGAGCACCAAAATAACCAACTGATGCAACACAGCAAATGTTGCCCTTGTTTATAATACAGCATTTAAGTTCTACAGAATTCATTCATTGCACCCTCTTCAAAAGAATGAGTTTACATCCAAAATCTTTTTTGGTTATGAGACTTGTGGTGTATTTCCAGCATTTTTTTTTCCCTTTCTAATTCAAACTTGCAGCCTTTGCAGAATCTCTTTCTCATGTACATTTTAAAACAGTGTTTGTCATAATTGAATATTTTAAAAATATTTCCACACAGATTTGCTTAAAATTTATATTAAAATTTACATATGAACATGTTGAATGTGAAAAGATGATGCAGCCTGCACCTTGTATACTACTTGACGCTTTTTATTTTAAATCTGTTCTGCTAGTGATAAAGGAAGCTATATATATATAGATAGATAGATACTTGTGAATATTGTTCAGCCAATACAAACTCAGCAAATTGTAAGGTTAAAAATGAAAAGACAAGGATATAAGGATAACGCACAGTTCAATCTAAAGCTGGAGTTACTTAAGACGTCCATCTGGAAGACTTTAGGTTATGGGAGTTCGCAAAGAAAAAAAGAGAGAGAAAGAGAGGCAAAAATCAGAGTCAAGGATTGAGTCATTAGCTTTTGGGCATCTGAATTATTGAGGCCAAGGGATCATAGGCATGATTACCAGTTTCAGAAGAACTCCTGCTAAAAATGGGTAATATATAGATAGATAGATAGATAGTAGACTACAGGCTACAGTAGAAGAAAGCCAGAGGTCCATGAGCCAGTAATCAACAGAGGATCAGAGGTGGAGAAGATCAGTAAATTTAAATTCCTGGGCATCACTACCTCAGGGGACCTGTCCTGGACCCATCATATAAATATAATTGTGAAGGAAGCACGACAGCGTCTCTACTTCCTCAGGAGTCTGCGGAGATTCAACATGTTATCAAAAACCTCGGCAAACTTCTATAGAAGTATGGTGTGAAGTGAGCTGACTGGCTGCATTATGGCCTGGTAAGGGAACACCCAATGCTTTTGAGCGGAAAATCCTAAAAAGGATATACCCAGTATATCAGGGGTAAAGCCCTCCCAACTATTGAGCACATCTACATGAAACTTTGTCATAGAAAACCAATATCCATAATCAAAGATCCTCATCACCCAGGCCATGCTCTTTTCTTGCTACTGCCATCAGGTAGAAGGTACAGGTGCCTCAGGGCTTGCACCACCAGGTTCCATAACAGTTACTACCCCACAACCATCAGACTCTTGAACAACAGGGGATAACTATACTCATTTAAGGACTCTTTAATCTTGTTATTTCATGCTTATTATATATTGCTATTTATTTATATCTGCATTTATACAGTTTGTTTACAGTTCCTGATGTTTAAAGTTTACAGTTCCTGTTCTATAGATTTGCTAAGTATGCCCATGGTAAAAGAATTTCAGGATTGTATGTAGTAATACATTTGTACTCTGATAATAAATTTTACTTTGAACTTTAATAGTTGTTAGTAGTTCACCTTCTCTGCACTTTGATGGATGCATATACTTCTATTCCACTCTTTGTCATAATCAATCCTGGTTCTCCTTAAACAGCATTTATTCTGCTTGTCTCAGTGATTCCTGTGATAAACAGTTCCACTATTTCACCACTCTTTGGGCAAAGACATATAACCAACTTCCCTTTTGGATTTGTGGGTGACTCATTCAGTGTTTTAAAATATTCTATGAGGACCATCTCAGGTTTCCAAAATAAATAAGCAATATACCGGAACTGAATTTAACACGTCCCCTTCTCATCTTTTATAGAAAAGGATCTCATTGTATTGTTTGCTTATGTTATATATTTTTTTAAATGTCCTTTCAATTTCTGTTCCTATATCCCCAAAATGGTGAGAAAGTAAAGAAACTATAAATGGGGTAGGTAGGCTAAAGGTGTGGACAAAGTTTTTAATATAGGAAAATAAACTTGAAAAAAGAATGAAAATGCAAACTATTGTTTCAGCAAAGTGGCACTTCAAAATGCTGTAGTACAAAGGCATCTGCAATGAGCAGAGGGGTCCTGGTACCTGAAATATAAAATTCAGATTCAGATTCATATTCATTTACTTATCACATTTGCACTGAAACATACACTGAAATTTTACAGGCATCCGTTAGTCTCATGAGACCATGGATTTGCACCTTGGAAGGTTTCCAGGGTGCAGGCCTGGGCAGGGTTACATGGAAGACCGGCAGTTGCCCATGCTGCAAGTCTCCCCTCTCCACGCCACCGATGTTGTCCAAGGGAAGGGCATTCGGACTCATACAACTTGGCACCGGTGTCATCGCAGAACAATGTGTGGTTAAGTGCCTTGCTCAAGGACACACACGCTGCCTCAGCCAAGGCTTGAACTAGGGACCTTCAAATCACTAGACGAACACCTTAACCACTTGGCCATGCGCCAACACTATACACTGAAACATGTCATTTTTATTAGCAACCAACTCAACCAAGGAGGTGCTGGGGGCAACCCACAAATATCGCCATACATTCTGACACCAACATAGCATGCCAACCATGTTCACGAAACACAAGCAACAGCAATAACAACCAAATAACAACAGCAGACAAAGCCTTGTTCCTCCTTACGCAGCCATGCACAGACATACAGACAGTCCTCCAACCCCAGAACAGGCCACCATTGGCCTCCAGTGGATTCACAAATTCTCAAACATTGGGCCTTTGACTTCCTCAGTGAACTCACAGACTCAGAGCCTCAACCTCCAGATTTCCAATGACCCTTTGGACCCTGATTTGTGGTACAGATCCAGGACTCAATAATGACAATGAATGAGGACCCTGTACTCCATCCAAGCCTCATAATCCAGATTCTCCAATGACCAGGACTCCAAACACTAGGCCTCGAACTCCAGTCTTTGGCAACTAGGGTGTCACCAGCCCTCGTTCCACCTGCCTGCACAGAAATCCAATCCCAGAATTGCTGATTATTCGCTGACCGGAGGGGGAACCAATCCTCATCCTCACTGGTCTGCTAGTCCGTCATCTAACCACAAATGTCCTTTGTCATATGCCCATGCCACTGCCCTTCAAATGCAGAGCAAAGGCCTCCAGTCTGGTTCCCAACCCCCCTCTGTCCCTAAAATCGTCCCTGAGAACCTAAAAAACAACTGTTTGAGCCACGACCTCGGCAGAGATTATAGTTCGCCACATCTTGACCAGAATGAAAAAGCCAGCATCCAGCTACAGCAATTAATTAGGAAACCTAATGAAGTTTAATATAGCAAGGAAATGAAGCATACAATTAAAGTTTGAATACAACTTTGCATACAATGTTGATCTCCATATTTAATGGAGGATGTGCTGGCTTTGGAGAAAAGGATCAACAGAGAAAAGGTTCATTCAATTATCTCTGGATTGATAAAGAAAGATTGAGCCTATACTGAATGGAATATAGCAGAATAAGAGATCATTTTTAGAACATGCCATAGAACATTACAGCACAGTACAGGCCCTTCAGCCCAAGATGTTATGCTGATTTTTTGACCTAGTCTAAGATCAGTCTAACTCTTCCCACCCAGATTTTTGTGAGATATCTGAGATTCTAAGGGTACTAACAGATTGATGGTACTTAGAATTAGAAACTCAAAATCAGTGATGGCCTATTTCCAATCCAGATGGAATCAAAATGTCTTCCTTTTGAAGTATGGATAGCCTTTGAAATTATCCCAATCTATAGAAGCTGAATCAACAATTGAACTCAAGGTGAAGATTGTCAAACATATAAAAAAAGGATTCAGATGGTTTGGGTAGAGAGCAAGGAAGTGTTATCAAGGCCAAGAATTGATTACCCACGATCTGACTGAGGAGAGCAAGTGCAAGAGGCCAATATTTGAGTTCCTGCTCCAGATTCTTAAATTCCTTACGTTTCTTGACTCCTTGACACATTTTGATTCTCCTTAGAAATGCAGTATGTAGAATCCTTCTTTATATCCACTAAATATAACCTCCCACCATACAAAAAAATCATTTGGCAACTGTGCAACAAACAATCTACTGGCGAAGTTCAGAAGGGTCCTTCTGGGGGGTGGCTGATGTTCCCTGCATCAAGACTGAGGTTGGAGATAGAAGATACCCAGTATAAATAGGAGAGGGGAAATGAATGACTAGGTTGTTTATTTTATGCCTATCAGCTGTGTGCCTTGTTGTTTATATCTGTGTTTCTTGTATTTGAGATTTTAACTACCTGTTGTACAGTACTTTGGTCAACATGGGTTGTTTTTAAATGTGCTTTATAAGTACATTTGACTTGACTTGACATACATGAAGATTGAAGAGAAGATGGAGCCCAATAGGAGAAGATTGGAGTTGGTGAAACAATGGCAGGTAGATGATAGGTACCATCAGTCCAACCTCTACATCACCCACATTTGTCCCTCTTCCTCTCCTGGATAAATTTTACCCTCTCCTCCCTGAACTGTCGATCCTTCCCTGAATGGTTCTCATTATCACCTTCCTTGCTTAAAAGATTACAGCACTGGTAGCCTTTGTATTCCCACTTAGATGGGTGGTCCCATCTGCCTTTTTTGGCCTACCTTCATCAATCATCCATCTTTCCCTCTACATGCAGTCTGGAGGTGGAGTTTCAACCCAAAACATGAGTAATTCCTATCCTGCCACAGATTCTGCTCACCCACTCCAGATTCCAGTCTATGTCGTCTCTTGTGTCTCCTGGTAATTACACAAACCAATTTCCAAGTTTATTAATAACCTCTTATATTTTTCAATTTTATTAAATGCATTCCCATTTTGATTTGAATATTTAAAAATATTACTTCAGATTTTCAGAAAATTAGGTGTTATCCCTTTGAGGTACGATTATACTGAAGGTAAACAAAGTTAAAATTACTTGAAAAATTTTGTGCAATTTCAGGATTGGGAGCAAAAAAAGTGAAAGTAAATTTATTTTTTCAATGATAGAATTGTCTTAAATATAATGCATGCAGGATGGTTTTCTGAACCAACATGTCGAGGAACCAACTACAGAGCAGGGCATTCTAGACTGGGTATTGAGTAATGAGGAAGGGTTAGTTAGCAATCTTGTCGTGCGAGGCCCCTTGGGTAAGAGTGAGCATAATATAGTGGAATTCTTCATTAAGATGGAGAGTGACATAGTTCATTCAGAAACAAAGGTTCTGAACTTAAAGAAGGGTAACTTTGAAGGTATGAGACGTGAATTAGCTAAGATAGACTGGCAAATGATACTTAAAGGGTTGACGGTAGATATGCAATGGCAAGCATTGAAAGGTCGCATGGATGAACTACAACAATTGTTCATCCCAGTTTGGCAAAAGAATAAACCAGGGAAGGTAGTGCACCAGTGGCTGACAAAGGAAATTAGGGATAGTATCAACTCCAAAGAAGAAACATACAAATTAGCCAGAAAAAGCGGCACACCTGAGGACTGGGAGAAATTCAGAGTCCAGCAGAGGAGGACAAAGGCTTAATTAGGAAAGGGAAAAAAGATCATGAGAGAAAGCTGGCAGGGAACATTAAAAACTGACTGTAAAAGCTTTTATAGATATGTGAAAAGAAAATGATTGGTAAAGACAAATGTAGACAACAGTCAATAGGTGCAGGAGTAGGCCATTCGGCCCTTCAAGCCAGCGCCGCCATTCACTGTGATCATGGCTGATCATCCACAATCAGTATCCAGTTCCTGCCCTATCCCCATAACCTTTGATTCTGCTATCTTTAAGAGCTCTATCCATCTCTTTCTTGAAAGCATCCAGAGACTTGGCCTCCACAGCCTTCTGGGGCAGAGTATTCCATATATCCACCACTCTCTGGGTGAAAAAGTTTTTCCTCAACTCCGTTCTAAATGGCCTACCCTTTATTCTTAAACTGTGGCCTCTGGTTCTGGGCTCACCCATCAGCGGGAACATGCTTCCTGCCTCCAGCATGTCCAATCCCTTAATAATCTTATATGTTTCAATAAGATCCCCTCTCAGCCTTCTAAATTCCAGAGTATACAAACACAGTCGCTCCAAGCTTTCGACATATGACAGTCTCACCATCCCAGGAATTAACCTTGTGAACCTACACTGCACTCCCTCAATAGCAAGAATGTCCTTCCTTAAATTTGGAGACCAAAACTGCACACAGTACTCCAGGTGTGGTCTCACCAGGGCCCTGTACAGCTGCAGAAGGACATCTTTGCTCTTATACTCAATTCCCCTTGTTATGAAGGCCAGCATGCCATTAGCTTTCTTCACTGCCTGCTGTACTTGCATGCTTGCTTTCAGTGACTGATGTACAAGAACACCTAGATCTCGTTGTACTTCCCCTTTTCCTAACTTGACTCCATTTAGATAATAATCTGCCTTCCTGTTCTTACCACCAAAGTGGATAACCTCACATTTATCCATATTAAACTGCATCTGCCGTGCATCTGCTCACTCACCCAGCCTGTCCAAGTCACCCTGCATTCTCATAACATCCTCCTCACATTTCACACTGCCACCCGGCTTTGTGTCATCGGCAAATTTGCTAATGTTACTTTTAATTCCCTCATCTAAATCATTAATATATATTGTAAATAGCTGCGGTCCCAGCACTGAACCCTGCGGTACCCCACTGGTCACCGCCTGCCATTCCGAAAGGGACCCGTTAATCACTACTCTTTGTTTTCTGTCAGCCAGCCAAAATTTCAATCCATGTCAATACTCTGCCCCCAATACCATGTGCCCTAATTTTGCCCACTAATCTCCTATGTGGGACTTTATCAAAGGCTTTCTGAAAGTCCAGGTACACTACATCCACTAGCTCTCCATTGTCCATTTTCATACTCACATCCTCAAAAAATTCCAGAAGATTAGTCAAGCACAATTTCCCCTTTGTAAATCTATGCTGACTCGGACCAATCCTGTTACTGCTATCCAGATGTGTCCTAATTTCATCTTTTATAATTGACTCCAGCATCTTTCCCACCACCGATGTCAGGCTAAACGGTCTATAATTCTTTATTTTCTCTCTTTCTCCCTTCTTGAAGACAGGGACAACATTAGCCACCCTCCAATCCACAGGAACTGATCCTGAATCTATAGAACATTGGAAAATGTTTACTAATGCATCTATAATTTCTAAAGCCACCTCCTTAAGTACCCTGGGATGCAGACCATCAGGTCCCGGGGACTTATCAGCCTTCAGGCCCAACAGCCTATCCAACACCATTTCCTGCCTAATATAAATTTCCTTCAATTCATACATTACCCTAGGTCCTTTGGCCACTATTAAATCTGGGAGATTGTTTGTGTCTTCCCTAGTGAAGACAGATCCAAAGTACCTGTTCAACTCGTCTCAACTGTAGGTCCCTTACAGTCAGAAACAGGTGAATTGATCATGGGGAACAAGGACATGGCAGGTCAATTGAATAACTACCTTGGTTCTGTCTTCACTAAGGAGGACATAAATAATCTTCCAGAAATAGTAGGGGACCGAGGGTCTAGTGAGATGGAGGAACTGAGGGAAATACATGTTAGTAGGGAAGTGGTGTTAGGTAAATTGAAGGGATTAAAGGCAGATAAATCCCGAGGGCCAGATGGTCTGCATCCCAGAGTGCTTAAGGAAGTAGCCCAAAAAATAGTGGATGCATTAGTGATAATTTTTCAAAACTCTTTAGATTCTGGACTAGTTCCTGAAGATTGGAGGGTGGCTAATGTAACCCCACTTTTTGAAAAAGGAGGGAGAGAGAAACCGGGGAATTATAGACCGGTTAGCCTGACATCGGTGGTGGGGAAAATGCTAAAGTCAGTTATCAAAGATGTGATAACAGCACATTTGGAAAGCGGTGAAATCATCAGACAAAGTCAGCATGGATTTGTGAAGGGAAAATCATGTCTGACGAATCTCACAGAATTTTTTGAGGATGTAACTAGTAGAGTGGATAGGGGAGAACCAGTGGATGTGGTATATTTGGATTTTCAAAAGGCTTTTGACAAGGTCCTACACAGGAGATTAGTGTGCAAACTTAAAGCACACGGTATTGGGGGTATGGTATTGATGTGGATAGAGAATTGGTTGGCAGACAGGAAGCAAAGAGTGGAAATAAACGGGACCTTTTCAGAATGGCAGGCGGTGACTAGTGGGGTACCGCAAGGCTCAGTGCTGGGACCCCAGTTGCTTACAACATATATTAATGACTTAGACGAGGGAATTAAATGCAGCATCTCCAAGTCTGCGGATGACACGAAGCTGGGCAGCATTGTTAGCTGTGAGGAGGATGCTAAGAGGATGCAGGGTGACTTGGATAGGTTAGGTGAGTGGGCAAATTCATGGCAGATGCAATTTAATGTGGATAAATGTGAGGTTATCCACTTTGGTGGCAAGAACAGGAAAACAGATTATTATCTGAATGGTGGCTAATTAGGAAAAGGGGAGGTGCAACGAGACTTGGGTGTCATTGTACACCAGTCTTTGAAAGTGGGCATGCAGGTACAGCAGGCAGTGAAAAAGGCGAATGGTATGCTGGCATTCATAGCAAGAGGATTCGAGTACAGGAGCAGGGAGGTTCTACTGCAGTTGTACAAGGCCTTGGTGAGACCACACTTGGAGTATGCTGTGCAGTTTTGGTCCCCTAATCTGAGGAAAGACATTCTTGCCATAGAGGCAGTACAAAGAAGGTTCACCAGATTGATTCCTGGGATGGCAGGACTTTCATGATGAAAGACCGGATTGACTAGGCTTATACTCACTGGAATTTAGAAGATTGAGGGGGGATCTTATTGAAACGTATAAAATTCTAAAGGGATTGGACAATCCAGATGCAGGAAGATTGTTCCCGATGTTGGGGAAGTCCAGAACGAGAGGTCACAGTTTAAGGATAAAGGGGAAGCCTTTTAGGACCGAGATGAGGAAAAACTTCTTCACACAGAGAGTGGTGAATCTGTGGAATTCTCTGCCACAGGAAACAGTTGAGGCCAGTTCATTGGCTATATTTAAGAGGGAGTTAGATATGGCCCTTGTGGCTAAAGGGATCAGGGGGTATGGAGAGAAGGCAGGTACAGGGCTCTGAGTTGGATGATCAGGCATGATCATACTGAATGGTGGTGCAGGCTTGAAGGGCTGAATGGCCTACTCCTGCACCTATTTTCTATGTTTCTATGTTTCTACAATAATCTACCTTTTCATCCATTCAATTTGTGATGGTGCTCATAAACAAGGGCCTTTATATTACTAACCCACACTGGTGCTAGCATCCATTATCAGCCAAGTTAATGCTTCGAGCTTCACATCATCTGAAAGATCTGAAATTCTGTTTTGTATTCCCAAATCCAGGCTATAGGAGGTTATCTTAAAAAAAGGACTCGGGGATAAATAAAAGTCAGAATTTCTAAGCTGCACAAGGGAATTTAGTAATCTGGGAAAAATGAGAAAAAAACTCACTCAAAAGGCGAAGAGAAAACTTGATAGATGAGCTCAAAATCTTGAATGGTTTTAACAGAGTGAAAAGGACAAATGGTTTCCACTGGTAGGAAGGGCATTAAACCAGAGTTCAGAGGTTTAAGGTGATTACTAAAAGACCCAGAGGTGATGTAAGAAAACAATTTACACAGCCACAGATCTGAAATGTACTGCCTGCAAGAGTAATGGAAGCAGATTAAACAGCAACATTTAAAAAGAGAATTGAACAGCTGGACTTCTGTACAGCATCATTCTGTGAGACACATCTTATCAAGAAACTAAGCGTGAGAAAGGTGGAAACAGCATTTTATCTTAGATGGAAAAATACGTGCATTGTATAGTCTAAAAGAGGATGCAAGAACAGATTTGTTGATGGTCAAACATTTTTTTGAAGGTGGAAGAATGGTGATTATGGTGACTATTAAAAATAGGAAAAATATTGCTTTATAAACACAAACAAGGAATGAAAAAGTATGTAATGCGCTGTAAGGTTTCACTGCTAATGTAATGGTTTTTTTTGTAACGTTCACTGCTGAAGTAACGGTTTCTCTGTAACAGCAATGTTTGGGTTATGGCTGGAGATAACAGGACAGTGGATGCATGTTAGCCAATCAGGATTTTGTTGCCCTGTCTGGTGAATCTGGAAGTAGTTGATTTTGTAGGCTTTTGCCAGAGAGAGACAGAGAGAGAGAGATGAACAGGGAGTACACGATTGAAGAGATTTGGTAGACCACCAGACAGGGTGGACTCAGAGAGAGGGCCCGAATGGCAGCGACGATCGGAGGAGGTCGATGGGAACCGATCGGCTTACGTGTGAGCTCCAACTTTGTGCACAGACTGTTTACTAAGATTTGGGCCCTTTTTTTGAAATATATTTATTTTGTTTCTCTACTAACCATATAGTCAAAGTAAGAGTTACAAAGCTTAATCATTTAATCACATATTGTGTACTGTTTGTTATTTCGGGGTACTGATTTGTAACAGGGGACACATCGTGCACCATCCACCCAAACGAGATTTCTTAAGTTTGGCCGGGCAGGGGGTTATCACTCCCTATATTAAGCCACTAGGCAAAGCGAGTGTTACAAGTAAAATTATGCTAAACCATAATCAATCACAGATTACATACAATTGCAGAACTGCTCCCCAGTTCTGGACCTCAGAGTTTAGAAAGGACATAAAAATATCAAAGTGGGTACAGTTGAGATTCAAAATGGTACCAGGAATAAAAGGATTTTGAGGATAAGGAAAGTGAAAAGAAGCTTAATAAGGAAAATGTTAAGAGGACGTGTTATGATATGGAATCCATGAGAATAGTAAAGGCAAGCTCAATAGGGAATTTTAAGAAAAAGAAATGGAGGAAGATTATTTACAAGTCGGTAAGGAAAAGAGTAGTTTTGTATCAATTGGACACAGTATTGATTGGAGCATTAGAGTTAGGGAACAAATTGCTGGAGAAACTCAACAGGTTCAACAGCATCTGTAGAGTGAAAAAGTATCGTCAATATTTTGAGTGCAGTAAACGGAGAAGATAACCAGCAGAAGGAGGAAAAGGAAATAAGAGAGACAGAGGCTAGTAGGTGATAGGTAGACTGAGGAGTGATGCAGGATGATGGGTAAATGGAAACGGGGGGGGGAGACAGAAAGGCAGAGCGATGAAACAAAGGCAAATAGGTGATACATGGAAGCAGAGGAGGAAAGAAATATCTGGCTGGGAGCAAGTGGGGGGAGGAGAAGGCTAAGGTGGTGACAGAGGCTGGAGGTTATAAATGGGATCACAAAGGCCAATAATTTAAAACTTGGTAGGTGGATGAACCAGGAAGAGAAGGGGGATGAAAATGGATTATTGGGGCAGGACAGGAGGTATAGGAAAAATGAACAAGAATCAGAAGACCAGAGGTGGATCAAGATCAGGGTAAAGTGAGTATTAACGGGACTGGAAAATTCAATATTCAGAGCATTGCATTGTATATTAACCAGGTGGGTAATGAGGTGTTGTTCTTCTAGCGAACAACACCTCATCTGGCAATGGATAAGGCCAAGAAAGGCAGGGCAACGTGGGAATAGGAAGAGAAGTAGAAACTGCTTGCAGCCAGGAGCCTGATATAGTCATTAAAGACAAGACATATCTGGATATTAGCAAGCCTGGATAAAATGGGGATAGATAAGATGCCTCCTTTAATAGGAGAGTCTAGGATCCAAGAACACAGCCTCAGAATAAACAGACATCCCTTTAAAACTGAGATGATAAATTTCTTCAGCCAGAAGGTAGTAGATCTGTGGAATTTGTTGCCACAGAGGCCTGCAGAGGCCCAGTTATTGGGTGTATTTAAAGCTGAGATTGATGTTTGCTTGATTGGTAAAGGGTAAGAGTTACGTGAAGAAGGTGGGGAAATGAGGCTGAAAAAATTTCAAACATAATTGAATAGTGGCGCAGACTCAACAGGACAAATTGTGTAATTTGTTCTCAAATCTTATGGTGTCTCTAGAGACAATGATTTAGTCTCTGCTTTATCATTGCATGCTTCTCTACTATCAGTGACAATCCTTGGTTAAAGCACAATGCTTAGTTGTCCCCAAATCTCAATATTAATTTTAAACAGCAAAACAGAGATGTCTACTAATTGCCAGTGTTATACATTTCTTCCCACATAGTACGTAAGAACATTGAGAAGGAAAATGTCATCTAGCCCCTAAAACCTGTCTTTCATTCATTAAAAACATTATTGCTGATCCCTGAACCTTGTCTGGTTTCCTGGATAATTGTATTATCCTCCACTCAGCTCTCAACATCCATCCTCAACTTTGAATACACCCGGTTCTAAAAGCTGATCTGTTCTTCTGTAGCTTGGGGACGGATGTTCTAAATTCCTTAACCATTCCCAACGAAAATGCTTCTTAATGACTATACTAGTAATCCATCTTAGGGCTTGGATATCTCAATGAGAGTACATCTTGTTGCTCTAAACATCAATGAATCTAGCCCAATCTTACTCATTCTTCATAGAACAATCACTCATAGAAATCAATCCAAACACAAATGTGAAATGGCCTGTTGTTCTCTGTAAATGGCTGAAAATATCAAGGAAGAAATAAAATGCTGCCGGTATCATTGGTGCCTTATAATTTACTCCATAATGTAAAAGATAGTTCTAATACATCACAACAATTTTAAGAGCATGAGCTGAAGCTTAATTAATGATCAAGTTACTCCATTTAATGAAAACTGTTATGGGTATCATGTAAAAATTAATTATCTTTACACTTACTAACAAAGTCAGATCTACTTTAAAATCCAAAGCAATACATACACACACACACATACACACACACAATGCTGGAGGAACTCAGTAGGTCAGGCAGCATCCATGAAACAATTAACATTTTGGGTCAAGACCCTTCTTCAGGACTGGAAAGGAAGGGGAAAGACACCAGAATAAAAAGGTGGTGGGGGGGGGGGGAAGAAGGATAGATAGAAGGTGATAGGTGAAGCTAGGTGGATAGGAAAGGAGGAAAGGTAAAGGGCAGGAGAGAAAGGAATCTGATAGGAGAGGAGAGTGGATCATAGGAGAAAACGAAAGAGGAGTGGAGGTGATAGGCAAGTGAGAAGAGCTAAGAGGCCAGAGTGAGGAATGGAAGAGAGGAGGGAGAGGTACTTTTTTTTTACTGGAAGGAAATCTTGATATTCACGCCATCAGGTTAGATGCCACCCAGACAGAATACAAAGTGCTGCTCCTCCATCCTGATCTTGGCACAGTAGGAGGCCATGGCGTGACATGTCAGAACAGGAATTGGAATTAAAATGCTTAGCCATCAGGAAGATCAGCTTCAGGTGGAAGGAACAGAGGTACTCGACAAAGCAGTTCCTCCAATTTACGACGATTCTCATCAATGCAGAGGAAGCCTCGTGAGGAACACCAGATGTAACAGACAACCCCAGCAGATTTGCAGGTGAGGGACTGCCTTACCTAGAAGGACTGTTTGGAGCCCTGAATGGACGTGAGAGAGGAAGTAAATGGCAGGTGTAGTACTTTGGCCACTTGTAGGTATAAGTACTGGGAGAGAGATTAGTGGGGAGGGATGAATGGACAAGGGAGTCATGGAGGGAGTTATCCCTGCGGAAACAACATCATTCTCCACAACTTCGCCATCTTCAAAGAGATCCTACCAGCAAGCACATCTTTACTTCTCTGCTCTCGGGAGTTTGGTGTTCCCGATGCCGCTTCCTCTACATTGGAGAGTCCCGACGTAAGTTGAGGGATCACTTTGTCAAGCATCATCCCCCAAAATTGGAACTTCCCAGTGGCCACACATTAATTCTGATTCCCATTCCTGTTCTGACATGTTGGTCCATGGCCTCCACTTTTGCCATGATGAGATCACCCTCAGGGTAGAGGAACAACATCTTATATTTTGTCTGGGTAGCCTTCGTCCTGATGGCATGAATGACGACTTCTCCTTCCAGTTAAGATAAATTTCCTTCACCCTCCTTCTATTCGCCACTCTGGTCTCATACAATTTCTCACCTGGCTATCAACTCCCCCGCCTTCCCTCTTCCTGTCCTTTCTCCCGTGATCCATTCTTCTCTCCCATCAAACTCCTTCCTCTACAGCCCTTTATATTTCCTACCCACCTAGCTTCACCCATCATCTACTAGCTATCCCCTCCCTCCATCTTTTTATTCTGGCATCTTCCCCATTCCTTTCCAGTCCTGAAGAAGGGCCACAGCCTGAAACATTGAAAGTTTATTCATTTCCACAGTTGCTGATTGACCTGCTGAATTCCTCCAGTATTTTGTGTGTGTTGCTTTGGATTTCCAGCAGCTACAGAATCTCTTGTGTTTATACTTTAAAATCTAGTCGCTTACTACTTCTGGTTAGCTCTCACAGCATGAACGATTTTGAAATAGGAGGAAGCAGAAACAAATGACGGGAAGAAACCACAGAACCAAGGAAACCCATGCAGGCACTAGGAGAGTGTGCAAACTTCAGACAGGCAGCACCAGATGTCAAGACTGAACCTTAGGTCATTGCCTTCAAAGAAACTAAAAGAAAATCACAATTTGCCTTTCTTCAAAGGATTCACCAACATTAGAAAGTGAAGTAACTAATCAAGAATGAGAATCGTGTCTGTGACAACACCAGTGACAGGAGAGGGAACCGTGTTTTTGTTCCCTAATCATATGCAAAGCAAATTGAACTATTACATTCAGTTGCTTTGAGAGAAAAAGAAACATCTTGAATGACTCAAGCAAATTTGGAAAGCCACCAGCATCAAGTATGACTAAGTGTAATTGAACAAACAAAGCATTCTGTTCATAGCATTAATTCAGAGTTGAACTATCTTTATGGAGTTATACTAAAAGTCACAATTCTGATTCATTCTTTTTTTTAAGCACAGAAAGTGACAGGTGCATAGAATGCCCTGCTAGGGATGATGGTAGAGGCAGATACATTAGGGACATTTAAGAAACTCTTAGATAGACGCACGGAGGGCTATGTATGTGGTCACACTGTTTTTCCTGTGGTACATGTTCTTTTCAATTTCTTGTCCATCAGTAATGGAATGACCAAAAGGGTATTAGCAATGAGGATATGGTTAAACAATTCTTTGAATGGTTCCATCCAGAGGTGCTAACTGCCTCATTGTCTTGAAAAGTTCACTGATTTTCTTCATTCTCAGTGGAATAGTTAGATCATAAATAGTACAAACAAAAATGTAGGAACCTACCATTCGAACAGAATTGGTGGAAGTAGAAACTACATTTTGGGTCGATGACCCTCCATCAGGAATCACCATTTCTGGTTCTGTTTTCAATTCCAGCAGTTGTAATTTTAGATGCTGTTCATGCTTATTATCAGGGTACTCCTGTTGTCTTCCAGCTGCCATCTGCTCTTTAAGTCAGAGTCTCCAAAGGACTTAGCCTTCATCTGGCTGCAGAATTTTTCTCTCGGGTATGGTGGAACTTTCAATTAATTTAATTTCTGAATTAATTGGTTCATTCTCTTCAAACCAATCCTGATGGAAAATTCTCTTCACATTTTCTAATAATGGTGGACTGAAATGACAGTGCCTTTGATATTGTCAATTTATGGTTCTGGTTGGAAGCTAGAGTGTTATGAAGAAGGCTAGGAAGAACCATCTTTGAGATCTTCAACATTACTATTGTGGCAATGTGTCCCCACCACAATAGAAAATCAATATTTACTAGTGTCATAAGTTTCAACTTTTTTCTGGTTGGATGGGTTTTCAGAAAGGCTTGAATTTTGAAATACTCAAATGACTATCATGCGAAAAGTAGAACAAAGTAGTTCGTTACACAACTGCACAGGCTGCAACTTCACATTTCATTGATTACAGTCATTTACTTCACTGACAGGAAACTGAGTAATGGAAGCTTATGGTTATTAGATGGTTTATCAGTAGTTTAAAATTAGCCTACAAGCTCTTAGAAATATAAAAGAAACTCTTTTACATAATAGAACACCCTATTGACAATGAATGCTGAAAAAACACACCTAGGTTAATTATTTATCATCATTATTCCGAATCAGTGAAACTGTGCATGCTCTGTGAATGCTGTATTTCATATTTTATTTATTTATTCTTGTCTTAATTGATTATTTGCCTCTTTTAACAGTGTTTTAATTTCTCCTCCCAAATAAGGGAATTAAATTAACTGAGAATACCCCACCTCCCCCTTGTACCCCATCTGTTATTTATTTATATACACACATTCTTTTTCTCTCTCTCTTCTTTTTCTCCCTCTGTCCCTCTCACTATACCCCTTGCCCATTCTCTGGCTTTTCCCCCCCTCCCCCTTTTCTTTCTCCCTGGGCCTCCTGTCCCATGATCTTGTCATATATCTTTTGCCAATCACCTGTCCAGCCCTTGGCTCCATCCCACCCCCTCCTGTCTTCTCCTATCATTTTGGATCTCCTCCTCCCCCTCCCACCTTCAAATCTCTTACCAACTCTTCTTTCAGTTAGTCCTGATGAAGGGTCTCGGCCCAAAATACCAACTATACCTGTTCCTACAGATGCTGCCTGGCCTGCTGTGTTCACCAGCAACTTTGATGTGTGTTGCTTGAAATTCCAACATCTGCAGAATTCCTTGTGTTTGCAAGTCTATGAGCACAAACTTTGCATCTCCATCCCCATGGACACATTTTTTATTTTGCATCATCGGTAAAGCTGTATGGTATATTTAGTCCCTAATATTTGGTCATTAATGTAGTTTCTAAATAATTGGGCCCCAGCACATATCTCTGTGGTACATTACTAATTTTCACAATCTCAAAATAGCCCATCAAAAATGAGAATATTCAGTAAATTGACCAGGAGCTGAACAGAGAGAGAGAGTGAGAGAGAGTGAGAGAGAGAGAGAGAGAAAGAAACAGGGTTTACTCCCATCTGTTGCTTAGTGGCTTTTCCTAGTGATCATTGTTTTAAGTTCCTTTTGTTTCATGCACCCATCCCCCACCCCAATATTGTCCACTAATGTTGGGATGGTTTCAGTGCCTTTCATCATGGAGACAAATTCAAAATGTTAGTTCAAAGCCTTTTCCTTTACCCATTATTAATTCATCCCACTTATCCTCCAAGTGACCAATATCACCATGGTAACTCCCTTTTTGATATACAGTATATACGTAATAGCTTATTTATTTTACTTATTTTTATTTAGTGATACAACTAGAGCACCTGGAGGAAACCCACGCAATCACGGGGAGAATATACAAACTCCTGACAGAAAGAGACAGAACTGAACCTGGGTCACTGGAACTGTAATTGTATTATGCTAACCACTGAGCACCCTTGTTTATTTGTGTCTTTCTCTGTTAATCTATTTCCTCTCTCAATTATTTTTTTCATCAACATTTGCTGGCTTCTAAAATACTCCGGTCTTCTGGTTGCCAGCAATTTTCAAAATATGACATGCCATTTAGTCATAGAGTAATAGAGTACTACAACACAGAAACAGGCTCAGCTGCCCATCTCGTCCATGACGACCTGATTCTCTGTCTAGCCCCATCTACCCACACCAAGACCAAAACTCTCTCTAACCCTCTCATCTATGTACCCATCTCAACTTCTCATAAAGAATAAAATAATATATTTTTGTTGTGGATTATGAATTGCCTCCTTAAATCTTTACTATTGACGATCTACTGCTTTAAATTTTAGCCATATTCCCAATCGATTTAGGCAATGTCCCTACAAAACTCTGTAATTACCTTTATTCAAAACCCTGGCTTTTCATTCCCTAGCTGACATGTTATGTACTGTATATTCATCGCTCTTCTACACTATCTTGTACTACAAGATCATCAATTAATACTATCTCATACACAGCCAGATGCATATAGCACAATGATATATGTTGCGGGCTGGAGAAGACTATGGAGACTCAAAAGGGAAAGGCATAGAGGCATCTGAAAAGAAGAACATGGGGGATATAACTGATGCATTGCTTATCTGGTAAAAAAAAAATTTGATTAGAAAACATAGGAGCATGAATAATTGGTATTGTGCATTATGATCAAAGTATCAGTTTACAAAGGTTATGGAAAGTAGTACATGGGAGGCCAAACTGGAAATTTTCAACAGCAGATCAAATACGATGAAGCAAAGTAAGGATGGAGTTAGGGATCATTAAGATGTTATAAATGTGACCCAAGTGATGTCCATTATATCACTAAGCCTTGCTTAGTTTCAAACAGCTCCCAGGGTGAGGGATGAAGTCAACATTGAATTATTGTGCCCCTCAGACTCTTTCTAATAATTTGTCTTTAACTAGTGTGTAGCTGACAGGCTGTATGTTACTTGGATTATCACTTTCCCAGTATTCATACTCTGGCATGTATTGACTGCGCAACTGCCCTATTGCACTGTGCCTGTAGCTAAAATGGATTGGAAAATTATCGTTGTGCATTCCATTAATAATCATATCCATACCTTTCCTCTCTTTTGTGCATGATTCCATTGTGAAAATAGATGCAAAATATTCACACTTTGCCACATCTATTGCCTCTACCTGATTGTCTCTTTGATTCCACAACAAGCTCTGTATTTCCTGAAGCTAACCATTTATGTGGCTTAACTTTTTAAAAAACTGTTAGGTTTCAATTAAATATGCCTGCTCTTTTTTGTCAGCTCTGTTGGCTTCATACACTCAATACCCACTTTATTAGTTACACCTGTTCCTTAATGCAAATATCTAAACAGCTGATTTTCTTCTGAACTACTCTCACTGCAACCTGCAGCCGATAATTTCCCTATAAGTAACATTCTTTTCAACTGTCTCAATGAACTAGCAATTTCACAATCTCCTGAAGGACTTGGCAGACTTAACTCTGAAGCATGCAGGAATGACACCTTTAAGTGGTCGAAAGTACATCGCCACAGTTGCAAGAGAGGGAGGAAGGGAGGACACTAAGCCAGGCTATAACATTGGGGAATGAAACTTCCTCTACCCAGCATTTTACTAGCAAATGTATATTTACTGGAGAACAAGATTGAAGACCCACAGGCAAGATTATTTTATCGGAGGGAAATGAGGAATTGCTGCATTCTCTGTTTCGTGGAGATATGGTTCACACTAGATACGCTGGTAACTACTACTACTAATACACAGGATGGACTTGCTGCCGATTCAGAGAAGGCGAAAGCTGGGGGGTCAGTGCTTCATAACAAACTCTTTCTGGTGCTCAGACACAGCGGTCTTGTTGCACTCTTGTTCCCACAACCTGCAAAATCTAAGGATTAAGTGTCAACTGTTCTACTTACCAAGAGATCCTGACCACAGTTTACATACCACCAAAGGCTGACTCTAAGCAGGCACTCGAGGTACTGAATGTTTCCATAAACAAAAAAGTAAGCCTACCCCGAAGCCTTTCATATCATTGGCAATGATTTCAATCAGTCTTGTCAGAACAAATCTCTGCCTGTTTATCATCAATATATCACCAGCAGCACTAGGGGTCCCAATACACTCAACCACTGCTATACTACAATTAGGACTGCCTACCATTCCATGCCTAGATCACATTTCAGGAAATCTGATCACTTGGCTTTCCTCTTCCAACCTACATAGAGGCAGAGGCTAAAGAGCAAGGCTCCACAGCTAAGGGCAACAAAGAGGTGATCACGGGAAGCAGAGGTGAGACCAGTCATTGGACTGGGCCACATTCAAGGACTCAGAGAATCTGAACAAATACACCAAGGTCGACGGACATTGTAACAACAGCCATAGATGAGTGTGTCCCCATAAAATCATTCGGTCTTCCCCAACCTGAATGAACTATGAGGTCCGCAATCTGCTGAGGGCCATAGCAGTGGCATTCAGGTCTGCCTGCCAAGTAAAATACAAGTAGCCCAGGTACGATATCTGGAAAGTCATCTCATATGCAAAGTGGCAATTCCAAACAAATCTTGAATCGATGAAGGATACTAGACAGTTGTGACAGAGCTTGTATGCTATCACCTCCTATAGTAAAACCAAGTGACATCGGTGATAACAAGGCTTCAAAATTCCAAGTTCAAAATAAAATCATTACCGAAGTACATACATGCCACCATCCAGTATATAACTCTGAAATTCATTTTTTCAGATTAACTCAATGTCTTGTGTCACACACAAAAAGAGCTGGGAAGTTGATTGGTGAAGGAGATACACAGCGGGAGAAGGAGAGCTCTAATAAGAGAGAACAGAGTGCTATGGAGGAAAGAAAAGGGGGGAGGCGATGGGCAGGCAAGGAGATAAGGTGAGAGAGGAAAGGGGGATGGGGAATGGTGAGGGGGGGGGAGGGGCAGTACCAGAAGTTCAAGAAATTGATGTTCATGCCATCAGGTTGGAGGCTTCCCAGGCGGAATATAAGGCTGTTCGTCCAACCTGAGTGTGGCCATGGATAGACATATTGGAATGGGAAGTGGAAATAAAGTAAGTGGCCACTGGGAGATCCCGCTTTTTTCTGGCAGAGTGTAGGTGCTCGGCGATGTGGATTCCAAATCTATATACCCCAATTCCAGAATACAGCCAACAATGTTTCCTAATGAATATATCTTGTGTCCTGTGAAGGTACTCTTGGATGTCTTCTCAGAGTCTGTACATGCATGTTTACACCTTTTTTGTGCATTCTAACCTATAAATCTTTCCAAGGATCAATGGTATGTGTTGTGAGCTCCTTGAAAGAGGCCTTTGGCTCAAAGGAGGCCTTTGCTTGAAAGAGACATTGGCTCTGGGTGAGCTTCTGTTAGGGCTCCCCTTTTTCTCTCTTACAGTACCCAGTGTAGTTGTGTGTTCTTCATGACAGATATTGGAGACCTGGAAGACCCAGTGCCTCCCAGGGAACTACATCTGCGTGAAGTGCATCCAGCGCCAGCTCCTTGAAGACCACGTTAGGGATCTGGAGTAACAGCAGGATGACCTTCAGCTTGTACAGGAGAGTGAGGAGATAACGGATCAGAGTTACAGGCAAGTAGTCACCCCGAAATTGTAGGGGGTGAGCAGACGGGCAACTGTCAGGAGAAATGGAAATGTGCACAGGCAGTTAGCGCAGAGCACTCCGAAGCCATTCCCCTCAAAAATAAGTATACCACTTTGGATACTGTTCTCAGGGATCACCTCCCAGGGGAATCCCATGGAGACAGGGTTACTGGCATGGAGCATAGGTCCGTGGTGCAGAAGATAAAGAGGGAGAAGAGGGAAGCACTACTGATAGGGTGAGCAGTAGTGACTCAATAGGCAGGGGATAGACAGAAGATTCTCTGGATGTGAACGGGACACCCGGATGGTATGTTGCCTCCCAGGTGCCAGGGTCAGGGATGTCTCGGATCATGTCCACAACATCTTGATGAGGAAGGGAGAGCAGCCAGATATCTTGGCACATATTGATACTAATGACATAGGAAGGAAAAGCAAAGAGGTCCTGAAGAGAGAATTTAGAGAGCTAGGTAGAAGCTGAGAAGCAAGACCTCCCAGGTGGTAATTTCTGGATTGTTGCCTGTGCCACATGCCAGAGGAAGTAGAACTAGGATGATTTGGCAATTTAATGCATGGCTGAGAAGCTAGTGTAGGGGGCAGGGCTTCAGGTTCTTGGATCATTGGGATCTCTTCTGGGGGAGGTATGACCTGTTCAAATGTGATGAGTTGCAACTGAACCCGAGGGGGACCAATAGTCTTGCGGGCAGGTTTGTTAGAGCTGTTGGGGAGGGTTTAAACTAATTTGACGGGGGGGGTGGGAACTGGAGTGAAGGGATTCAGGATAGAACAGATGGTAAAAAAAGCAAAGATAGCATGCAGTCAGACCGTCAGGAAAGAAAGGCAGGCAGATGATAGGATATACTTGTAGCCAGCAGGGTGAGTATCAGTGCATTAGAGATGCAGAATCAAAAGTGGTAGCAAATTCAGTACTCAAAGTGCTATATCTCAATGCATGGAGTATAAGAAATAAGGTGGATGATCTTGTTGCACTATTACAGATTGTCAGATATAATATTGCGACCATCACTGAATCATGGTTGAAGGATGGTAGTTGGAAGCTGAATGTCCAAGGTTACATGTTGCATTGGAGGGATAGGAAGGTAGGCAGAGGCGATGGCGTGCCTCTGCTGGTAAAGAATGGCATCAAATCAGTAGAAAGATGTGAGATAGGATCGGAAGATGTTGAATTCTTGTGAATTGAGTTAAGAAACTGCAAGGGTAAAAGGACACTGATGGTAATTATATACAGGTCTCCCAACTGTGGCTGGAATGTGGACCACAGATTACAAAAGGAAATAGAAAAGGCGCGGCAAAATGGAAATGTTATGGTAGTCATGGGAGATTTCACCATGCAGGTCGATTGGGAAAATCAGGTTGGAAATGGATCTCAAGAGAGTGAGTTTGTTAAATGCCTACGAGATGGCTTTTTAGAGCAGTTTGTCATTGAGCCTACTAGGGGATCAGCTATACTGGATTGGGTGTTAGGTAATGAACCAGAGGCAATTAGGGAGCTTAAGGTAAAGGAACCTTTAGGAGTCACTGATCACAATATGACTGAGTTCAACTTGAAATCTGACAGGGAGAAAGTAAAGTCTGACATAGCAGTATTTCAGTGACATAAAGAAAATTACAGTAGTATGAGAGAGGAGTTGGCCAAAGTAAATTGGAAGCAGATGCTGGCAGGGATGACAGCAGAGCAGTAATAGTGTGAGTTTCTGGGAAAAATGAGGAAAGTGCAGGACAGATGTATTCCAAATCAAAAAGAAATACTCAAATGGCAAAATAGTACAACCATGGCTGACAGGGAAATCAAAGCTAATGTAAAAGCAAAGGACAGCGCACACAACAAAGCAAAAATTAGTGGGAAGACAAAGGATTGGGAAGCTTTTAAAACCCTACAGAGGGAGCAACTAAAAGAATCATAGGAGGGAAAAGATGAAATATGAAAGAAAGCTAGCAAACGATATCAAACTGGATAGTAAAAGCTTTTTCCAAGTATGTACACAATAAAAGAGTTGCAAGTGGATATAGGATCGCTAGAAAATGAGGCTAGAGAAATAATAATGGGGACCAAGGAGATGGCAGATGAACTAAAACAGTATTTTGCATCAGTCTTCACTGTGGAAGACACTAGCACAGTGATAGATGTTGAAGGGTATGAGGGAAGAGAAGTGAGTGCAGTTGCCATTACAAGGGAGAAGGTGCTCAAAAAGCTGAAAGGCCAAAGGGCACACAAGTCATCCGAACCAGATGAACTGCACCCCAGGGTTCTGACAGATGTAGCAATAGAGATTGTGGAGACATTAGTAATGATCTTTCAAAAATCAGTGGACTTTGGCATGGTGCCAGAGGACTGGAAAATTGCAAATGTCACTCTACTCTTTAAGAAAGGAGGAAAGCAGCAGAAAGGAACAGACTCGGCAGGCCAAATGGCCTAATTCTGCTCCTATGTCTTGTGGTCTTTTGGTCTTATGGTCTATGTATGATTGATCCATGATAGTTTTGCCTGTGGTCTTATACACAATAGTGCCTGGTTTCAGATGTTAGTCAAATATCCCAGCAGGGTCACCATTGTAGGATTTTCTAATTTGTGGACTTCTTTGACTTCAAGATTTATTTTTAAACTAACTCAACAGATTTTCTTGTTCCAACAACAAATCACTAAGAGTATAGGTGTACTGATGATTAACACAACTGCTTTATAACTAGTCTGAATTAGTTTGAATGGTATTTTATATCCTTTTCAAACTCGTTATATTTAACAATAAGGTGGTCAAAGTCTGTTCCTCAAAACCTTGGAACACACCCACCAAGTGAATGTCTGTTTTCCCTTTAATATATCCTCGTCATATGTTGTTCAATGTTATCATTTTTTGTTAAATATAGCACCAGCATACCACAGCAATTTCCCAATACAGTGGATTCCCATTAATAGGGGCACATCGGGACCTGTGCGTTTTGGTCCAATTAAGCGGCTGCCCCATTAGCCAAAGTTAAAAAGGTATAAAAAAGACAAACTACCATTCAACTGAGTAACAAATTATGTATTTTGATGAAATACAGAACAAATTGGAATGCTACCAAAACTACTACACTATAAAACTGTGTATTAGTCCCTAATAGTTAGTGATGTAGGAATTAATCCAGTGCACACTGCCATGTTCTTTTAATTGATTGTAAGTTAAAAAAATCAGTGCAGACAATGAACTGCTTTCAAACAATGAATTCGACAATTGCATCCACCAAATATTCATGTCCATTGTAACGTTCAAGATAATTGCTGATCCCTCCAAATTCGTTGTAGTTCCAAACTTGCTGAAGGAGTAAAGTCATTTTGTTTTCACTCTCGGCTCTTTCTGGCATCTCCAAGCCTGAATGCTTGAAACCGCGGTGAGAAAAGCAGTTTCTGAATTATCTTACTGCTTATTACTCGCCAACTATCAGTGACAAAAATCACTGCTTTTTAAACACAAACACAAACGACATTATTAAAAAACTCTAAGCATGGTGTAGTATCTAATAACCACACAATATACGCGTGACTGACACTGGTTAGAAACTGTACGGCAACATCTCCTGTCCCAATTAAGGGCCACGGTGCCCAAATAAACAAACGGATTCCCAGCTATTTTCTAGATTTGTTTTTATTCTTTAGGAGTTGTCCCAACTAAGCTGCTGTCCTGATTAACTGATGGCCCAATTAACTGGAATCCAGAATACATATAAATGTATGTACATGTACTCTTCCCTTCCCTCTCACCCCCTCTGTTTCTTTCTCTCTCTGTCTCCCCCCTCTCTTTTCTCCCTGTCTCATCATTTCTCCTCTGTCCCCACTCTCCCTCTCTGCCTTCCTGTCCCACTCTCTCTCCCTCGCTCCATCACACTCTTCCTTCCTCCCCCTCTCCCTCACTCTAATTCCATATTTTTACAGTCCAGCCTGTAATCTCCATCTCTTTACCCTTGGTTATTTAAATACTCTTTACTTTTGATCATAACACTAGCTCTGAAATTTCTATTAGTAAGATATTCTATATTATTCTATTATTCCAGTTCAGGAGCCCTTGTCATGACAAGCGGGAGATTTAAAAAGTGGAACCTGTTGAGACTTAAAATCATAAGACCATAAGACATAGGAGCAGAATTAGGCCCATCAACACATCGGTTCTACTCTGCCATTCCATCATGATTTATTATCCCTCTCAACCTCATTATCCTATTTTCTCCCTGAAACCTTTGATGCCCTCACTAATCAAGAACCCATCTACCTCCACTTTAAATATACCCATTGACTTGACATGCACAGCCGTCTATGGCAATGAATTCCACAGATCCATCACCCTTTCCAACTCTGTTCTTTCTGTTTTTCTGACTTTTCTGTTCAGTTTTATATTGATCATCTGATTAAGCAAGGGCCAAAAGATAAAGAATTAAGAGAGGTGACGTGGATATTGTGAGAGCAGTCACAGTGTGAGTGGACAGGGTTAGACTGGGGGAACTGAGGCTTTGCCAAGAAAAGGCAGAGGCTAGCCTGGGGTTTCTGTTAAATTTCTCTTTCTTTATCATTGCACACGTCGAGCAGAGAGAATGGATCCCAGAGCAGTGATGTGCTCCTCTTGCACGATGCTGGAAAACTGGAAGACCTCCAGTATACCTGAAGGCTGCAGCCGCGAGAACTGCATCTGACTGCTGCTCCTCAGACTGCTTTCGGGAACCGGAGCCGAATGACCGATGTATCATTCAGGAGAATGAGATTGGTGGGGGTGGTGAACAGACAGGAGCTACAGGGCTATAGGGAAGCAGTCACACGTAAACTACAGGAGGCAGGCAGCCATGTGTCTGTCAGGAGAGGGAAAGGGAAAAGGCAGACAGTATGGAGTACTTCTGTAGCTATTTCTCTCAATAACAGGTATGCCGTTCTGCATGTTGTTGAAGCAGGGGTGGTGAGGAGACTGTCAGGGAATGTTACAGCAACCAGGTCTCTGGCACTGAGTCTGACTCTGTGTCTCAGAAAGGAAGTGGGGAAAAAAAGAGGAGAAAGTGCTGAGAAGTTAGAAGAACAGACAGGAAATTCCGTGGACAAGACAGACCTGCAGATGGTATTTTGCCTCCCAGGCGCCAAGGTCAAGGACACCATAGATTGGATCCATAGCATTCTTGAAGGAGAGGGTGAGCAGCCAGAAGCTGTGGTACATATTGACAACAACAACAAAGGTCAGAAAAGAGATGAGGTCCTGAAAAGTGAATATAGGAAGATAGGACAGAAGCCAAAAAGCAGGACAACAAGGGTAGTAACCTTTAGATTGCCTCCTGTGTCACACGCCAGTGAGAGTAAGAATAGGATGATTTGGCAAATGAATGCATGGCTGAAGAACTGGTGCAGGGAGCAGGGTTTCAGATTTGAGGATTATTGGGATCTCTTCTGGGGAAGATATAACCTGTACAAAAAAGATAAGTTACTCCTTGAGGAGAACCAACATTCTTGCAGGCAGATTTGCCAGAGCTAGTGGGGAGGGTTTAAACTAGGTTGGCAGGGGGATGGGAACATAGAACATAGAATAGTACAGCACAGTACAGGCCCTTTGGCCCACAATGTTGTGCCGACCCTCAAACTCTGCTTCCCATATAAGCCCCCACCTTAAGTTCCTCCATATACTTGTCTAGTAGTCTCTTAAACTTCACTAGTGTATCTGCCTCCACCACTGACTCAGGCAGTGCATTCCACGCACCAGCCATTCTCTCAGTAAAAAACCTTCCTCTAATATCCCCCTTGAACTTCCCACCCCTTACCTTAAAGCCATGTCCTCTTGTATTGAGCAGTGGTGCCCTGGGGAAGAAGTGCTGGCTATCCACTCTATCTATTCCTCTTATTATCTTGTACACCTCTATCATGTCTCCTCTCACCCTCCTTCACTCCAAAGAGTACAGCCCTAACTCCCTTAATCTCTGATCAACCAGAAAACCAGAGTGATTGGTTAGAAAATGGCGAAGCTGGCGTAAAAGTAGATGCAGCTTGTGGACAGACTGTGAGGTTGGATAGGCAGTGGATAGGGCATAAATGTACTGAGATGGATGGGTTGAAATGTGTCTACTTTAATGTGAGATGTACAGTATCAGAACAAAGGTGATGAACTTAGAGTATTGATCAGTACATAAACAATGCTATCACCTCCTACAAAGTGAAACCAAGTGACATAGGTGACAAGTTTTCTCTCCCAGATGAGCTCAGTGCCTTTTATGCTCGCTTTGACCATCAAAACCTACAGGCACTTTCATAAACTCCCACAGCCCATAATGGCCCTGTAATTTCAGTCTCTGAGGCCTACATGAGAGCATCCTTCAGGACAGTGAAACCACGGAAAGCATCTGGCCTGGATGGGGTACCTGCCCAAGTACTAAACACCTCTGCTGATCGACTAACTGGTGTGTTCCCTGATATCTTTAACCTCTCACTTCGGCAGTCTAAGGTACCCACCTGCTTCGAACAGTCTTCAATTATATCAGTGCCTATCAAGAACTGGCTAACCTGCCTCAAAGACTGATCCAGTAGCACTTACATCAGGGATTTCCAACCTGGGATCCATGGAACCCTCTGTTAATGGGAGGGGTCTATGGCATAAAAATGATTGGGAATCCCTGACTCACGTCCAATGTGATGAAATGCTTTGAGAAGCTGGTGATGAAACATATCAGCTCCTGCCCAGGAAGCGACTTGGATCCACTATCGTCAAAACACATCAACCAGCAGATGCCATTTCACTGGCTCTTCACTCAACCCGGGAAGACTTGATTTTCAGAGGTGCATACATCAGGATCATTGATTACAGCTTGGCATTCAATACTCTCTTCCCCTCAAAACAAATCTATAAGCTTCAGGACCTTGGCTTCAATAGTTCCTTGTGAAATTAGATTCTCGATTTCCTCACTTGCAGATCCCAGTCAGTTCGGATTGGCAACAGCATTTCCTTTACAATCTCCATCAGCACAGGTGCACCACAAGGCTGTGTGCTTAGCTCCCCTGCTCTACTCACTTATACTTATGATGGTGTGGCTAAGCACAGCTCCAATGCCACATTTAAGTTTACTCTCGACACCACTGTCATTGGCCAAATCAAAGGTGGTGATGAATCAGCACATAGGAGGGAGATTGAAATTCCGGCTGAGTGGTACCACAACAACAGCCTCTCACTCGATGCTATCAAGACCAAGGAGCTGATTATTGACTTCAGGAGGAGGAAACCAGAGGTCCATAAGTCAGTCCTCATCAGGGGTCAGAGATGGAGAGAGTCAGCAACTTTAAATTCCTTGATGTTAACATTTCAGAGCACCATTACAAAGAAAGCATAGCAGCAGATCTACTTTCTTAGAAGTTTATGAAGATTCGGAATATCATCGACAACAAACTTCTATAGATGTGTGGTGCAGAGTATACTGATTGGTTGTATCACGGTCTGGTAAGGAAACATCTATATATTTTAACAGAAAAGCCTACAAAAATGTAGTGGATAAGTGGCTATGGCCAGGCCATCACCTTCAAGTCCTACCTACCATTGACCACATCTACACAGAGTGCCATCGCAGGAAAGCAGCATCCATCATCAACCTAAGTCCTGCTGTCTTCTTGCTGCTGCTATCAGGAAGATGGTACAGGAGCCTCAGGACTTACACCACCAGCTTCAGGAGCGGTTTTTATTCCTAAACCTGCAAGCTCTTTAAGCAGAAATGATAACTTCATTCAACTTCAATCAGCCCATCACTGAACTGTTCCCACAACCTATGGACTCACTTTCAAGGACTTTTCATTTCATGGTCTCAGTATTTAATGCTTATTTACTTATTATTGTAACTGTTTTTTTTCCTTTTATATTTGCACTGTTTGTTGTCTTTTGCACATTTGTTTGTCCTGCCAGGTGCAGCCTTTCATTGATTCTATTGTGCTTCTTGCATTTACAGTGAATGCCCACAAGAATATGAATGTCAGGGTTGAATATGGTGACATACAAGTACTTTGATATGGCAGCAACTCAATGCATAAAACCATGCAAACATGCTTAAGTGGTTCAGTTGTTGTTCAGGCCAAACATCAGAAGGAAATGCCATTCAAGCGACTGTGACGATGGAATGATTGCTGCTGCAGGACAGGGTGGTTTGAGCATCTCCGAAACTGCAGATCTCCTGGGATTTTCACACACCTTGTGAGTTTACAGAGAGTGATGTAAAAAATCTAAAGCATCCAGTGAGGCAGCAGTTCTGGAGGCAAAAATGCCTTGTTAATGAGAGAGGTTACAGGAGAATGGCAAGATTAGTTCAAGCTGGCAGGAAGGCAACAGCACGGTAGCATAGTGGTTAGTACTACGCTTTACAGTACCAGTGACCCAGGTTCAATTCCCACCATCGTCTGAAAGGAGTTTGTGCATTCTTCCCATGACTGTATGGGCTTCCCCCGGACGCTCCGGAGTCCTCCCACAGTCTAAAGACATACCAGTTTGTCACTTAATTGGTCATTGTAACTTGTCCCGTGATTCGGCAAGGGTTAAATCAGGGGATCGCTGGGCAGTGTGGTTCGAAGGGCTGGAAAGGCCTACTCCGTGCTGTATCTCAATAAAATTAAATTAAATAAACAGTAACTCAAAGAACTACACAGTACCACAGTGGAGTGCAAAACAGCATCTCTGAACACACAATACATCAAACCTCGATAGGCTACAGCATCTCTGAACACACAACACATCAAACCTTGATAGGCTACAGCAGCAGAAGATCACAAACATGCACTCAGTGGCCACTGACTGTATGTTTCAATTCCCACACAATTTAGGTAATAAAATGGATCTTGCTCCTGCCATTCAACATAAGCCTCCCCTTGGTTATTTTTTTGTAAACATTTATGCCTCTGTCATTCACAATGCATTTACTTTGGATGTTCTTCCTTTTCCTTTCAGAGGAATTCAAATACAGAAGCTTACCACAAAGAATCAGATTTTCGGAAATTAGATTTAATGAAAATAATTAAAATAATGTTCATAACCAACATTAAGTATATTGAATAGTTATCCAAGTACAAATTCTTAGTAACTTAGCATTGCAGTTAGTACAATCACTTTATCACACTCGCCATCAGTAATCGGGTTCAAGTAGCATGTCTGTAAGGAGTCTGTGCATTCTCCCCATGACTGCATGGATATCCTGTAGGTACTCCATTTCCACCCAAGAAGTGACACTTTGCAAAGTCTTTACGGGCAAGGATATGTTTTTTTTAAGCCAGGGCTTCTTCCTTGTCAATCTTCCACCCTTTCTGTGCAAGGCCTTACAGATGATGGGGGCTTCATCTCCATTTGCAGCCACTGACTTCTGCAGCTCACTCAGAGTGACTGTTGTGTCACAGTGGCCCCGCTTACATGTGCCATTCTTCTCCAGCAACTATGTTCAAAGGGGCAGCCTGACCTAGACAGTCTGGCTGCGGTTTCATATTTTTACCACTTTTTAACAATGAACTGCACTGAGCTCCGAGGTACGTTCAGTACCTTTGAGATGATCTTGTACATAAACCCCAGATTTATGCTTCTCTATTGTCATTTCCCTGACTTGCCTTAAATAATCTTTAGTCTTCATTTTGGTTTGATCTGTTGAAAATCTACCATATTGTTGGACCTTACAGATAGAGGCTATTTATTCTTATGACTTAATTGAAAACAGCTGATCCTCCAATTTTATACATCAACAAATTGGGCGAGTTGGTAAGTAAATATACAGTACTGCACCAGAGGAAAGTCAGCATAGTAATTACAAAGGGGATGAATACTTTTTCAGCCTCACAATTTTGGTTTTTAATCTTTTGTAAATTCTTGACTGGTTTGGAATTTTGCTTTTGATTTAACATGATGCAAGGTGTTTAGTAGATTAGCTCAAAAAATCCTACTTCGACATTTTTTAATTTATAAAATGAGACAGTAAAATGTTAAAATGATTGTGGGGGCTCAATACTTTTTCCAAGGCACTGTATGTATTCAATACATTTGCACACTGCACATGTCACACCTTCTTACTCACACCATAACCCTCAACCTACAATTCAATCTAAATCCTTCCACCTAATCCCTTGGCCTGATCAAAGAAATGGCAGTGGAGAAAAGCCAAATATTTTGCATCAGTCTTTAGAGTAGAAGATACTACAAACATCCCATTAATACCAAATAATACAGGGAAGGAATTAAACACGATCACCATCATGAGAGACGGATCAAGGATCAACTTTATTCACCGTATACATTTCCACGTTTAGTAATTTGCTGCGGCATGTTGGTGCAGCATGTAACAAAAAAAAACAACATTCAACAATTATAAGAATAAAGAATTATATAAAACTAAATTTAGAGGCAAAAGTACAGATATAAAATAAAATGTGCATAAATACATAAATACCATTATGTATTAATAATGTAAACATAATTATAAAAGGGTTGATAAGATTAACTGCCAAGGGGAAAAAACTTGTAAGATGTTGTGAAGTTTTTGTTTTAATAGCCCTTTGGTGCTTTCAAGAAGGGAGCTTTTGGAAAAGGTAGATTGCTGGGGGGGTTAGTATCCACAACGCTTTTTCCTGCCTGATTCTACGTCCTGGACACATATAGGTCTTACAATGATGGTAGACTACAGCCAATGACGATTAAAAGCTGACCTGACAGTATGCTTCAGCTTTCAAATATTGTGAGAGAATTCACCAAATCAGACAGTAATGGCTGATGTGAGGACGCTCTCTATGATGACAGTGTAGAATTGCACCAGTATGTTCTGAGAAAGATCGAATTGTACCAACTTTTGTTAATGAAGGAGTGATCATTCTCCCACATGAAGTCCTGAAAAATAATGTTGCCCAGGAAGCTGGATGTTGAAAACAGTGCTAATTATAGGGTTGTTGATGAGTGGGTCGAAAGGAGATAAATTTCTCCTGATGCATATGCATCTCCACAGCTTTAAGGGCATTCATCTCCAAGTTGTTATGATTACACCAGGACACAAGCTCATTTGCTTCCCGGTAGTACTTGGATGCGTTGCCTCTGGTGATTATTCCAATGACAATTAAGTCATTCACAAACTTTATCAGTTTAACAGATGGATCACTAGAGACACAGTCATTGATATACTGAGAAGACAGGAGAGGGAAGGGAGCACACTCCTCTGATACACCATCAGTAAAAGGCAAACTGCTGAGCTAAAGACTAACAGGCTCCTGGCCTAAACAGTATGCATCCAAATATTCTAACAGAAGTGCTAACAAGATGTGGATGCATTAGTTATAACGCTTCAAAAGTCTTAAATTCTTGAGAAAGGTCTGAAGACCTGAAGATGCCAATATGACAGACCTTTCAGAAAGCTAGAGAGGCAAAAATCCAGTAATGATAGATTGATTAGCTAGCTGTCCACTGTTGTAAAATGCTAGCATCAATTGAGATAAGAACAACACATTTGGAAAATCAGAATCAGGTTTATTATCACTGGCATGTGTCATGAGATTTGTTAACTTAGCAGCAGCAATTCAATGCAATAAACAGAAAGAATAAATAAATGAATAAATATGTATATTTAATAGATTAAACATAGTGCAAAAATAGAAATAATATGTTTTTTTAAAAAGTGTTCATGGGTTCAACGTCCATTTAGGAATTGAATGGCAGAGGGGAAGAAGCTGTTCCTGAATCGGTGAGTGTGTGCCTTCAGGTTTCTCTACCTCCTTACTGATGGTAATAATAAGAAGAGGACATGCCCTGAGAGATGGGGGTCCTTAATAATGGACATCCCCTTTCTGAGGCACTGCTCCTTGAAGATGTCTTGGGTACTATGGAACCTAGTACCCATGATGGAGCTGAATAATTTTACAACTTTCTATAGCTTCTTTCAGTCCTGTGCAGAAACACACACCCCACCCATACCAGACAGTGATGCACCCTGTCAGAATATTCTTCATGATACATCTGTAGAAGTTATCAAGTGTTTTTGTTGAAAAACCAAATCTCTTCAAATTCCTAATGAAATACAGCTGCTGCCTTGCCTTCTTTATAGCTGCATTGATATGTTGGGACCAGGTTAGATCCTCAGAGGTCTTGACTCCCAAGAACTTGAAATTGCTCACTCTCTCCACTTCTGATCCATCCATGAGGATTGATTCATGTTCTCTCATCTTACACTTTCTGAAGTCCACAATCAGCTCTTTGTCTTACTGATATTGACTGCAAGACTGTTGCTGTGACACCACTCAACTACTTGCTATATCTTGCTCCTTTACACCCTCTCCTCTCCATCTGAGATCATACCAACAACGGTTACATGATCAGCAAATTTATAGATGGTCCAGTCAGTAAAGCTTGACGAAGAGGAAACCATGTCTGAATCTTTTAATAGAACTTTTTATGAAGTCCCAGTCAGAGTGGATTCAGGTGTTCAGCAAGGTGCCTCACTGAAAAATAAGTCACAAGACAAGAGCCCATCATGTTGGAGGTAACATAATGGCCACAAAGGAATGGATAGGAGATAGGAAGTAGCACCTAATGATAAGGAGGTCAATTTCAGGTGGGTTACACAGGAATCAGTGTGGATTAAACTAGTTATAATATATATTAACAACTTGGAAGAAGGAAGCAAATGTACTGCGGTCACATTTGGAGTAGGTCAGCAGTTAAGCTGAGACAATAATACAAAGCATTTACCAAAGATACTGATAGCTCTATAGCTGAATGCTCCAAAAACACAAACTATCATAATAGCATTTTCTTCACACTTCCAATAATGTCTGAGCAGACTACAGTCCCAATGAAGATTGAGGCAGCTCAGAATGTCCCAGAAACCAGCCTCCCCTCCATGGACTCTGTCTTTTCTTCTTGTTGCCTCGCAGCCAGCCCCAACCACCCCAGACATTCTCACTTCTCCCATCAGACAAAAGATACAATAACCTGAAAGCACGTACCACCAGACACAAGAACAGCTTCTATCCTGCTGTTAATGGACCTCTTGAACAGTCAGACAGACTCTTCACCTCAGAATCTACCTCATTATCATCTTTGACTTTATTGTTTACCTGCACTACACTTCCTCTGCAGCTGTTGCATTTTATTATGCATTGTTACAGTTTTACCTTGTTCTACCTCAATGCACTCTAATGTGGTTTTTACAGTCTTTTGGTGCATGTGCATAATAATCCAACATCAATACCAATGCCATCAGAGTACCAATTTAAATAGAAAGAAAAGGAAGAAAACACTAATACTGAGAGTGGATCATACCAAAACTGTTCCAAAACAACTGTTATGTTGATAAAAGCATTAAATACATGTCAAATTTTAATTTTGGATTTTCAACAAATGCAGTACTTTGTCTTTATACTATTACCCATTAAAAAAACTGGCTCTGCTACACTTGAGTACAGTGAACAATTCAGGTCTCTGTCATATGAAGTGACATTTGGTTAGTACAAAGGGAAGTTTATATATAAAGATACATATAATAATTGTATTATTATATATGATCTTCTCTTTGCATTAACTCCAATTAAGTGTTCCCAAAATGTTTCCATTTGCAAAGGTGATCAAGACTGGGAACAATAAATATTTCAACTAAAGCAATGTAATGGAAATGTATTTGGCAATACCATAAAAAAACTACTCATTAAACTCATCTTCGCTATCTCACAAGTTGCAATACATTCATTTACTGATCCACGTTTTCAAATTTTAGCCTCAGGTAGGTTATAGATTAAATGCAATAAATGCACAGTCATATTGGCTAATTAAACTGTATATGTTTAAATTCCTTACTTGCAAGATGAATCACCATTCACAAGATGTTAAAAGTCAATCTAAATTTCAAGTGGGCAACCAAAGATATTTCATAGTTTATAAAGACAATTGTCCTTTAGTCGTTGAGTATATTTCACATCTTTCTGTTATTCCTATCTCATCTGTCACCAGCACCCCCTATAGTGTAAAGAGACACTATGTTTTAGGACAAACTTTCCAGCCAAGTCTCAGAGATCTCGATCGTCTGGCATAAGTACAAATTACCCCACTCACCCCCCGCCCCCCCCATGTACCTCGTCTATAGTAAGCAGATGCCTCCGGCAGTGTCACTTGACTACAACTGTCCCAGCCTATTCTTGCCTTTAACTCTTGCCTTACTGCAACTTCCACACCAGCAGTTATACTTCATCAGGAGTTTGAGGAGATTTGGTATGTCACCAAAGATTCTGCAAAGTTCTGCAGATGTACCATGGAGAGATTTTTGACTGACTGCTCACCATTTGGTATTTGGTATGGAGGCAGCAATACACGGTATTGTAAGAGACCTTACAGAGTTGTAGACTCAGTCAGCTCCATCATAAGCACAAGCCTCCCCACGTCCAGGGCCTCTTCTGAAGGTGCCTCAAGAAAGCAGCATCCTTCATTAAGGACCCTCACCCTCACCCTCACATGTTCTCTTGTCATCATTACCATCAAGAGCCAGAAACCCCACTCTCAATGTTTTCAGAGCACCTTCTTCCCCTCTGCCATCAGATTTCTTACAGATCCATGAACCCATGAACACTACTTTTGCACTATTTAATATTGTAATTTATAGTCCTTTGCACTGTACTGCTCCACAAAACAACTTTCATGATGTATGCCAGTGATGACAAACCTGATTCTGAATCAAGACAAAACAAAATTGTACTTCAGTAATATATAGCAAAAAGAATAATGGTTGCGGTTGTTGAAGGTTAATTACCTCAACCCCACTTCATTACTCTCACAGTTCCTCAGCACAGTATCCTAGATTAACCACCTTCTGCTGCTTCCTTAATGACCTTTCATTTACTTCTAGCCTTGTAATGGATATGTTTACTTATGACTGCATAGTTTTCAATTCAATGTCCAACTCCTCAAATAATTGAGAAGAATATGTTTGCACATAGCAAAACTGGACAATAATTGGGATTAGGCCTGCTACATTTGTACCAAATAAAAGCTAGAAACTATTTCAACAAAGGCCTTCAACAGTGTCTAACAAAAGTTATTTGCTTATATGGATAATCACAGCTCCAACCAAACTCAAAATGTCCAACTTTATTTGGACACAACAGTCCCATTGCATGGTGCACCATTGATTACCATGAACATTAATAGGACACACTGCTGAAATGTGCAACATCTACAAAATACATCTTCAACCATAGTTTCAAACTAGAGACCTTAACTTCCCAGAAGGACACAGACAACAGCCAAATGTGAATTGCAAATTCTGTTCAAAGTCACAATGACTTGGAAATACTTTGTGCTTACTTCATCATCACTCGATCAAAACTCCTATCCTTCTCCAGCAGGGCTGCTGCACTTCAACAATATTCCTCATTGCTTTATGATGGCAATTGAAATTGTAATTTGAATATCAACTTTCCCCATGACACACGTCTCAGGAGGAAATAGAAAAAAAAGTGTGAATCTAAGAGTCTCTTGGGCACCTCCATTGTATTTACACTGACTACCATCCCAAGTTGTGCATTCTAGGAACCTGCCATTCTCTGTGTAAAAAATCTTGCCCTGTATATCTACTTTGAAATTACCCCCTTCCCATCTTATTGCAGACCCTCTTTTGACCATGGGAAAAAGATATTGGCAGCCTGCTCTATTTGTGCTCCTCACAGCCTTATAAACTTCTCTCAGGTCTCCCCCTCAGTGTCTGCCACTCCAGAGTAAACAACCCATATTTGTCCAGCCTCTCCTCAGAACACATATCCTCTAATACAACAGTATCTTGGTAAGCATTTTCTGCACCCTCTGAGCCTCTACATCCTTCCTACTTTCAGGAAGCTATGGACTTGGACCCCAAGATCCCTTTGTACATCATCATCTGTGTGTACTGGCCCAACCCATTTAAACTCCAAAATAACATTAAAAATAAAGAATAACAAAGTTTTGTTTTCTCCCTTTAATTATTTGATACTTGGCACAGTGATTGTTCAGCTGATTCTTGCCAACTGCACATCTGTGAGGTCTATCTATCATAATCATCAAGGAGCTGGAGCTGGAGCTGGAACTGGATGAAGTCTGGATTATTTGGAAGGCTGAGGGGGTAATCAAAAGGACATATAGAGAGGTAGTTACACCCAAGGTGCAGGACATGGGAAACTAGGTGCAGACAGGAGAGTGGAAGGGGTTAAACAGACAGTGCAAAGTATTCCTCAGCAATACATATACCACTTTGGATACGACTGTGGGGTGGGGGAAGATGACCTAGCAGAGGAAAGTCACAGTGGTCAGGTCTCTGGCATTCCATCTGGTTCTGTGGCTCAGAAAGGAAGGGGGAGAAGAGGCATGCTGTGGTGACAGAGGGTTCGTTAGTTAGGGGGTCAGGAAGGTGGTTCTGTAGGCAAGAAAGAGATTCATAGATGGTATATTGCCTCCCAGGTAGCAGGTTCCAGGACATCTTGGATCGAGAATGTGGGAGGATGAACAGTCAGAAGTCACAGTCCATGTAGGTACCAATGACATAGGTAGGAAGAGTGGCAAGGTTCTGTAAAGTTCTCGAAAGTGACTCTGTAGGTTGTGGGAAATTTTAATAATGGAGCAAGTGAAATTGTGTAAAGTTATGCCCTTTGATTCAAGAGCCTGATGGTTGAGGGGCAATAACTGCCCTTCAACATAGAACATAGAATAGTACAGCACATTACAGACCCTTCGGCCCACAATGTTGTGCCGACCCTCAAACTCTGCCTCCTATATAACCACCCCCACCTTAAATTCCTCCATATATCTGTCTAGTAGACTCTTAAACTTCACTAGTGTATCTGCCTCCACCACTGACTCAGGCAGTGCATTCCACACACCAAACACTCTCTGAGTAAAAAACCTTTCTCTAATATCCCCCTTGAACTTCCCACCCCTTACCTTAAAGCCATGTCCTCTTGTATTGAGCAGTGGTGCCCTGGGGAAGAGGCGCTGGCTATCCACTCTATCTATTCCTTTTAATATCTTGTACACCTCTATCATGTCTCCTCTCATCCTCCTTCTCTCCAAAGAGTAAATCCCTAGCTCCCTTAATCTCTGATCATAATCCATACTCTCTAAACCAGGTAGCATCCTGGTAAATATCCTCTGTACCCTTTCCAATGCTTCCACATCCTTCCTATAGTGAGGCGACCAGAACTGGACATAGTACTTCAACTGTGGCCTAATCAGAGTTTTATAGAGCTGCATCATTACATCGTGACTCTTAAACTCTATCCCTCGATTTATGAAAGCTATACACCCCATAAGCTTTCTTAACTACCCTATCTACCTGTGAGGCAACTTTCAGGGATCTGTGGACATGTACTCCTAGATCCCTCTGCTCCTCCACACTACCAAGTATCCTGCCATTTACTTTGTACTCTGCCTTGGAGTTTGTCCTTCCAAAGTGTACCACCTCACACTTCTCCGGGTTGAACTCCATCTGCCACTTCTCAGCCCACTTCTGCATCCTATCAATGTCTCTCTGCAATCTTCGACAATCCTCTACATTATCCACAACACCACCAACCTTTGTGTCGTCTGCAAACTTGCCAACCCATCCCTCTACCCCCACATCCAGGTCGCTAATAAAAATCACGAAAAGTAGAGGTCCCAGAACAGATCCTTGTGGGACACCACTAGTCACAACCCTCCAGTCTGAATGTACTCCCTCCACCACAACCCTCTGCCTTCTGCAGGCAAGCCAATTCTGAATCCATCTGGCCAAACTTCCCTGAATCCCATGCCCTCTGACTTTCTGAATAAGCCTACCGTGTGAAACCTTGTCAAATGCCTTACTAAAATCCATGCAGATCACATCCGCTGCACTGCCCTCATCTATATGCCTGGTCACCTCCTCAAAGAACTCTATCAGGCCTGTTAGACACAATCTGCCCTTCACAAAGCCATGCTGACTGTCCCTGATCAGACCATGATTCTCTAAATGCCCAGAGATCCTATCTCTAAGAATCTTTTCCAACAGTTTTCCCACCACAGACGTAAGGCTCACTGGTCTATAATCACCCGGACTATTCCTACTACCTTTTTTGAACAAGGGGACAACATTCGCCTCCCTCCAATCCTCCAGTACCATTGCTGTGGACAATGAGGACATAAAGATCCTAGCCAGAGACTCAGCAATCTCTTCCCTCGCCTCGTGGAGCAGCCTGGGGAATATTCCGTCAGGCCCTGGGGACTTATCCGTCCTAATGTATTTTAACAACTCCAACACCTCCTCGCCCTTAATATCAACATGCTCCAGAACATCAACCTCACTCATATTGTCCTCACCGTCATCAAGTTCCCTGAAACTGGTGGTACAGGTCCTGAAGCTCCTGTACCTTATTCCTGATGGCAGCAGTGAAAAAAAAGCATGACCTGATGATGGATGATTCTTTCCTGTGTCAAAGCTTTGAGTAGATGTGCTCAGTGGTGGGAAGGGTTTACCCATGATAAACTAGGCTGTATCCACTACTTTTTACAAACAAGAAAAAATCTGCAGATGCTGGAAATCCAAGCAACACACACGAAATGCTGGAGGAATTCAGCAGGCCAGGCAACATCTATGGAAACAAGTACAGTCAATGTTTCAGCCTAGATCCTTCAGCAGGACAGGAAAAAAAAGATGAGGAGTAGATATAAAAGATGGGGAGAGAAAGAGAAACAAGGTGATAGGTGAAATCAGGAGGGGGAGGGATGAAGTAAAGAGCTGGAAAGTTGATTGGTGAGAGAGATACAGGGCTGGAGAAGGGGGGGGGGGGTCCAATAGGAGAGGTCAGAAGGCCATGGAAGAAAGACAATGGGGAGGACTACCAGAGGAAGATGATGGGCAGGCAAGGAGATAAGGTGAGAAAGGAAAAGGGGGATGAGGAATGGTAAAGGATGGGGGTGGAGGGGGACATTGCTGGAAGTCAAGAAATCGATATTCATGCCAACAGGTTTGAGGCTACACAGACAGAATGTAAGGTGTTGTTCCTCCAACCTGAATGTGGCCTCATCACGACAGTCAAGGAGGAAGCCATAGAGGGACATATCGGAATGGGACGGGGAACTGTAATTAAAATCGGTGACCATATTCCACTTCCCATTCCCATACGTCTGGACACCCATTTTAATTAACATCAGCATGCAGGAATGGGAAATGTACAATACAGTAATACTCTGATAATGCAATATTCAGTTGTTTAAAAATACTGATGGCACAACATCTCGCTTATTTATTCATCCAGAACATGAGCTAAGGACAAGAGTGCAAATGGAATGGATGGTCAGAGTCTTTCTTGAGTCAGTGTATGGACTATGTAACACCAGGGTTCAGGAACAAGGATAGGTTTGCAGCCAAACCACCGAGTCTAAAGTCCTTATGTATTTCCTTCTCTTTAAACTTATTACTTTTCTTTGGTAAATATATCACACTATTTTGAAGCACATTAAAAAAAGTCCAACTGGCATTTGGATATTAATAGGAATAATACCTAACAGAAAGTCTGCTATATTTTCCGAACTGCTTGGTTGAAAATTCCTTGGTAAACTGTATCCCATCCAAAGAAATGCTAGATTACTGAAATTAGAGCAGTCCAAGGGATTGTTGGGTTGGCAGCGAGGCTTCTTTCTGTTGTGAACTTTCTAAACAAATTACTCAAACATTATTAAATCTAAGGGCCTGTCATAATCCTTGGTGCCCTTCCCTCTCCAAGAGCGTTGCTCATCCAGTTTTCAGAAATGTTTCTGAAACAAGTAGCAAAAACTTGCTACATAGGATTGTCTTGTCAATTCAAGTGCTTGTCCAAATATTTTGTTTGAAAATCTTGCAATATTACATGCCTCCACCACTTTCTCAGGCAGTATGTTCCAGATCGCAAACGCCCTTTAGGTGGAGAAAAAGAATCTTTACTCGGATCCCCTCCAACTGTTTTTAAAGATTCATGCATCTGGATCCCAAACAGTTTGAGCCTTCATTGCTTCCAGTTTCAACACAGTATTTATCCATACTTTCTTTAGGCCCTACATTGAAATGCATCCATTAGATTTCTTTGCTCGCTTCTTTGTAATTTAATTCTTCCACCTACATGACTCATGATGGTAGCAAACAAGAACACATGACTTTTTAGTCTTGTTATCCAAGTGGCAGAGATTAAAGAAAAAAAAATCAGACCATCAAAATTTAAAACCCAAGCGGCTTAGCAAGTAAATGAACTAACTTATATTCAATCAAGTCATTGATTTGATGGTTGTTATATTAAGTACTATTAAGAACAAGATGAGGTCCTACAAGGTGAATCTAGGGAGTTAGGAGATAAACTAAGCAGGACCACAAAGGTAATAATCTCTGGATTACTACCAGTGCCACGTGCTAGTCAGAGTAGAAATAGGAGGATATATCAGACAAATACGTGGCTTGAAAAATGGTGCAAGGGGGAGAGATTCAAATTTCTGGGGCATTGGAACCAGTTCTGGAGGAGGGGGGACCGGTACAAACACGACGGTCTGCACCTGGGCTGAACTGGAACCAATGTCCTAGGGGGAGCGTTTGCTACTGTTGTTCAGGAGGATTTAAACTAATGTGGCAAGGAGATGGGAACAAGTGCAGAGAGACAGAGGGGTGTAAAACGAGGGTAGAAGCAAAAAGTAGTAAGGTGAAAAGTAAAAGTGGCAGGCAGGCAAATCCAGGGCAAAAATCAAAAAGGGCCACTTTTCAACATAATTGTATAAGGGCTAAGAGTGTTGTAAAAGCAAGGCTGAAGACTTTGTGTGTCAATGCAAGGAGCATTCGTAACAAGGTGGTGAATTGAATGTGCAGGTAATTATTAATGAATATGATATAGTTGGGATCACAGCGACATGGCTCCAGGGTGACCAAGGATGGGAGCTCAGCTTTCAGGGATATTCAATATTCAGGAGGGACAGACATGAAAGAAAAGGAGGTGGGGTAGCATTGCTGGTTAGAGAGGAGATTAATGCAATAGAAAGGAAGGACATTAGCCGGGAGGATGTGGAATAGATATGGGTAGAGCTGCATAGCACTAAGGGGCAGAAAACGCTGGTGGGAGTTGTGTACAGGCCACCTAACAGTAGTAGCGAGGTTGGGGATGGCATTAAACAGGAAATTAGAAAAGCGTGCAATAAAGGAACAGCAGTTATAATTGGTGACTTCAATCTACATATAGATTGGGTGAACCAAATTGGTAAGGGTGCTGAGGAAGAGGATTTCTTGGAATGTATGCGGGATAGTTTTCTGAACCAACATGTCGAGGAACCAACTAGGGAGCAGGCCATTCTGGACTGGGTATTGAGCAATGAGGAAGGGTTAATTAGCAATCTTATTGTGCGAGGCCCCTTGGGTAAGAGTGACCAGAATATGGTGGCATTCTTCATTAAGATGGAGAGTGACATAGTTAATTCAGAAACAAAGGTTCTGAACTTAAAGAAGGGTAACTTTGAAGGTATGAGACGTGAATTAGCTAAGATAGACTGGCAAATGATACTTAAAGGGTTGACGGTGGTTATGCAATGGCAAGCATTTAAAGATCGCATGGATGAACTACAACAATTGTTCATCCCAGTTTGGCAAAAGATTAAACCAGGGAAGGTAGTGCACCCGTGGCTGACAAGGGAAATTAGGAATAGTATCAATTCCAAAGAAGAAACATACAAATTAGCCAGAAAAAGCGGCACACCTGAGGACTGGGAGAAATTCAGAGTCCAGCAGAGGAGGACAAAGGGCTTAATTAGAAAGCTGGCAGGGAACATAAAAACTGACTGTAAAAGCTTTTATAGATATGTGAAAAGGAAAAGATTGGTTAAGGCAAACGTAGGTCCCTTACAGTCAGAAACAGGTGAATTGATCATGGGGAACAAGGACATGGTAGGCCAATTGAATAACTACCTTGGTTCTGTCTTCACTATGGAGGACATAAATAATCTTCTGGAAATAGTAGGGGACCGAGGGTCTAGTGAGATGGAGGAACTGAGGGAAATACATGTTAGTAGGGAAGTGGTGTTAGGTAAATTGAAGGGATTAAAGGCAGATGAATCCCCAGGGCCAGATGGTCTGCATCCCAGAGTGCTTAAGGAAGTAGCCCAAGAAATAGTGGATGCATTAGTGATAATTTTTCAACACTCTTTAGATTCTGGATTAGTTCCTGAGGATTGGAGGGTGGCTAATGTAACCCCACTTTTTAAAAAAAAGGAGGGAGAGAGAAACCGGGAAATTATAGACCGGCTAGCCTGACATCGGTGGTGGGGAAAATGCTAGAGTCAGTTATCAAAGATGTGATAACAGCACATTTGGAAAGCGGTGAAATCATCGGACAAAGTCAACGTGGATTTGTGAAAGGAAAATCATGTCTGACGAATCTCACAGAATTTTTTGAGGATGTGACTAGTAGAGTGGATAGGGGAGAACCAGTGGATGTGGTATATTTGGATTTTCAAAAGGCTTTTGACAAGGTCCTACACAGGAGATTAGTGTGCAAACTTAAAGCACATGGTATTGGGGGTAAGGTATTGATGTGGATAGAGAATTGGTTGGCAGACAGGAAGCAAAGAGTGGGAATAAACAGGACTTTTTCAGAATGGCAGGCAGTGACTAGTGGGGTACCGCAAGGCTCGGTGCTGGGACCCCAGTTGTTTACAATATATATTAATGACTTGGATGAGGGAATTAAATGCAGCATCTCCAAGTTTGCAGATGACATGAAGCTGGGCAGCAGTGTTAGCTGTGAGGAGGATGCAGGGTGACTTGGATGGGTTAGGTGAGTGAGCAAATTCATGGCAGATGCAATTTAATGTGGATATATGTGAGGTTATCCACTTTGGTGGCAAGAACAGGAAAACAGATTATTATCTGAATGGTGGCCGATTAGGAAAAGGGGAGGTGCAATGAGACCTGGCTGTCATTGTACACCTGTCATTGAAAGTGGACATGCAGGTACAGCAGGCGGTGAAAAAGGCGAATGGTATGCTGGCATTCATAGCAAGAGGATTCGAGTACAGGAGCAGGGAGGTACTACTGCAGTTGTACAAGGCCTTGGTGAGACCACACCTGGAGTATTGTGTGCAGTTTTGGTCCCCTAATCTGAGGAAAAACATTCTTGCCATAGAGGGAGTACAAAGAATGTTCACCAGAATTGATTCCTGGGATGGCAGGGCTTTCATATGATGAAAGACTGGATTGACTAGGCTTATACTCGCTGGAATTTAGAAGATTGAGGGGGGATCTGATTGAAACGTATAAGATTCTAAAAGGATTGGACAGGCTAGATGCAGGAAGATTGTTCCCGATGTTGGGGAAGTCCAGAACAAGGGGTCACAGTTTAAGGATAAAGGGGAAGCCTTTTAGGACCAAGATGAGGAAAAACTTCTTCACACAGAGAGTGGTGAATCTGTGGAATTCTCTGCCACAGGAAACTGTTGAGGCCAGTTCATTGGCTAGATTTAAGAGGGAGTTAGATATGGCCCCTATGGCTAAAGGGATCAGGGGGTATGGAGAGAAAGCAGGTACAGGGTTCTGAGTTGGATGATCAGCCATGATCATACTGAATGGCAGTACAGGCTTGAAGGGCCGAATGGCCTACTTCTGCACCTATTTTCTATGTTTCTATGTTTCTACTATCTGACAGCAATCTGCTTCCTGCCCTTTGTTACTTAGTTGAGATTCCAAATCCCCTTTGCACGTTAACATTGTGAATATGCATTTTTACCCCTATAAATTCTGAAATCTGGTTGCAGGTAATAAACTTTGCTAATCAGAAAACTTTGCCAGCTAGTAAGACCACACCAACACTATTGGAATTAATGGCCAAGGATAATACTATTTTGTTTACGTAATATTGTGTTTAAAAAACTAGTTATACAATAGGAAGTTTGAGACTGCCTTTGATAAGTAGGTCCTATGCTCCATCAGCCCATAACCCACACACTCCTCGCACTCATTCCTCTTCTCCACTCTACTGAGACCATTTCTCTCATTTTCTTTTCCATCATCTGCAGCTATCTGTTGCCTCCATCTATCACCTCTCAGCTTTGGTTGCTACGTTCACACTCCCCTCCTCCATCTACCTGTCACTCCTTTTCACCTGGATCCACTTTTCACTTTTTGTCTCCATTCCTTCCCCTCGCTGCTTTATAACGGCCAATCCCCCTCTCCTCTTTCAGCCCAGATGATGGATCTTGATCCAAGACGTCAACTATCCATTTAACTCCAGCAGTTTGATCTTTGCTATGCTCTTTCTTTGCTAGAAACAAACCTAAAATGTAACTAGTTTTGAATGCTAAAGAATCCACAGTTAAATTATAACTACACCATCACTGCTCGGAAGTGAGATTTTAAAATTCATATCCCATTTGGTCCACAAGAAAAGTCATTCCTTTTTTCTCCTAACCATTTATCAAATCTCTGATTAATACTTTCAATGGTACAGAAATCGAAATCATCACAGTGAATGTCAAATGTAAATCAAACACGAAGTATTCATCAGTATAGAATTTTCACTGTGCCTCCAGTTGTTGTTATCCTGGAATTTGAGTTGCCTAGGAGATAAAATCTTTGTTTTAGGGTGTGTAAAGGGAGGGATTATACACAGAATAAATGGTATTTAAAAATAACAAAGAACAGTTTCAATCAGGCTCTGTCCATGTATTTATTGTCTATGTGTCCTCCCTGAGAACAAAGGGTTTTCCACTGGTTGGTCTAGCTTCTTCCATGGCTAAAAGACATGCTGGTGGGTTAATTAGAATCAGATTTTTAATCACTGATATATCACATGAAATTTGTTTCTTGTGACAGTTTTGCCATTATAAATTGCCATTTAGCGCAGGTAAGAATCAAAGATAGACAAAGCAAAGAGAAGCTGATGGGAATGTGAAAGTGGTATAGTTGCAGACGACAGGGAAATAGAGGAGGGAAACAGGATATTTCTGCTGTGAGGAGGCATGGACCCAATGAGCCAAATCGAAACCTCCTATGTTGTAACAAGTAAAAAAAAAGGTTTTTTTTTCTTTTATTTCATAAGAATATCAGGCAAAATGATACCAAAATTTACTGAGATGAAATGCTTTGTTAGTAAATTTAAAATTATTATTCAGCTTTTTAAAAAGTAAAATGAAAGGGCAAATAGGAATTCTGTTGCACAATATGGAGGACTATGGTCCCAGTGTGGGTTGATGGGAGTAGGCAGTTTAAATTATTTTGGCATGGACTAGATGGGCCAAAAGGCCTGCTTCTGTGCTGTATTTCTCTATAACTCCACGACTCTAAAAGTTTTGATCAGTTTAATGCATATTTTATTGAATTCACTTTGGATTCAAATAAGCCTTGCTTTTTCATTTCTGGCACCCCAAATTCTGTGGACATACGTGCATGCAAATTCCCATACTTTTTGCATGTGAATCTGATTGGGGTGATCACAGTGGTTGGCAGGCTTAGGATCTAGCTGACAGGTTGCACCAACAAAATTAAATGGCTTTGGGGTAGATAATTCACTCCCAAATGTACTCAACACCTTTTATGCATAGCTTGAAAGGGAAAATAAAACTACTCCTATGTGAATTCTTGCAGCACCGAGTGACCCGGTGAACTTGGTCTCATAGGACGACATCAAGAGGGTTGACCCGCACAAGGTATCAGGCCCTGCTGGTGAACCTGGTACAGCACTGAAAACCCTATGATGTGGTGGTGTAATGATGTGCGTGTTTCAGGTATCCGTACATATAAACTCTAATGAATTATGTAAACAACAAAGAATGCAATTGAGTTGCAATCAGGAATATATGTGAGCATGAACATATTGCAACATCTAGACAGAAATCTGCCTGGTTAAACAAATTAGTTACCGTTGCAGTAGGGGTTCACATATACCGAACCAATGCAGGTTTAAGAGCAAACCTTGTAGAAAATACAACAAAGTAGGACACATACAAAACAGCATGCCAGGCAGACAAAAATAAATGTCCTGAAAAGGGAAGAGAAAAAGATAAAAAGTTGCAGTTTCAAAAGGAGCACGAATCTGCATGCTGCTATTCAAAAGGTTCAAAGAAACATCTAAACAAGCCTGATGCATTTTGGAAACAAGTCCTGTGGACTGATGAAGTTAAAATAGAATTTTTCGGCTGCAATGAGCAAAGGTATGTTTGGAGAAAAAATGGTGCAGAATTTCATGAAAAGAACACCTCTCCAACTGTTAAGCACGGGGGTGGGTCGATCATGCTTTGGGCTTGTGTTGCAGCCAGTGGCATGGGGAACATTTCACTGGTGGAGGGAAGAATGAATTCAATTAAATACCAGCAAATTCTGGAAGCAAACATCACACCGTCTGCAAAATAGCCGAAGATGAAAAGAGGATGGCTTCTGCACCAGGATAATGAACCTAAATACACCTCAAAATCCACAATGGACTACCTCAAGAGGCACAAGTTTAAGGGTTTGCCATGGCCCTCACAGTCCCCTGACCTAAACGTCATCCAGCATCTGTGGATAGACCTCAAAAAAGCAGTGCATGCAAGACGGCCCAAGAATCTCACAGAACTAGAAGCCTTTTGCAAGGAAGAATGGGCAAAAATCCCCCAAACAAGAATTGAAAGACTCTTAGCTGGCTACAAAAAGCATTTACAAGCTGTGATACTTGCCAAAGGGAGTGTTACTAAGTACTGACATGCAGGGTGCCCAAACTTTTGCTTCAGGCCCTTTTCCTTTTTTGTTATTTTGAAACTGTAAAAGATGGAAATTGTTAGAGTGAGTTTTTTTGGGTAGATGATTCCTTTACACTTAAATGACTTTGGCCACCAGACTTCTATTTGACAAAGTACTGTGGATTGAGTCCACAACAATGCGCTTCCTAAAAGGGTGTGAATACCAGATGCTTCTGGTGCCATAGTTTGACCAGATGCTGTAGTTTCGAAGACAGTATTATCTATACATTATAAATATTAATTGTCTTCTATGTTAGCACATAAAATGACCAATAAATGTACTGTGGATTTAACTTGCATTCCTAAAGGCTGTGGATACTAACCCAGGCATGTTGGCGTTAGAAGGAAAGGATGAAGTCAGGAGGTGTGATGTTTGTAGGTAGCTTCAAAAGGAAGCAATGTCTATGCATTGTCTATAACTTTTAAGTAGCGATTGCCTTTGTGTTTAGCATATAAATATCGAGCCCACATTGGGCTAGCAGGCCTTTCTACTGAAAGCGTCTCCGTCCGTATGATGCCTGCTGTACCTTGTTGTGTCAAATAAAGAAGCTGCTTTGTATCTACCATTAACTGTCTCTCCAGTGATCTCATCCACACTACAACAGAAATAAAAAAGTTGTCTTGCTTAAAATGTTAAAGGAATGTGTCATCTTTAACTTTATGCCTTTTGGAAATCAGTTCATCTTTTACTTGCTTAGCTATTCATAGTAACAGAAATTTTGACCAGGGGTGCCCAAACTTTTGCATGCCACTGTATTATGAAGGATGGAAGTGAATGCCCCATAGCCATTGCATCACTTTCCCTTACCACTGCAGAGAAAAATTATGCACAGATCAACAGAGACCTTGAGTCCGGTTTGGGGTTTAAAACATTTCAACCAGTACTTGTGTGGAAAACAGTTTACCCTCAACCACAAGTGTCCATTTTCAATCCATAGAAGGGTGTTCCACAAACATCAGCAGCACAAATGCAAAGAAAGGCTGTTTCTTTAAAGACACAATAACAAGATCAAATTCAAGAGGATAGCTAATTATGGAAATGCTGATGGATTGTCCCATTTATCATTGGAAAAGGAAATACCTGAAAAATTTACAAAAGAAGACACTCCTTTTGACATATTCTCCCCAATGCCAATTCAGAAAGTTTCCCTGTTACAGCAGAGATGATCCAAACAGAAACCAGAAAAGACTCCGTACTGTCTCAGGTCTGCATAGTAACCCATAATGGCTGGAATGAGCAATAGAAATTTGAGTTCCTTCCTTTTTCCAATGCCAGGATGAACATGCCCTTGAAGTTGTACCATCCAAGCTGAGAGCCAAAGTGCTGGAGGAGCTACATGCTGGTCATCTGGGCATGATCAAAATGAAAGTGTTGGCTCGAAGGTTTGTCTGGTGAACTGGGATAGTAAACAGAACTCGGATCCACGGCACCCACTACATCATCATGTCACAGTTTCTAAACCGCCTAAGATCGAGGAAAAGCTTTGCTACAGTGCAGGAACTACCGCACGTAACATCCCCACCCCCCCCCACCAAACATACAGGATTGACCTCTGGCAACAAACAGAAGCCAGAACCCTACCAAACAATACAGTGCAAGACCCCACAGAAATGTTACCAGACGGGGCACTGCTTGACAGACGGAAGTGGTACACTCTCAACAGAGTGAGAGCGGGAGTTTGTAGGACGGGAGACAATATAGTGAAGTGGGGTTTAAAGACCAGCAAATCCTGTGAGTGTGACGAAAGGGTGCAGATGCGCAACTGCCCACTCTCACCTGATTTAGCTGAAACTGACCTGCTCAACATCAACCAAACAACACTAGACAGGCTGGCTGTCTGGTGTGACAAGCTATGATGATGACTGTCCAGCATGCCAATACATACAGTAGATGCCAAAAGTTGCATCTCCCCATCTCTGGGAATGGCCTGCATTGCCCTGGCAAAGAATTCATATGATTTTGCAGACCTTTTCATGGACACAAATTTCTTGGTAGTAGTGGACAACCAAGCAAGCCAGGGCAGTTCAATATGGAGAGCAAGCTGTTGCCCATGCAGCAGGCTCCTCATCTCCACACAGCTGATGAATCGAAAGGAACGGCAAAAACTGATACAGTTTGGCACCACCGGCACTGTGGTAGTTGTCAGTCAGTGTTGATCTCCAACAGAGGATTGCCTGAGGAACTCCAGCACCAGATTTTTCCTGGAGGTTTACTCCCAGAGCCTTCCCCATGCTGCAAGGCAGTGGAGGTTTGAGATTAAGTTTCCCTTCTCCAAGATGAGCTAACAAATATGGCTGATGAGCTGCATTTCCCCAAAGCAACTGGTTTTAAGCTGCCAGTGACCCACCTTTGCCCCTCCTCCTATACGATTATATAGTATTTTTATACAGTATTTTTTTGTAGATACAGTCAGATTGTTGCATTAAATTAAACCAACTGCAGATATTGGAAACTTAGGATAAAGAGAACCTAAACCTAAAATAAACTTTGTCTTGCAGGTGTATGTGTGTGGAATATACAGGTGTTTTTTTTCACAAACTTGAAACGTGCAGCAATGTCTTTTGGAGAGCAGTGGTTTCTTCTGTGGTGTCCTTCCACAAACATTATTCTTGTTCAGTGTTTTTCTTATAGTGGACACATGAACAGAGACTTTAGCAAGTTCCAGAGATTTCTGCAGGTCTTTTGCTGTTATCCTTGGGTTCTCCAAGAACTTCGGGTACGGCAGGGCTACTCCATCAGTGAGCTCCTCGTTGATTGGAGTAGCAAGGTAAGATATAGCAGCTACTTTCTAATCTAAATCATTAATATATATGATGAACAACAGGAGACCCAGAACCACTCCCTAAGGAATACCTTTGCTCACAGGCATCCAATCTGAAAAACAACACACCATTCTCTTATGATGATACATTTAGAATTATTAAATTACCATGGCTGATACAGAGAACCAATTGGAAATATTTAAAGAATCTCAAATATGTGCAAATTGCTACCTATTTAAGAAACAGTATAATATTCTTTACCATGACTATTAATGGACTATAATCTCAGACAATTCTAGTATGATAACCTTCTGTTACACTTTGGAGTAGAATTGTCCTTGGATCATAAAAAACAAATTTTACTAAGTAAAAAGCACCTTTGGTTGGTCCTTGAGAAGACACTGCGTTAGCACATGCTGCCATCTTACCAGAAGTCAAGTACCAATCCTGATACCACTTAAATGCTGTTACTGTTCCTGTCTCCACTACCCCCTCTGGCAGTTGATTCCAGACACCAGCTACTCTGTGTGTGAAAGATTTATAGCTGGGATCTTCTTTAAAACACCTCCCTTTCACCTTAAGCCTATGCCTTCTAGATTTATATACTTCTATCATGGGAGATTGATGGACCATCTACACCTCAATTTTATATTTATATATCCTTGTCTCAGCTTCCTTTACTCCAGAGATTCTGCAGATGCTGGAAATCTTGAGCAACACACTCAAAATGCTGGAGGAACTGAACAGGTCTGGCAGCATCTATAGAGGAGAATAAACAGTCAACATTTTGGGCTGAGACCCTTCATCAGGACTGGAAAGGAAGGGGACAGAAGCCATAAATATATTGTTTCTCCTGATAACTCAAACTGTCTAATCCAGATAACATCCTTGTGAATCTTTTCTAAACCATCTCTAGCCTAATTATAATTTTTTTCTGCCTTGCAGCAACCAAATGCACACAATACTCGAAGAGCATTCTGATCAATATTCTGTACTACTGTAAAATGACACTCCAACTCTGGTATTATTTGCCTTGGCTGATAAAGGCCCACATGCCATACACTTCTTCACCAATGTGTCTACCTGTGTTGCCATTTTCAGGGAAGTATATACTTGTACCACCTAGACCTCTCTATACACAAACACTTCCCAGGACCCAACCATTCATTGTGCTTGTCCTACCCTGGTTTAATTTCACATTTGTCAGAGTTACATTCCATCTGCCATTCCTTTGTCTACTATTTCAGTTGATCAATATCTTGTAACCTTAGACACATTTCTTCACTCTCCACCAAACCACAAATTTATTATTTTTTAAGATATAGCGCCTACTTTCTAATCTGAATCATTAATATATATGATGAACAACAGGAGACCCAGAACCACTCCCTAAGGAACACCATTGCTCACAGGCATCCAATCTGAAAAACAATGCACGATTCTCTTATGATGATTCAATTAGAATTATTAAATTACAATGAATGATACAGCGAACCAATTGAAAATATTTAAAGAATCTCAAGTATGTGCAAATTGCTATCCATTTAAGAAACACTATAATATTCTTTACCATGACTATTAATGGACTATAATCTCAGACAATTCTAGTATGATAACATTCTGTCACACTTTGTTGAAACAAGATCAATACATTTCCTATGCCCCATATTAATTTAATAACTTTCTTTCAGGCCAAAGGTTACATTATTAGGAGGCTAAGAATGATAGTAACAAAAATTTGGCTAATTAGCACCCTTTGAGCCCATGATTATTCCACCTGCAGCTTATAAGCAGGAGGTAAAGTGGATGAGAACAAGCAATAGTTACGAACATGTAATCAGCATCAATATTCAACAGCTGCTCCAACTGGGGCTAGAAATCTCAGTTGTGGAGAGGGCCTTGAAAAAGCAGTGGAATTCTGTGTATTGCATTTATCTTGTGTCATTTGGTTCTGAAAGGGGAGAAGGCATCTTTATGTCAGAGGACATAGTTAGGTGTTGTAACCATCACAGTGTGTGCAAACTACAGAAATTGACTGAGGGTTAAAGTTGTGACAAATACAGTGTAACAAAGAATGTGTGATACACACAGTTTTCCAGTATCTGCAGAATCTCTTGTGTTGGTGCCAAAGAACATTAGTTTCTAGTTCTTATTAATAAAAAAAATTGAAAAATCATGTGGTACATTAAGTCATTGCAAAGACTAGTGGAACATAGCAGTTGAAAATGTGTTCTTTCTAATTTCATCAGACTTTACACTTCTGGTGGCACCAGGTCGTTGGGAAAACACATTCCCTTGTGAATAGAGTACAGCTCTCCTCATCAAATAAGTTTGTTGGAATGGAGAGTTCCTTCCCAATTTAAGTTCTTCAGTTGCAAAAAAACTTCCACCATCTGTTGTGGCCACAATTCACACCCCTTAAAGATGGGGTAGACTGAATTATTGTTTTCTGGTCTGAAGAGTTATGCCCATGGATATGAATATATTAGGCAATGAATAATCTAGTTAGCACAGGCTGAATGCTGAAGTTTAGGTCCTGAAAAAGCAGGTAGTTCAAATACAAATACTCATAATCAGGAAAGGAAAAGAAAGGAAAAACAAGAAATTCCAGAATTTCCTAAATGCATTGTTCATAACACAGTGAAGAATCAAACAGAAAATAGGTATAGCCAATTAGGGGAAAAAAGGGAAAAAATCTTGTCAAGAAAAGGAGCATATCTGAAAATCCAAATGCATATTTCACATTTGTCCTCTTTAAAGATTAGAATGTTTCAAAAATCAAAATCAATGAGGCAATAGTAGAGAAACAGAACAGAAACAGATTCATAGGAAGCAATTTAAAAACAGACAACATAAGAGTGGGAAAGACAACTGAATGGAACAAGGTACATCCCAGATAGAAACAACAGAAATCCAAGGTTCAGTTTCTCAGTCCTGCTGGAACATGGAGTGGTACCTGACATACCTCTGTTCAAAAAAAAAACAAGGAAGGCTATACCACGGAGATTGGGAAACTTCTGCATAGTATTATCCAATGCTAATTAATAAATTACATTAATTTTCATCCAGGAAAAAAGTGAATTAATGACGGACAGTACAAATTGGTTGAAAGGCAATGATATGAGATAATGAATGGGAGAGAAATTCCAGAAGACCAGTTGTATGGATATCATAGTAGTGGCCCCACAGGTATTTTGGTCATCCCACTTCCACTGAAAGCATCATTTCTTCCAAAGCACAAGTATCCTGAAAATGGATGTTTTCAGAACTAAAGGTGAACAAATGAGAAGAGGAAACGTGAATCTACATGGTGAATTGGGTTCAGGCAAGGAAAAGGACATCAACTATACAAAGATAAAAAATAATCAATTGGGGAGGAGCCAAATTTAATGGGATGCGTACAGATCAGATCTGGGTAAGACGGAAAATAAAAGATTGAATGATGGAAGTGATTAAGGAAGAACAGTCTGAACTCTGGGTGTATGTTTGGTAATTTCCTGTAAAGGAGAGAGGTTGGCAATTAAAGCAGAGATCCCTTGGTGACCAATGGGATGAAGAGTAAAATAAAGCCAAAAAAATTATGACAGTCTAGTTGATCACATATATAAATAAAGCTGATTATAGAAAGTTAAGTGGAGCTTAAAAGAAAACAAGAGAGGTAAGAAAAGAAATGAGCAAAGAATCAAAACTCTTCTTAGGATGTAAACAGTAAGTGGGACTCCCATGTCTTCATCTGAAATAGTTTAATGTTTTGAAGTTACAAAATATAACAGGGACTGAAAAGGAGAAACATTTATAGGGGAAGAAGGTGTGGCTGAGGTGCTAAATTAACATTTTAAATCAGTCATTGCACAGACAGAGACGGGCCCATCGACAGAATGGCCAGAGGGCATATGATTAAGGCATTTGACAAATGAACCAAAAATGCATCAAAGAAAATCTTTTAAACACACAGAGCACCTGGAATTGGAATACACTACAACAGGGAGTGGTGAAGATGGATTCAATCGTAGCATTCAAATAAGAACTGAACAAGAAATTGAAAAGAGAAAGGTTTGTGGAAAAAGGAAGAAGGAAAATGGGAGCAACTATATTATTCTGGCACAGACTTGGAGTCAGTCACTGTAATATTTCTGTGAAGAACAATATACAGTAGACTGACAGGGTGTGCATCATTCCCTAACTGGAAATGGCAGCAGTTTAGGTGGGGTTCAAAAGTAATAGTAGAGAAAGCAGAAGTCGTAACAGGAGTATACAAACCATACTACATAAAGTCCACAGCAACACAAAATGCTGGAGGAACTCAATAGATCTGGCAGTATCTATGGAAAAGAATAAATAGTCGATTTCTTAGACCAAGACCATTCTTCAAGATTGGAAAGGAAGCAGGAAGACACCGGAATAAAAAGGCGGGAAGTGGGGAATAAGGATAACTTGGAGGCGTTCAGTGAAGGCAGGTGGGTAGGAAAGGTAAAGTGTCAGAGAGGAAGGAATCTGATAGGAGAGGAGATTGGACCATAGGAGAAAGTGAAAAAGGAGGGAACCCAGGGGAAGGTTACAGGCAGACAATAGACAATAGGTGCAAGAGTAGGCCATTTGACCCTTCAAGCTAGCACCGCTATTCACTGTGATCATGGCTGATCACCCACAATCAGTACCCTGTTCCTGCCTTCTCCCCATATCCCTTCACTCCACTATCTTTAAGAGCTCTATCTAACTCTTTCTTGAAAGAATCCAGGGAATTGGCCTCCACTGCCTTCTTAGGCAGAGCATTCCACAGATCCACAACCCTCTGTGTGAAAAAGTTCTTCCTCAACTCCATTCTAAATGGTCTACCCCTTATTCTTAAACTGTGGCCTCTGGTTCTGGACTCCCCCCACATCGGGAACATGTTTCCTGTCTCTAGCGTGTCCAATCCCTTAATAATTTTATATGTTTCAATCCGATCCCCTCTCATCCTTCTAAATTCCAGTGTATACAAGCCCAGTCGCTTCAATCTTTCAACATATGACATTCTCGCCATCCCTGGAATTAACCCAGTGAACCTTCGCTGCACTCCCTCCATAGCAAGAATGTCCTTCCTCAAATTTGGAGACCAAAACGGCACACAATGCTCCAGGTGGGGTCTCATCAGGGCCTTGTACAACTGCAGAAGGACCTCTTTGCTCCTATACTCAACTCCCCTTGTTATGAAGGCCAACATGCCATTAGCTTTCTTCACTGCCTGCTGTACCTGTATGCTTACTTTCAGTGACTGATGAACAAGGATACCCAGATTTCGTTGTACTTCCCCTTTCCCTAACTTGACACCATTCAGATAGTAATCTGCCTTCCTATTCTTGCCACCAAAGTGGATAGCCTCACATTTATCCACATCAAACTGCATCTGCCATGCAGGTGAAAAAAGATAAGAGGCCAGAATGGGGAATAAAGAAGAGGAGAGGGAGTGGGATTTTTTTTTCAAACTGGAAGGAGATATCGATATTCATGCCATCGGGTTGGAGACGACCCAGACAGATAAAAAGGTGTTGCTCCTTCATCACTGCTTCAGTGTGAATTCAGTTTTCTCTTTGACTACCAAATCTGCTTTGATTATGTGCTGCAGTAACAGGATAATCATATCACTTAGTCTAACTTAGTGTGCACAAAAAATTCCAACTCAAGTTCAAGTATTTTTTTTATATATTGTCACGTGACCGGCAACAATGAATATAGAATTGAGTCAGGTTTCATAAAAACAAACAAACATTTATTAAACTCTGCTCAAAAATAGCAAAATGTATTTAAACAACTAACTTAACCAGAAGTTAACTGCTATACGGCACCTCTGGAGCAGTTCTTAAAAGGGTAAATGCGAAAACAGTTCTTAAAGTGGTAAATTTGAACACAGTTCTTAGAATGGTAAATGCGAAAGCCCAAGAGATTTATACAGTCAGTTAGGAGAGACTTTCCTGAAGTAAAGAATTCCTCGAAGACGTGACATTACTGCTGATACCAGCCAGAACCTGCCTTGTCCGCAGGATTCACGATAACGGAAATAAAACGGTTTAAAGGAACTGACGTTTTCCTCTGGAGAATAGACACTGCACAATCCTTCCTGCTTTAGCAGAGGATATCTCAAAATGCAGGTCACTATTTCTTGAACAAAGATTCAATAAAGGTCGATCCTCTCCAAAACCGCCGAACGATATCAGCTTTACTTGACTCAGCGAATTCCTGTACTTTGGTAAGGTCTTCACTCTCCAATACGACTTACGATGGAAAGTAGAACTTCACTTTAAAACGAAACTGCGTCATGAGATGAATACGCAGCATAACGGAGTATCTGACGAATTAAATAACAAACTAAACTTAAAAACTCAACTGGAAAAACTAACTGCGTCACACCAGGGGTCTCCCCTTATATACCTGGTGAGAACATGCCATCACGTGACCTCACATCGGCGGGAAAATTACATCATGTGACCTCCACAAGACCATTACATCATGCTCATCAGATACTCAATTACATCATGGTCATAAGACAGTCACAAGATATCCATGAGGTATGTAACAATACACACATCACATAAAACAAATTACGACTGCAAATAAGTTAACAAAATTCAAAGTGCATGCAATACACAATGCAGGTAAACGGTAAACAGCTCACTGTCCTAGTGATGAGACCTTGATGGTGGCAGGATATTCACTAGTCTCACAGCCTGAGGGAAGAAGGTGTTAACCAATCTAGCAGTCCTAGTCCTGATGCTACTGTATTTCCTTCCTGATGGTATTGGGTCAAGGAGATTATGGGATGGGTGGTAGGGATCCTCAACAATAGTTTGGGCCCTCCATATACAAATCTTCAGGTAAATGTCACAAATAGTGGAGACCCCAGTGATTCTCTCGGCAGTTTTTTTGCTGTCCTCTACAGGGGCTTGCAGTCTGATGCCTTGCAGCTTCCGTACCACACAATGATGTAACCAGACAGGACACTCTCAATAGTACTCTTGAAGAACATTGCTGGAAAGGTGGGGGGGCAGGGAAGCCTCGCACATCACAATCTACTCAGAAAGTTTGTCGCTGTTGTGCCTTCTTGACTAATGAGATGGTCTTGTGGGTCTTCACGACAGAGCCATTGGTGTGCAATAGACAGCGGTCAACCTGAAGTCCACCGCCATCCCTTTTGTCTTGTCCATTTTGAGACTCGGGTTCCTGTTCTCCTCTCTGTATGCAGACTCACCGTTATTGCCAATGAGGCCAACCACTGCGGTTTGATGTGGTTTAAGCTGGATCTGGCAGTGCAGTCGTAAGCAGCATAAACAGCAGCAGGTTGAGCACACAGGCCTGGGGGCGGTGGGGGCACCAGTGCTCAGTGTGATGGAGCTTGAGATATTGCTGCCAACTCAGACTGGCTGGGGTCTTTCTGTCAAGAAATTCAAGATCCAGTTACAAAGAGAAGTGTTGAGTCCCAATGAGAAACATTTACCCAGCATCCTCTAAAAGATGATTGTGTTAAATGCTGAGCTGAAGTCAATGAACGACAACCTATACTTCAGCACCCACTTACTACTAGAATCATCAGGCATTATTACAAACAATATTTGTGCCAACCCTGCAGGCAAAGTTATTTCAGGTATTAATGCTTCCGATGAAGGGTCACAAGCCGAAAAATCAACTCTTTATTCCTCTCCATAGATGCTGTCTGTCCTGCTGAGTTTGTCCAGCATTTTGTGTGTGTCTTTCTGGATTTCTAGCATCTGCAGAACCTCGTGTTTATTACTGATATTGTCTGAAATGTAGAAAACCTATTTGCAAAAATAGATCAGTATTTATTGGAGCATATGATATGAGTCATCTAGATCATGCTTCCCTCAAAAGAATGAGACCTAAGTAAAATTGTGCCTATAGTTTTGGCTAAACCACACCTCTACTTGGAGTAAAGTCATGTCTCCTATATCATCATATAGAAAACTGAACACTCCACACTTCAAGAAGAAAATAATGTCTTCACATTTAGATAGAGAAGACTGACCAAATATCACATACTTCTATCTATATGTAGAGATTAGACAAGATGACATTATTCTTTCTAGAACAGATTAATTGAGATGTAATGGATGATTTCAAATTACAGTAAGTTTTGAAGCGTAATTAAGAAAAAGGTGGCAAGAGGTAAGTTACCTGAATGAGAAAATGTAGCCAGAAGCCAAGTAGAAGCAGACACTGCAACTTTCACAGAAACGGAAAATAATGATCAATATGATTATGGCTTATCATGTATCTCAGTACCATATTTCTACTCTTATCCAACACCTTGATGCCTTCTGCAAACATCAATTTATCTACCTCTGTCTTAAATGCAATCAGTTCAACAACCTTGGTCTCCACAGTCGTCCTGGGTAACAAATTCAACAGCTTCCCCTTCAGAAGTGAAGAAACGTACCCTCATTTCAGTTTTGAGCATTTGCCCTGTCGTCCATGACCCTGAACCACTTGTTTTAGATGCTGTCGCTAGGGCAAGTATCCTCCCTTCATTCATTAATTGAAAATCAAATTGCGACAGAGGCCCAAAGTCTAAATAAAAGCAGAAAATGCTGAAAATACTTTGTAGGTCAGTCAGCATGTGTATAAAGAGAAACAAAATTAGTGATTTGGGTTGAACACTACTGATTTAGGCATAGAAATTAAGCCAGCTAGGCTCTTGTGCCTATCAAACCATTTAATATCATATTTCAAATGCACTTCTCAAAAAAATCACTACTGTAATTCTCTCAACTCCTGATTTTTTTATTTTTTAAATTTTTTTATTGAGATACAGTGCAGAGTAGGCCCTTTCAGCCCTTCAGGCCATGCACCCAGCAATCACCGGATTTAATCCTAGCCGAATCACAGAACAATTTACAATGATGAATTAACCTACCAACTGGTACCCTTTGGACTCTGGGAGGAAACCAGAGCACCTAGAGGAATCCCACATACAAACTCCTTGCAGGCAGCAGCAGGAATTGAACCTGGGTCGCCTGTACTGCAATGTGTTGTGCTAAGCACCAAATTACCGTACCATCCTATATCCAGTTCATTGGGACACATCGGGACCGGTATAATTTGGCCCAACTAAGTGGTTGTCTAATTAGCCAATGTTTCTTGGAAATAGTTAAAAAGGTATATTAAAAAAAAGATGAACTGAGTAATAAATTATGCATTAAGTGAAATACAGAGCAAACTAGAACATTGTAACCAATAGTGTTACAATACCACAAAACTGAGTGCTAGATTCTGATAATTATCGATGGAGGAATTCATCTGGTGTACACTGCCATGTTCGCTTGATTGATTGTAAAAGCAAAAAATCAGTGCAAACATCTAGTGCAGATAGGACCACCTTCATACAATGCTATCAACAATTGCATTCTGCAAATCTTCATTTTCACTGTAACATTCAAGATGTTTGTTGATACCGTCAAATTCTTCGTAGTTCCTAACTTGAAATAGTGAAATGTTTTAATTTTCACCCTCTGTTTCTGGCATCTCCAAGCCTGAATGCTTGAAACTGTAGAGAGCAAAACAACACAGAATTGTCTTGCTGCTTATTTCTCGCCAACTATCAGTGACAAAAATCACTGCTCTTTGGACACTAATGCACGCAATTGATGTTACTTCAAAACTGCTCAAAGCATGGCGGAGCATCTAACGGCCACAGAAACATGCACGACTGACACAAATCAGAACCTGTTCGGCAACAGTCTCCTGACCCAATTAAGCAGCATAGTATCCCAGATTGATAAAGGGAGTCCCGGCTATTTTATTGATTTGTTTTTGTTCTTTAAGGGTTGTACCAATTAAGCAACTGGCCCGATTAACCAATGGCTCAATTAACCAGAATCCACTATATGTGCTGAACTTGCCATACATCTTATTAATCATTCACGGAGTCTAAAACAGAAAAATCCAAAGATTTACAATGATTTTCATAATTTAAAAAAAAATCTCATCTCAGTCCTAAAAGTTACTCAGTGTTCTCTATTTCATTCATTTACCTTGTTACCATTTCCCTGGTTCCAAAGTGCCCAGCCAAAGGAATCGATCTTTCACCAGTTAGTCCTTTCATCGCACTCATAATCTTGTATAGCTCCATGAAATCACCTCTCATTCTCTTTAACTTCAATGAATAAAGGTCAGATGTATTCCATCTCCCTTCACATGGAAATGTTCTCATCTTGAAATCCAATAAATACTGGATAGGGTGGTGAAGAAAGCTTTTGGTTTGCTGGCCTTTATTAATCAGAGCATTGAGTATAGGAGATGGGATGTAATGTTGAAATTGTATAGGGCATTAGTAAGGCCAAACTTGGAGTATTGTGTAGAGTTCTGGTCACCGAATTATAGGAAAGATGTCAATAAAATTGAGAGTACAGAGGAGGTTTACTAAAATGTTACCTGGGTTTCATCTCCTAAGTTACAAAGAAAGCTTGAACAAGTTAGGTCTTTATTCTTTGGAGCGTAGAAGGTTGAGGGGGGACTTGATAGAGGTGCTTAAAATTATGAAGGAGATAGATAGAGTTGACGTGGATAGGGTTTTTCCATTGAGAATGGGGAAGATTGAAACAAGAGGACATGAGTTGAGAGTTAAAGGACAAAAGTTTAGGGGTAACATGAGGGGGAACTTCTTTACTCAGAGAGTGGTGGTTGTGTGGAACGAGCTTCCGACAGAAGTGGTTGAGGCAGGTTCAATGTTGTCGTTTAAAGTTAAATTGGATAGATATATGGACAGGAAAGGAATGGAGGGTTATGGGCTGAGTGCAGGTCGGTGGGACTAGCTGAGAGTAAGAGTTCGGCACGGACTAGAAGGGCCGAGATGGCCTGTTTCCGTGCTGTAATTGTCATATGATTATATCCTTAATTAGGTACTGAAACAAAACTGCACACAATATTCCAAGTACAGTCTTTAAAAAATTACATCCCGCCATTCATAGAAAGGCTTCTTTACCACTGTACACAATTTGCAACAGGAAGTGGCAAAAGGCAAGTTAACTTAATTGCCTTATCCTCGGAGTTTACTTTCAGCAGATCAGGTACCAACATCAAAATTAGTTTGTCACAGGAACATATGAACACATGCAGGAGTAAGCCTCTCTAATACAGTGGTCCCCAACCACTGGGCCACGAGGAAACGATATGATTTGGCGATATGAGTCAGCTGCACCTTTCCTCATTCCTGTCACGCCCACTGTTGAGCTTGAACACACGTATTATCCATGTCAGTGTGGGAAGAAGATGAACTCCTCGAGCTTGCAAATGACGGCGGGCTGAAAAGTATGCTTGACATAACATCTCTGCCGGTATTCTGGATCAAAGTCAAGGCTAAATATCCTGAGCCACGAAAGCACTGAATACGTTGCTTCCATTTCCATCATATCTCTGCGAAGCGGGGTTTTCTGCAATGAATGCAACGAAAACTAAATTGCGGAATAGACTGGACATAAAGAACCCCCTTTGAGTATCGCTGTGTCCCATCACCCCTCGATGGGACCATCTTGTTACAGGGAAACAAGCCCAGGGCTCCCACTGATTCAGTGATATTGGTGTGTTGCAATGATTTTATATGTTCATACGGGGAAAATATGTGCTGTGTGTTTAATATCCAAACGTTACTTAAAATGCTATGATGCTATTGACTTATAAGTGACTTATCATCGACTTATCACTATATTCATGCGAGGAAAACATGCGCTGTGTGTTTAATATTAAATTCATTAGATAAACTCTTTTAGAAACAAAATTGAGTGTATTAGCCACTTATAAATGACTTATAGTTGACTTATCACCTATATTTCGGTCGTGATTAACATCCCTCTGCCAGGGTTGCCAACTGTCCCATATTAGCCAGGACATCCCGTATACAGGTGTCCCCTGCTTTTCGAACGTTCGCTTTACGAAACCTCACGATTACAAAAGACCTACATTAGTTCCCTGTTTTCGCTAACAGAAGGTGTTTTGACTGTTACGAAAGAAGGCAGCGCGCGCCCCGAGCAGCCGCTCCTCCCCCGGATTCGGAACTGCATTCTAGCCGGCATTGCTTAACACGTGCCTGTGAGCAGCCGTTTGCAAGATGAGTTCTAAGGTATCGGAAAAGCCTAACGGAGCTCGTAAGGGTGTTACACTTAGCATAAAACTAGACATAATTAAGCATTTAGATCGTGGTGAACGAAGTAAGGACAACCTGAGTTTGGCTTGTGGAAGTTGATGAAAATGATGTTGAAGAGGTTTTGGCATCCCATGGCCAAGAACTGATAGATGAAGAGCTAATGCAATTGGAAAAGAAAAGGATAACAATCGAAACCGAATGCAGTAGCGAACAAACCCAAAGTGAAGTCGTCCAGGAACTGAACGCGAAGCCACTGCGTGAGATTTTCGCTGCAATGATAAAGTACGACTTTAATCTTGAAAGGGTATGTTAGTTTAGGGCAAATTTGCAAGATGGTTTGAGTGCTTACAAAGAACTGTATGATAGAAAAATGCGCGAGGCTAAGCAGTCAAGCAAGTCTTCCAATCAGCCACAGCAGACGACGAACCTCGACTTTCGACATCGAGGCAGGCAGACATAGAAGAAGATGACCTGCCTGCCATGATGGAAACAGACAACGATAAGATGACACCCCAGTGTCCCACCACCCCAACCCTCAGGCCGTGGACCAATAAACTGCCACGGAGAATGCAGCGGTAGCCAGGATGCACCCAGCACATCTTTAAGAAATAAACAAGCTAATTAATTAGGTGCCTCCCGGCACATAACTGTCGGCCCAGATCAGAGGCGATTGCCAATTGTGTCGCCTCAGATCTGGACCGACATTTACGTGCCGGGTGGCACCTAACAGGAAAACAGATTATTATCCGAATGGAGGCCGATTAGGAAAAGGGGAGGTGCAACAAGACCTGGGTGTCATTATACACCAGTCATTGAAAGTGGGCATGCAGATACAGCAGGTGGTGAAAAAGGCGAATGGTATGCTGGCATTCATAGCAAGAGGATTCGAGTACAGGAGCAGGGAGGTATTACTGCAGTTGTACAAGGCCTTGGTGAAACCACACCTGGAGTATTGTGTGCAGTTTTGGTCCCCTAATCTGAGGAAAGACATCCTTGCCATAGAAGGAGTACAAAGAAGGTTCACCAGATTGATTCCTGGGATGCCAGGACTCCCATATGATGAAAGACTGGATCGGCTAGGCTTATACTCGTTGGAATTTAGAAGATTGAGGGGGGATCTTATTGAAACGTATAAAATCCTAAAGGGATTGGACAGGCTAGATGCAGGAAGATTGTTCCCGATGTTGGGGAAGTCCAGAATGAGGGGTCACAGTTTGAGGATAAAGGGGAAGCCTTTTAGGACCAAGGTTAGGAAAAACTTCTTCACACAGAGAGTGGTGAATCTGTGGAATTCTCTGCCATAGGAAACAGTTGAGGCCAGTTCATTGGTCATATTTAAGAGGGAGTTAGATATGGTCCTTGTGGCTAAAGGGATCAGGGGGTATGGAGGGAAGGCTGGTACAGGGTTCCGAGGTGGATGATCAGCCATGATCATACTGAATGGCGGTGCAGGCTCAAAGGGCCAAATGGCCTACTCCTGCACCTATTTTCTAGGTTTCTATGATTTGGTAGGTTATTTTTGGGTCTGCGAATGCTCACAAATTTTTCCATTATAAATAAATGGTAACTGCTTCTTCGCTTTACGACATTCCGGCTTATGAGCCGTTTCATAGGAACGCTCTACCCTCAGATGGCAGGGGAAACCTGTATTGGGCTAAATTGGTTTGTCCCATATGGGACCGCGCTTGTCCCGTATTTCCCCCGCTAAGGGAGAGCGTTCCTATGAAACCTTTCATGCCGAAATGGCGTAAAGCGAAGAAGCAATTACCATTAATTTATATGGGAATAATTTTTGAGCGTTCCCAGACGCAAAAAATAACCTACCAAATAACACATAAAACCTAAAATAACACTAACATATAGTAAAAGCAGGAATGATATAATAAAAACACAGCCTATATAAAGTAGAAATAATGTATGTACAGTGTAGTTTCACTGAACAGAATCGCCAAACCGATTTGTAGAAAAAAATCAGCAGGTACACGCATGCGCACACAGGTGCCCGCGCAAGGCTTCATGGTCATGGTACTCTTTCTCGGGGTAAACACAGTGAGAAAGCTGGCAACCCTACCACCCCCCCCCCCAGTCGGTCAGCTGGTCCGCAAGAATATTGTCAATATTAAATCGGTCCACGGTGCAAAAAAGGTTGGGGACCCCTGCTCTAATATGTCAGTTAATAAGATCATGGCTGATCTATCAGTGACCACAACATTCCCATTTCCCCACAGAATCTCTTTACTCATTTATCAAGTATTCATCTGCCTCTGCCTTAAGAGCACATAATGTCTCCCATTTAAGTGCCTCCTACAGAAAGGATTTCAAAGACTCATGATTGACTGACAGAAAGATTTTCACCTCACCTGGCCTAATCAGGCAATTTATTTTTAAACAGTAATCCCAAGGTACAACTTATCCCACATAAGGAAATATCCTCTTCAACAAAATTTTCAAAAAAAGACAATTCAGCTTTCACAAGAATAGATCCTGGGATAAGGAACTACAATTACAAAGCCTGTTTTCTTTGGTGAAGGTTGAGAAGAGTCCTTGACTTCATCAAAACCTGTATAGTCAAGTGTATGCCTTAAGCATATACCAAATCTTCCAAAACCAGAACCTCTGGATAAACTAGGTGACTTGCAGTCTACTGAGGCTAGATCTGTGGCATTCAAGACCACTGATCCAGAATCCTACAAGAAATCCAGGAACAACCTCCAGAAGGCCATTGTAAGAGCAAAAAGACAACTCCAAGTGAAGCTACAGAATCAGCTGCACAACAGCTGTGTCAGGGTTTGCAGACCTTTACTTCCACTGAGGCAAAAACTAGCAGCACAAATAGCAGTGATGTTTCACTCTCTGATGAGCACAATGACTTACACGTATGACTTGAAAGGGAGAATAACACGACATCTGTGTGAATCCCCAGAGCATCCAATTCTGCGATCCCTGTCTTAGAGGCTCACATTAGCACATTCTTTAAGTGGGTGAAACTACACAAAGACTTGATGTATCTGGCCGGTTACTGAAATCCTGTGCTGAACAACTGGCTGGAGTATTCCAGACTGTATTCAACCTCTCATACAGCAGTTGGAGGTTGCCACCAGATTCAAAAGAGCAGCAATCATTCTGGTAGCCAGAGCAGTGTTAGCTGTATCACTGACCATCACCCAGTGGCATTTATCTGCAACAATAAAGTGCTCCAATAGGTTTATTATAGCTACAATTACCTCCTGCCTGACAAAGGACCTGAACACACTGCAATATTCCTATTGCAGCAACAGACCCACCCACAGGCTGCAATCTCAGAAATACTCCTCTCCGCTTTGGAGCACCCAGACAACTACAAAACACATACTTCAGGTTAGTGCTTATCCATTACAACATGGTATTTAACATCATCATTCCCTTAGTACTGAAAACTAAGCTTGGTCTCTGTAACTCCCTCTGCAACTGGACCTTCAGTTTCTTTATTGGGAGACCACAATCATTGTGGATTGGTAACATCACCTCACTGACAATTGATACAGACAGGTTGCACAGATAAGTGCTTAGCCCACTGCTCTACTCTCTCTACACTCACGACAGTGTGGCTTAGAACAGCTCAAACACCATCCATAAATTTGCAGAGGGCATCACTGCTGCTGTTAACATCCCAGATGAAAATTAGGAGGCTTACTGGACCGTGATAGATCAGTCGGTTGAGTGGTGTCACAACCTCACATTCAACACCAACAAGACCAAGGAACTGATAGTGGACTTCATGAGAGGAAAGTTGGGAGAATACATGCCAGACCTCATTAAGTTGTCATTAATTGAAAGAGCGAGCGGCTTCAAGTTCTTGGGCGTCAAGATCTCAGTGGATCTATCCTAGGCTCTACATGTTGACGCAATCATGAAGAAGGCGTGCAAGTGGCTCCACTTCATTAGCAGTTTGAGAAGATTTGGTACTTGAAGACCGTAAGACCATAAGACATAAGAGCAGAGTTAGGCCATCTGACCAACCAAGTCTGCTCCGCCATTCAATTATGGCTGATCCTTTTTTCTATCTCTTCCTCAAGCTAAATTCCTGGCCTTCTCCCCGTAACCTTTGATGCCATGTCCAATCAAGAACCTATCAATCTCTGCCTTAAATACACCCAACAACCTGGCTTCCACAGCTGCATGTGGCAACAAATTCCACAAATTCACCACTCTTTGGCTAAAGAAATCTCTCCACATCTCTGTCTTGTAAGGGCGCCCCTCTATCCTGAGGCTGTGCCTTCTTGACTCAGACTCTCCCACCATGGGAAACATCCTTTCCACATCTACTCTGTCTAGGCCTTTCAACATTCGAAAAGTTTCAATGAGATCCACCCCCCCCCCCCAACCATCCCTCTGAATTCCAGCGAGTACAGACCCAGAGCCATCAAACGTTCCTCATATGATAACCCTTTCATTCCTGGAATCATCTTTGTAAACCTCCTCTGGACCTTCTCCAATGCCAGCACATCTTTTCTACGATCAGAGGCCCAAAACTGTTCACAATATTCAAGGTTGAGGCCTCACCAGTGCCTTATAAAGCCTCAGCATCACATCCTTGCTCTCGTATTCTAGAGCTCTTGAAATGAATGTTAACATGGCATTGCCTTCCTCACCACAGACTCAACCTGCAAGTTAACCTTCAGGGTGGTCTGCACAAGGACTCCCAAGTCCCTCTGCATCCTACCCGTTTCCTCAACACTAGCTGCCCCTCCACCAATCTTCATAGGTTGTAGCAAATGTCTAGAGATGTACCACAGACAGTATTCTGACTGCTTGCATCACAGCCTGATATGAAGCCTCCAATACACAAGAGGTTTCAGTGGGTTATAGCCTCAGCCAGCTCCATCACAGGCACAGCCCACATTCCAGAACATCTTCAAGAAAGTGGCATTCATTATTAAGGAAACCTGCCACCTGGGATATGCCCTCTTCTCATTACTACCCTAAGGGATGAGATAGGAACCTGAAGACCCACAGCCAGAACTTTCAGAAACAGCTTTGTCCTCTCTGCAACCAGGTTTCTGAATGGTTCATGAACACTATCCCTTCATTCTTTGTGTGGACTGTTTACTTCAGTAACTTAGAGATTTTCGTGTCTTTGCACTGTACTGCTGCTAAAGTAAAAACTTCACATTATATGGCAGTATCAATAAATCTTATTCTGATTCTGCAAAGGCTGGTGAGTGGAACTAGACAGCTGCTTTGTTAGTGTGATGGTTCAGACATGGATTCAACAGTTTCCTTCTATATTGTAACCATTCCATTATTCTATAATTTTGAAGGAGTTGAGTGCCCTGGCCTGTAGTGTCCTATTTTCTGTCTCCCTCTATTAATTCTCTGCCTCATCATCACAAAAGGGCCCACCCAGCTGACAGGACAGGCAGGTCTTTTATTTATTGTGCTATCTGAAAGGCAGCACCAGGACCAGTGCTGAAATATACTGAAGTATCAAAAGTAATTCTTGACCTTTCTGACTCGGACAGGAGAATACTGTCCCATATTAAAATAAAACCTTGTTAAGAGAAAAATACAGACTTAGACTTTGTCTTTTTATGATTATAATTATACACTTCTTCCAGGATTTAATTTAATCATTTCCATCGTTTATTGCTATCCGTGTTTTTGTGCTTCCCTCAGACATTTGAGCACATAAGATTCAACTACCCAGTGAACAGAAGACCACTAAATTTGAAATTCAACCTGTTTTTTCTTAATTCTGCAAATTTATTTCTTCCCTCCCTCACTGAACTTTGGGCAATTGCCTAGAAATTTAGGCCAAGGAATCTTGCAGCACATGCTAATACAGTGATCAAACCTTGTGACTAGATAGTGACACTTGAGGAACTCCTTATTTTTGATGACACTTGAAGATTAAGGATGACGATGGTTATTAGGGTGTCGAAGATATAGAAATATTAGCCCAGGCATTTTTAAAATGTTTGGGTGGAAGAGTAATCTATTTCTTCCCAAAAGTATTCTTAAACATTATCTATTTACGGGCTATACATTAGGTCACTTCCTGGCCTAGTTAACCACAAGCGTGGCAAACTCAAATGGTTCAATTTAACATCAGAGAATCTATACTACGTTTGTATATACAACCTGAAATTGTTGCTCTTCGCAGACATCCAGAAAAACAGAAGAGTACCTTAAAGAATGAGTAACAGTTAAAATACTAGAAGCACAAAGCTCCGCTCCCCCGTCCCATGCACAAACAGCAGCAAAGCATCAACCCTCGCTCCCCACCTCCCCCACGTATTTCAGCAAAAAGCATCAGCATCCACCACCCACCAAGCAAGCAATAGCAAAGCCCCCAAGGAGACCATGATCTGCAGTCCAACAAAAACAAAGGACTATGCCATGAAAATATTCTCATGAAACAGAAGAGCAAAGCCATAACAGAAGATTAAAGACCATAAGAAGCCGATACCAATACCATTAATTTGTCCAATATGAAAGTGAAAAAATGTGTAGATGCCATTGAAAGGTTCAGGAATTTGAATTTTTAAAGTTTACTTAAAGTACCTCTTTCCAGCCCTTTACCATCATTAGGAAGGAGAAGATGGCAACATGACGCAGCTCGCAGCGGCCACTCCGGTGGTGATGTCTGTTATTTGTCAAGTAGGGTGCCGTGCACAATCCTGATTTGATGGAGACGGACGTGAGAACACAGAGGAACATCTGGTGAAACTTCTGAAATGCCTGCTTTGCTGCTGCTGCTACTGTGTGGTCCAGAATCTCCAGAGGAGAAGGCCCCGAGTCCTCAGCTTTGCTTGTTGCTCGGTGGCCGGAGAGGGGTCGAAGCGCTCGGCAGAGGATGGTGCTCAGAGAGGCTGTGTCGGAGGGGCTGGTCGGAGGCTCGAAGTTTTCGGAGGGATTCAGAGTCCACTGCAGTCAGGTGCTTCCAATGGTGCTGCATCGGCAAGTTGGCGGCGCTTGGAGGTTCATGGCAGGGAGAGTTCCTCCCTTCTGCCGCCTGCATGAGATGATGAGTCTATTGGGACTTTGAGACTTTTTTTTACCGTGCACATAGTCTGCTCTTTATCAAAATATGATATTGCTTTGCACTGTTGTAACTATATGTTATAATTATGTGGTTTTGTCAGTTTTAGTCTTGGTTTGTCCTGTGTTTTCTTGTGATATCATTCTGGGCGAACGTTGTATCATTTTTTAATGCATGCATTTCTAAATGACAATAAACGAGGACTGAGTGCCCTCATAATCTAATCTAATTATATGAATAAAAGGATTAGCTGTTCTTAAAACTGCCAGGACTACTTTATTTCTCAAAGTATAAAACTACATGGCAACTACTACATTAATTATTTGAGTAACATATAAAATGCTGGAGAAAATCAGCAAGTCAGGTAGTATAAAGCAGAATAAACAGTGGATGTTTTGGCCTGAAACCCTTCATCAGGACTGGAAAGGAAGGGGGCAGAAGCCAGAATAAGACCTGTCTGCAGAATCTTGCCTTTACTTCATTTACTTCTCTATCTCAACATTTCACTACAGTAAACAGAATTGATCATAAACTGTATGCAATGCCTTACAAGTAAGCATTAAGAATAGGGCAGCCACCCCCACCACTGGCACCTTTTATTTCTTTATCTATCTTTTCTAAAACATCAAACCCTGGAACATTAAATGCTATTCCTGTTACACTCTCAACGTAGTCTCTACTATGCCCACAACAATCAAGTCCCCTATACTGATCCACGCTCTAAATTCATCACTGTTACCTACAATACTCCTGGCATTAAAAATACACACACTTCAACCTGCCCGTCCTATTGGGTCCATTACCTTACTCCTGCCAGCCCTTACTGACAATAACATCTACTTCCCTCTTAATCCCTCCACTTCCTTCTCCCACTCAATTAAATTAAACCCACCTGAGTGGCACAAGCAAACCTCTCAGCCGGGATATTGGTCCCCTTTAGTTAAGGTGCAATCTGCCTCTCTTGTACAGGTCACCTCTACCTCAGAATGTTCAAATGATCCATGAACCTGAAGCCACTGCACTAATACCAGCAATGGTAAGGATTTTGGACAAAAAATATTTGAAGCAGAGCTGGCTACATGGAACAGGAGAATGTAGACAAAACCACTGGCCAGAGCCAGAATAATTCTATCCATGTATATTGAGGATACAAGACCAAAAGACCATAACATCTAGGATATAGGAGCAGAATTAGGCCATTTGGCCCATCGAGTCTGCCCTGCCATTTCATCATGGCTGATCTGATTTTCCTTTCAGCCCTAATCTCCTGCCTTTTCCCCGTATCCCTTCATGCCCTGACCAATCAAGAATCTATCAATGTCTGCCTTAAATATACATAAAGACTTGGCCTCCACAGCTGCCTGTGGCAAATGCATTTCACAGATGGTTACTTTGGCATATATACCATATCATATTAAGTACTCTATAAATGTTAAATATCTATGATTATCAAGCTTTCAAAAACTGACAGGAAATACAACTCTAACCCCAATGGTATCTCCAATGTAAAATTGTCAGAGGCTCCAGAGAGGGGCCTAAGAATTCTCTGGTGATCTTCCCAGATACTGACTCAACAAGCTCACACAGCCCTCCAAATCCAGAAGCCATGCATTGCATGCAGTAAATCTATTAGTAGGTCAGATTCTGCATGACTTATTATCTTCCTCTTTTCTTTTTCATAGGATGATTACTGGTCGCTGCACACAAACCATAATTCTTGCAAATATCACATCCGTACATATTTACCTCCGAGCATTTTATTTACTTCTGTTCCCAACACACAAAACATACAATATCCATTGTTTGCATTAATTGAACAGATTCTTCTACAGTACACTTAGTCATTCTGATGGGAATTTACATTCTCACACAACGGATTTGTGTCATTATTAATTGCAAGGTTGTGGAAGATTAAATTCTTTGGATAAAAATTTCCTACCATTTTGTGCAAAAGATTTGAGGCCTCCACTCAGATGTACATAGTCATCAAAGAAGGAAGATTTATTTCCTGTCAAGTCAGTTGTGAAATTCTTAAAAGTAAATCCACCCTCCCTCTCAAAGCATATCATAAAATGAAGTCTAAATAGGCAAACTATAGACACTCAATTGAATAAATCATCTGAAATGTATGTAAATTAATTTATATAAAAATGGAGATGAGAATGAGAATATCAATTCTGTGGAAAATATTCACTGAGCACACACAAGAAATAATGTTAACTTAGAACTCCTAGAATATGTCATTACGATAACATTTTATTGAAGCCACTGTTTTAAACTGCTCACTGTAATTAGTATATTGTATATGAGGACAGCATATAAACTTCAGAACACCTATAATATAAGAAAAAGAAAAGCTCATCTATTTCTACTCTATTCCACAAGGCTTCATGGGCAAATTAATGCACCAAGACTGAGACTAGCTCTAGCATAAATTCAAGACTTACTTGCCCTGTAGTGGATACTCGCTGAAAACATAGATTGAGCTGAAGTAAAGTTATTCTCAATTACAATCAATATTGGACTGAAGGATGACTCCATGTGTTATCTTTGACTCAGAGGTGGCAGTCTCATATCCAAATCTTAAGGTCCAAATCTTATTCAATATCTACCGCAGAATTTGAAGAACGTAACTTTAGTTGGCATTACAGTTGCTATGTTGGAGTTAGTATCATTCAGAAACTTTAAACTACGCATTGTCAAGTGAGTTCAAGATATGCTATGACATTATTTAAATTGGCAAATTCCTCCAGAGCTTTCTCCTGGTCAATGTATTTCCATGAGAAGCTTTAAAAAAAATAAAATCACCAAATCAAATTATCGAGTAAAGCAATATTTCAGTATTTTAGGAATCTTCCTACATGCAAATTAGTTTTCAAATGGAGTAGTACATAACAATAAAAACATTATTTGATTTTATGCTCGTTTAATGTAAAATAATCAAGAAAGTTGTTTTTATTGTAAATTTGAGGCAGATGAAATTCAGCCACCAATCATGTAGAATTTCCATTTCAATCTCAGCATGTCACATCTCTTATAATGAACAGCAAATCAACTGATTTGAACAATTCATTCATCCAATTGGCTAACAACAAAGGTCTACTGCTTTCATATATTAGGATCTTTCTCCTTCAGGAAGGCACTGGATTTTGTAATATATAGATCTATTTCTTCTAGAGCAATAATCTCCCCCCTGAGCACTACATATTGATCTGTTGTCTGCACATGCACATTGCTCTCACTCTCTTGCTGCAATGCGAATACACCAGTTAAAGCCAACACCCGTGTACATACAAATTGGCGACAAGTATGAACCTAAATGTCAGAAAACATCACAAACTGCATTGACAGTTATGGGACGAGACAGTGAAAGTTAAACAGCATGAGAAAGCCATCAAGGACATTAACAAAGCAACACGCGAGTAACAGTGAAAGAAGCGCTGAATTTAAAGTTAAAATAATGTGGTGATGGCTTCAGTCAGGAAAGTTGATGAATTTGATAGCACTAAGGAAGTCTGGAAGCTATATATTGAGAGGGTGGTACTGTATTGTAACGCAAACAACGTAGAGGAGCAAAATAAAGCCCCTGCACTTCTTAGCACAATGGGTGCAAGGATGATCAGTCTCTTTAACAACCTGGTAACCCCTGCAAAGCTAGCAAGCAAGATGTCCGATGAAATTTTTACAATTTTGCAAAATCATTTAAGCCATAAACCACTGGTAATAGCCAAGACATTTAGATTTTACAAAAAAGAACCAGTCAAAAGATGAAAGCATTTCTGAATAAATTGCAGGACGGCGCAGACCTTCCTAGTACTGTGACTTTAGAGATGGACTTTCTGATGCATTAAGGGACAGGCTTATCTGTGGCATGCATAGTCAAAGCACTCAAAAGAGGCTACTGTCCAAAAGAGACCTAATCTTAGAACGAGCATTGACCATTGCAGTATAATTAGAGACTGCAGCAAAGGATGCAGTAGAACAACAGAAAAGATTAGAACATGAAATGCACAAAATGGCCCTCCAAAAATGTTATCAATGTGGCAAATCCTCCCATGATGCAAATGACTATTAGTTCAAGGAAAAGATGCGCAGAAAGTGTCACCAACAAGGTTACATAGAGGGAGTGTGCAAGTCAGATAAAAAGCACAACCAAAGCAAAAAAAGCACACCAAGTGAAGTGTTTCATACAGAAAACTAAGCAAATGCATAAAATGACCGAATGTGAAACAAACGACACAGAGTCTGACAAGGTGAGCAGTCATGCCTGGAATTGCATAGTACCACTGAAGCAGATCACAAAATCATATGGATCACAGTAGATGAGTCTGGTGTAAAACTGATAATGGAACTGGGCACAGGATTAGTTTTGTCTATAATTTCAGAGGCTGAATACAACACTTTTTTTAAGCTACCATTAGAAAAGACTTTGATGATGCTAAAGACCTACACAGGCAATAGAGTGTCTCCCAAAGGCAAATTGAAGGTAAATGTGACATAAGGAGGTGAAACACAGGAGTTTGAGCTTTATGTATTGAAAAGTGGAGAGCCAGCACTTTTCCGGTGTGAATGGTTGAGAAAAATCCAACTAGACTGGCACTCAAAGCTCTCAGTGTGACATCAAGAGGCAAAAGCAGTCCAAATGAAAGCACTAACCTGAGGATCTCACAGCTGCTTAATGCTAATTAGAAGGTATTTGAGAAGATAATAGATAAACAGATTGAAGACTTGGCCAAAAGTTGTTCAGGATACCAAAAAGTTCGAAGTGCATCCCCACAGGTATTGTTACCCCGTGGGAATGACCATCTTCACCATAACAAAAAGTTCATATTGACTTTGCTGGACCATTCATGGACTCCATGGTCCTGATTGCTATGGATGCTCATTCAAAGTGGCTGGAGACTATGCCAATGAAGTTAACCAGCTCAGCAAAGACTGGCTCTACTTTGAGAACTTTCTTCACCAGGAACAGCGTACCAGAACAAATTATGAGTGACAACAGACCACAATACACATCAGAAGATTTCAGAAGAATTCATGAAGCAAAATGGCATCAGACATTTTAAGTCAGATCCTCACCACCCAGCAACAAATGGGTTAGCTGAAAAGTTTATCCAAACCTTCAAGAAGTTGATTAAAATAATGGACATGGAGGCTATTTCTCTACAGCACAAGGTGGACAACCCTTTTTGTGCAATCAAACTCTGTTCATGCAATGACAAATCAAACACCTGCAATGCTGTTAAGTGGGGCTGAGGAGGGGGAAAAAGGATCAACTGTGATTGAATGGCAGAGCAGACTTGATGGGCCAAATGGTCTAATTCTACTCCTATATCTTATGATCTAACAGGAATCTAAGATCTCGCATAGACCTTCTGAAACCAGATCTACGTTGGAAAGGGCAGAATAAACAGTTCAGCCATTTGCCAAGTGAAGTAGCAAGGAGCTTCAAGATTGGACAGGAAGTTCTAATGCGTGCTTATCAAGAAGCCAAGTGGACACCCAAGGGATAGCTGCAAGATCTGGACCTCTGATGTACACAATGGATGTTGGAGATCAGACATGGAGACATCATGTGGACCAGATACTGAAGCTCATCTGAAGAACATACCCAAATAGATTGCATCCAACACAGAGACACATTACAGTCACCAGACTTGCCTCTCAGTGATGATCATGTCACTGACAGAAACCTGACATGGGAAACTGAGACTGTTGTCTTAGACAAGATGCCTACCAAACCTGGTGCCATTCTACAGGTCCAGAGACATGACGAGAATGTTATCGTTGACAAGACACCTGCCACTCCACAGGTCCAGAAGCACTATCCTGAAAGAAAAAAAAAGCGCCACCCAAACGCCTGAACCTTTTCAACTGAGAAGGTAGTTATGGACTGTTATCATGAAAGCAAGTTTATTTGACATTTGGGTTTATGAAAGGGGTATTGAATGTTTTGTAAATATACGGTTTTGTTGCAAGTGTAATGTATGGATCTATTTCTTTTAGAGCAACGATCCCCACCCCCTTAGCGCTACATATTGATCTATTGTCTGCTGTTGCACTGTTGTCCATGCATGCACATTGTTCTCTCTCTCGCTGCAATGTGAATACACCAGTTAACTCCATCTCCCACATACGTGCTTTTATTTAATTGATACATAGTTGTGCAAAGGCACAACAAGTTTCTTCTCCAGGCCCCCTATCACCCAACTTTTTTCTCCTCATCCATCTCCCCATCACTCAGCCAATGTCTCTTCACATTTGCTGCCATGCACTTCCTTCCTTTCCTGTCATATCCTATCTGACACCCTTTATTGCCTCCATCTACCACCTCATAGTTCTGTTGCTGCTTCCACTCCTTCGGCCCAAAACGTCAACTGTTTACTCTTTTCCATAGATGCAGCCTTGTCTGCTGAGTTCCTCCTGCATTTTGTGTCTGTTGCTTTGGATTTCCAGCACCTGCAGATTTTCTTGTGTTTGTCGATCCATCTTTCATTTGCCAGCTCTACCCTTCACCACGTTACTGTAAAAGCTATCTCCCGTTAACTCCTTCAGTCCAGATGAAGGCTCTTGATCCGAACAGTCAACTGTCTATTTCACTCTATGGATGTTTCATAACCCGTTGAATTCCACCAACAGTTGTTTCTTTGCACTATGTACATCTGGACTATAGTCTTTTTTCTTCCAATGGAGATGTTAATTCAATTAATATTAAAATAGATAAATACTGAGTGTTCGGACGCTGTTACCTTTCAGTATAAGATTCAAGGCCATTTTGAGCCCGGATATTGCAATTATTTTCCACATCACAAGTCAAAGAAATATAGTTCTAAATGCCTAGATATGCTATTAGTTCTCTGTATCCACGCCCTTCTCTGTGTGGCTGTACAACTAAGGTGGAAATACTGGCATCATTCCAAATAGAGCAGTAAGAATATTTTCTTTTCATTTTGATACAATTTGTGCATTAGGACTTTTGGAAGATATAGTAGTGTCATTCATTCATAATTTTACAACCATGTTTAACCATTATGCAGGGCAGAAGAACAGATTATTTATTTATGGAATTGCAGGGCAGGAAATGGAGGAAGGCATGCTTGAAAAGTCATCAACTTCCTCTGCTTCTAACAGAGAAAGACTAACAAGTACACCCTGTCAGTACCATATGGCTGCTGGAAGCACCTTCGTTTTAGAAAACACCATTTACTTGGAAATGGTTTCATATGATGTTGATATTCTCTGGTATCTTTCCTAAGCAGTTATTACTTCTGTATGTGCTTCAAGAGTCTGGCATTTGGTATGTCATCAGCAACAATGGATAGAGAATTGAGTCAGGTTTTATAAACGAACATAAATTAAACTCTGCTCAACAATAGTGAAAAGTAAACAAACGACTAACTTAACCAGAAGTTAACTGCTATACGGCAATTTAACAAACAGCCGAACTCTGGAACACAGTCTTAAAGTGGTAAATTCAAACACAGTCTTAAAGTGGTAAATTGAAAGTCCAAGTGATTTTATACAGTCAGTAAGGAGAGACTTCCCTGAAAACTGTTTTCTTCGAAGACGTGACATTACTGCTGATCCCAGCCGGGGGTGCCTTGTCCAAAAGATTCACGACGAGGGAAATAAAATGGTTTAAAGGAACTGATCTTTTTCCTGGAGGGTGAACACTGCACAAACCTTCCTGATCTTGCAGGGATTATCTCAGATGCAGGCCACTATTCCTGAACGAAGATTCAATACGGCCAATCCTTTATAAAACTGCCGAATGACACCAACTTTACTCAATCCTTCGGGTTCCCATAATTTGGTATGGTCTTCACACTCCAATACTAAACTGCAAAGGTAAATCAAAGGTGCAACAAACAAGAACTGGCAGCAATTGGCGAAACTGCCAGTACAATGTGTTTGTACCTTACAATAGAAAGTAAAAACTCCATTTTAAAATGAAACTGTATCATGAGACGAATACACAGCAAAACTAACTACCGAATTAACTGACGAACTAACTGCGTGACAACAGGAGATTCCCCTTTATATACCTGTTGAAATATTCAATCACGTGACCTCACACCGGCGGAAAAATTACATCATGTGACCTCACACTGGCAGGAAGATTACATCACCCCACCATCACAAGACAATTACATCATGCTCACAAGATACTCAATTACATCATGGTCATAAGACAGTCACAAGATGCCCATGAGGTATGTAACACAATTAAGTTATTGCTGCATAGTAAAGGGCAAATCATTCAAGATTGTGAAGAAATTGATCCATATTCTATTGTATATCACATTTATTTTATGAATGATTAAGTCCACATTAATTAGTTTCAAGATAAATGCTTAAGAGTACTTAATTGACTTATTAAAATTGAATAATTCATGGCATAATAATTCATGCATTTGCTACCTTTCTCTTGAATGACACATTTTTGGAATTTTGCAACTAAGCCAATTTCTGAAAAAAAGTTTCCATTTTCCCCACAACCCATTTCTCACCTAAGTATATCATGTGAATGAACTTTCTCTATTCAAATGAGTGCAACGCCTAGTGCTTAGAATAATAAAGTATTGAGGTAAGGAGGTTTAATGGCCAAAATTTTGCAAAACAACAGCTACCAACATTCACTATACTGCAGCTGTCTGCAAATTTTTTGAGCACAAGCTTGCAATCATTATCTGATCTCTTGGCACAATCTCTACAGGGATTATGTGGCACCTGTAAGCAAGCCAAATAACAGTGAGATCTTTCCACCAAACAGGTTTAATAAACTTCATTGAGACATTCAAAGTCTAAAAGAGAAGGTACAAACCATATGTCATCAATTAGATTTAAAATATGTGGAAAACAAAAGAACTGAAAAGAGAGACAGACAGTGAGGTAGATGGATAAAGACAGAAATAAAGTTAAAAGTAAATTTTATCAGAGTACATATATGTCACCACATACAACCGTGAGATTCATTTTCCTGTGGGCATACTCAGCGAGTCTATAAGAATAGCAACTATTACAGAATCAATGAAAGATCAACCAGAAGTCAACAAACTGCAAATGTAAATATAAATAAATAGCAATAAATAACGGCAACATGGAATAACAAGATAAAGAGTCCTTAAAGTGATATCATTGGTTGTGGGAACATCTCAATGGATGGGCAAGTGAGTGCAGTTCAAGAGCCTGATGTTTGAGGGGTAGTCACTGTTCCTGAACCACGTGGTGCAAGTCCTGAAGCTCTTGTATCTTCTGTCTGATGGTAGCAGCAAAAAAGAGCACGGCCTGGGTGGTGAGGATCTCTGATGATGGATGCTGCATTCCTACGATAGTGTTTCATGTAGGTGTGCTCAATGGTTGGGAGGGTTTTACCAGTGATGTACCAGGCCAAGTCCACTACCTTTTGTAGGATTTTTCATTAAAAGGCAGTGTTTCCATATCAGGCAGTGATGCAGTCAGTCAATACACTCTTCACTACATATCTATAGAAGTCTGTCAGAGTTTTTGATGACATGCCAAATCTCCGCCAACTCCTAAGGAAATAGAGACGCTGCCATGCTTTCTTCACAATTGCATTTACATGCTGGGTCCCAGGACAGGTCTTCTGAAATAGTAACACCCAGGTATTTAAAATTTTCATGGCCATGGAAAATGTCTACCATAATCATGACCCTACCTCTGATCCTCTGACAATTACTGGCTCATGGACATCTGGTTTTCCTCGCCTGAAGTATGCAATCAGTTCCTTGCTCTTGCTGACATTGATTGAGAAGTTGTTATGAAACCTCTCAATTAATTTTTCAATTTCCCTCCAATATGCTAATTCATCACCACCTTTAATACAGCCCACAACAGTGGTATCATCAGCAAACTTGTATGTGGTGTTGGAGCTATACTTAGTCACACAGTCATAGGTGTAAAGCAAATAGAACAGGGGGCTAAGCACATTGTCCTGTGGTGCACCTTTGCTGATGGAGATCATAGAAGATACACTTTTGCCAAACCGAACTGACTGGTGTCTGCAAGTGAGGAAATCCAGAATCCAATTGCACAAGGAGGTATTGAGGCCAAGGTCATGGACGAGATGGGGAAACAGAAGTCACCGAAAAGAATGGCAACCCATAAAAAACAACCCATGTTGAAGCCTGTGGAGGGCTTGCATATATTCCCAGTGATTATGTAGGTTTTCCTTAGATGGTTTGTTTTTCACCAGCATCTCCAACATATATAGGTTCTTACGTTAATTATTGTCCTTAGTGTAGATATGTTGCAGAATTAGTGTAAAGTAGATGGACACGTGAAAACAAATGGATTACACTGGATGATGTGCTTGTTCTAAGAGCTGACATTGACAAAGGATTGAATGGTCTCCTAATTCATGAGATGAGAAAATAAAGTTATATTTTCATGGCCATGGAAAATGTTTACCGTAATCATGACTCTTTGTTAAAAAATCACATACCTGAATGCACCACCCCTAACTTACTTCTATGCATTTAGTAATTAGTTTGGAAATACCACAACTACATATCTTGAAACATTTCAAAATTAATCCATTGAGACTTTTATAGGTCAGTCTTGTTACCTTACGCAATAACTTGCAACTTCTATTTCATTGTGTCTGTGTATGCTGCCCAATAACTTGTCAGTAATGCTGAATTTTCTTCTCTACACAAAATGTTGATCATTACTTACACGATAATCAAATAAAACCACACAGTGCAAGGCACTGCTTAAAGAATTATAAAATTCAAAACAACCCCTCACACACTGTTATACTCAATTCAGGATACGGCGGTGAGGGAAATATGAGGAGGTGCAATAACTTTCAAGTACTAAAACAATTTATCAGTACGAGCAATACCATATTTATCTAAAGAAATACCCATGGGCCCCCAAGTTTACTACAAAGCGCCTTCATTTTATCTACTGTCCCTGACACAGCTCATGACACAATCCAGTGTTGAAGCCCCTCCTTAAGTGGAGAGGCTTTGTTTGCTCCTGATTGCACTTCCAGCTGAAAGTGATACCTCACCCCTTGCACAAAGCATATAACCATATAACCATATAACAATTAGAGTACGAGAACAGGCCATCTCAGCCCTTCTAGTCCGTGCCGAACGTTTACTCTCACCTAGTCCCACCGACCTGCACTCAGCCTATAACTCTCCATTCCTTTCCTGTCCATACAGCTATCCAATTTTACTTTAAGTGACAATATCGAACCTGCCTCTACCACTTTTACTGGAAGCTCGTTCCACATAGCTACCACTCTCTGAGTAAAGAAGCTCCCCCTTGTGTTACCCTTAAACTTTTTTCCCCCTAACTCTCAACTCATGTCCTCGTTTGAACCTCCCCTACTCTCAATGGAAAAAGCCTATCCACGTCAACTTTATCTATCCCTCTCATAATTTTAAATACCTCTATCAAGTCCCCCCTCAACCTTCCACACTCCAAAGAATAAAGACCCAACTTGTTCAACCTTTCCCTGTAACTTAGGAGATGAAACCCAGGTAACATTCTAGCAAATCTTCTCTGTACTCTCTCAATTTTGTTGACATCTTTCCTATAATTCGGTGACCAGAACTGTACACAATACTCCAAATTTGGCCTTACCAATGCCTTGGACAATTTTAACATTACATCCCAACTCCTATACTGAATGCTCTGATTTATAAAGGCCAGCATACCAAAAGCTTTCTTCACCACCCTATCCACATGAGATTCCACCTTCAGGGAACTACGCACTATTATTCCTAGATCCCTCTGTTCTACTGCATTCTTCAATGCCCTACCATTTACCATGTATGTCCTATTTTGATTAGTCCTACCAAAATGTAGCACCTCACACTTATCAGCATTAAACTCCATCTGACATCTTGCAGCCCACTCTTCTAACTGGCCTAAATCTCTCTGCAAGCTTTGAAAGCCTACTTCATTATCCACAACACCACCTATCTTAGTATCATCTGCATACTTACTAATTCAATTTACCACCCCATCATCCACAGCATTAATGTATATGACAAACAACATTGGACTCAGTACAGGTCCCTGAGGCACACCACTAGTCACTGGCCTCCAACCTGACAAACAGTTATCCACCACTACTCTCTGGCTTCTCCCATCCAGCCACTGTTGAATCCATTTTACTACTTCAATATTAATACCTAATGATTGAACCTTCCTAACTAATCTTCCGTGTGGAACCTTGTCAAAGGCCTTACTGATGTCTATATAGACAACATCCACCACTTTATCCTCATCAACTTTCCTAGTAACTGCTTCAAAAATTCAATAAGATTTGTCAAACATGACCTTCCACGCACAAATCCATGTTGACTGTTCCTAATCAGACCCTGTCTATTCAGAAAATTATATATATCATCTCTAAGAATACTTTCCATTAATTTACCCACCACTGACGTCAAACCTACAGGCCAATAATTGCTAGGTTTACTCTTAGAATCCTTTTTAAACAATGGAACAACATGAGCAACATGCTAACCCTCCGGCACCATCCCCATTTCTAATGACATTTGAAATATTTCTGTCAGAGCCCCTGCTATTTCTACACTAACTTCTCTCAAGATCCTAGGGAATATCCTGTCAGGACTTGGAGACTTACCCACTTTTATATTCCTTAAAAGCGCCAATACTTCCTCTTCTTTAATCATCATAGTTACCATAACTTCCCTACCTGTTTCCCTTACCTTACACAATTCAATATCCTTCTCCTTAGTGAATACAGAAGAAAAGAAATTGTTCAAAATCTCCCCCATCTCTTTTGGTTCCATTCTGATTCTCTAAGGGACCAATTTTATCCCTTACTATCCTTTTGATATTAACGTAACTGTAGAAACCCTTTGGATTTATTTTCAGCTTACTAGCCAAAGCAACCTCGTATCTTCTTTTAGCTTTTCTAATTTCTTTCTTAAGATTCTTTTTATATTCTTTATACTCCTCAAGCACCTCATTTACTCCAAGCTGCCTACACTTATTGTAGATATCTCTCCTTTTCTGAACCAAGTTTCCAATATCCCTTGAAAACCATGGCTCTTTCAAACTTTTAACCTTTTCTTTTAACCTAACAGGAACATAAAGATTCTGTACCCTCAAAATTTCACCTTTAAATGACCTCCATTTCTCTATTACATCCTTCCCATAAAACAAATTGTTCCAATCCACTCCTTCTAAATCCTTTCGCATCTCCTCAAAGTTGGACTTTCTCCCATCAAAAATCTCAACCCTGGGTCCAAACCTATCCTTCTCCATAATTATATTGAAACTAATGGCACTGTGATCACTGGACCCGAAGTGCTCCCCAACACATACCTCCGTCACCTGACCTATCTCATTCCCTAACAGGAGATCCAACACTGTCCCTTCTCTAGTTGGTACCTCTATGTACTGCTGCAAAAAACTATCCTGCACACATTTTACAAACTCCAAACCAACCAGCCCTTTTACAGGTTGGGCTTCCCAGTCTATCTGTGGAAAATTAAAATCTCCCACAATCACAACCTTGTGCTTACTACAAATATCGGCCATCTCCTTAGAAATTTGCTCCTCCAATTCTCGCTCCCCATTTGGTGGTCTATAATACACCCCTGTCAGTGTTACTACACCTTTCCCATTCCTCAAATCCACCCAAATAGCCTCCCTAGACAAGCCTTCTAATCTATCCTACTAGAGCACCGCTGTAATATTTTCTCTGACAAGCAATGCAACACCTCCCCCTCTTGTCCCTCCGATTCTATCACACCTGAAGCAACGAAATCCGGGAATATTTAGTTGCCAATCACACCCCTCCTGCAACCATGTTTCACTAATAGCTACAATATCATACTTCCAGGTATCAATTCATGCTCTAAGCTCATCCACCTTTCTTACATTGCTCCTAGCATTAAAATAAATGCATGTAAGAAATTTTCCACCTCTTACTCTCTGTTTATCACTAACTGTGCAAACAACTTTACTATCTCCTTTTTCTTCCTTCTCCCCAACATCTGATCCTACACTCTGGTTCCCCTCCCCCCTTGTATCTAGTTTAAATCCACTGGAGCCTCTCTAGCAAACCTACCTGCAAAAATATGTGTCCCCCTCCAGTTCAGATGTAAACTGTCCCGCCAGAACAGGTCCCACCTTCCCTGGAAAACTGCCCAATTATCTATAAATCTGAAGCACTCCCTCCTGCACCATGTCTTCAGCCACATGTTGATCTGCGCTATCTTACTATTTCTAAACCCACCTTCACGTGGCACTGGTAGCAATCCTGAGATTGCTGTCCTGGAGGTCCTGTCCTTTAACTTGGCACCTAACTCCCTAAACTCACCTTTCAGAACCTCCTCACTCTTCCTACCCACGTCATTGGTCCCTACATGGACCACAACATCTGGCTGCTCACCTTCCCTCTTGAGAACACTGAGAATTCGATCCGAGATATCACAGACCTTGGCACCAGGGAGGCAACACACCATCCGGGATTCTCGATCTCTTCCATAGAACCTCTTACCTGTCCCCTGAACTATCGAGTCCCCTATCACTACCGCTCTCCTCTTTTCCCTCCTTCCCTTCTGAGCTGAGGGTGCAGTCTTGGTGCCAGAGATGCAACCACTGCAACTTGTCCTTGGTAGGTCGTCCCCACCAACAGTATCCAAAATGATATACTTATTATTGGTGGGAACAGCCACAGGGGTGCTCTGCGCATTCTGTCTATTCCCCTTCCCTCTCCTGACAGTCACCCAGCCATCTGTCTCCTGACTCTTAGGGGTGACTATCTCTCTCTCTAACTCCTGTTTATTTCTGCCGAACAAGTTCTCCTTGCCCACAGATTGCCACTGTAACCATGCCGTGGCAGAGTTCCATGATGTTGTAAATTTCCTATAGCATATTTAACTGTACTCTGCAATTTGTGTTCTGTAATGTTTCAATGGACTCAACTAAACTCACTCAATTTAGCATAACAGTTGCGCAGGATGTTCATCTGTTGTTTCGCTTTACATTTTACTCCACCGTGCACCACCAAGCATCACCTATTTCACCCGTGATCTCTCGAAATGGTTTTCAGCCACCTCAGAACCATTAGAACTAAGAGGAAGCAAATAATCTTCAACCAAAAGAACAACCCCAGGAAGAAACATGTGATGGCAGAATTAAATATTTCTAGATGCCTATTTTGTAGAAAGCATATTGGGTTTATCTGCATATGGCTCAGGGACTAAAAATCAGCTTTCTATTCTGCTTCATTCACTGACTACTGATTGTGACAAAACAAAGCAGAGATCATCCGATTGCCAGGTAATAAAATATATATGAAATAACATTGAAAATGCAAGAGAAAGTAATGTTATTTTTGGTCAACATAAGAACGTCAACTTCTTTATTAAGGGAAATGGGAAAATGATTCCTAGGATATTGAGAACCTTCCACTCTTTAAAGTAATGCCAAATTACTATGATTTTTTTTACCTGAACAAGCAACTAAGAAAAGATGCAAATGTGTGTCTCATCTTTCTAACAAAAAAGATGCAAGTGTGTGTCTCAAAACTAGAATATTCTGAAAATACAGTCAAACACATATGAAGGTTTTTTAAAGAAGTACTTCAAGACACATGCTCTGAAAAGTGGCAAGAACTTTGAGCTGGAACCTTTGTTGCCTTTATATAGATATACGATCACAACTATTGTCAGCTATTTTAAAAGAATATGTGCTTTGGAGGCAAAATTAAAACATGAAGTTAAATGTTTGCTTAAAATACACATGGTTCACAGATTTTACCTACTTCTTGTCCTACAAAAAGGTAAAAATTTCTACAGCATCTATAACCAAGTTAAACTGACCCAGAAACAAAGCCTTTTCTAATAGATCTCATAAATCATTTTGAGCTGAAGTAGCACTTAATTAGGGCATTCTTGAAATTCCACAAAAACAAACACTAAAATTCAGAAAATTCTAACTATTCCATACAAAGCAAAACTGACACCATTGTTTGGATTGTTTTACAACAGAAATTTTATAAATTATCTACCTCATACGTTTGTTGCCAGAGTATGTGTCTTGCCCTGCCTAATTAATGCAAAGCTTTCAAAAATATTTAGACTCTGTTAATGTTTCTTGGTGTTGAGTATCTACTCCTTTGGAAATGGTTGGGACAGGTGGATTACAAGCCATTGATCTGATAAATATCAGGTTTTACAACCTTCTCTTCAAACCACTCATTTCCTACAAATAAATGTATTGATGTATTGAACCAGAAAATTTTGCACTGCCACTTTTTGTGGTGAAGACCATGAAATGGACCTCACCACTTAACATTGATTGTAGCTTGTTACAGACTGCATGAATATAAAAATGATGAAGACACATTAAGCCATAATCGCTTTTCCTAATGAGTCACCTCTAATCAATGAGAAAACAATGAGGGAAATATATAAAATGATAGGAGAAGAAATTGTGCATTAAAAGGTTTTTGAGAGGAATTAACAAGATGGGTGTTAAAAAGGTGCTTCCTTTGACTACAAAGCTGTAAACGTGGGGACTTTATTCCCAAATAAAATACAAAATATTTAGGACTAAGCAGAGGAGAAATTTCTTGGGACAAAGTGCTTGCATCACGGCCTGGTACGGAAACACCTATGCTCTTGAACAGAAATTCCTTCCAAAGTAGGGGATACAGCCTAGACCATCATGGGTAAAGCTCTCCCTACCATTCTACACGGAGCATTGCAGCAGGAAAGCAGCATCCATCCTCAAGGACCCCCACCACCTTGCATCTGTCATCAGGAAGGTGGTACAGGAGCCTCAGGACACACACCATCAGGTTCGGGTATTACCCCTCAAACACCAGGCTGTTGAACCAGTGGCGATTACTTCACTCAACTTCACTTGCCCCATCACTGACCTGCTCCCACAACTTATGGACTCACTTTCAAGAACTCTTCATCTCATGTTCTCAATTTTTATTGCTTATTTAGTTATTATTATTAAATTTTTCTTTGTTTTTGTATTTGCACAGTCTGTTGTCTTTTGCACACTGGTTGTCTGCCCTGCTACTGCGGTCTGTCATTGATTACATTATGGTTAATGGATTACTAAGTATTTCTGTAAGAAATTGAAGTGAAGTTGTATATGATGACATATCGGCATTTTGATAATAAAATTACTTTGTACTTTGTGCTTGCTTAATTGTCCAGTTACTTGCTCAGTGAGTGCCAAGATTCAGGATATCTGCTCTGGAAATTAGTGGGTGTTTGTACCTGTACCTGGACAAAAGGTACATGTGGGTGTCAACATACAATAACAGCTTTAGGAGGTCCTGCATAGTCAGTATGAGGTGCTAGACACAACATAAAGAAGCTGAATTTCTTTGGATTGACAAAGAGCAAAGAAGATTAGAGAAATAAATATGTGGCTCAAGAACTGGTGATTTAAAAAATAAAAACATTTAGTTTATAAATATAAGTGTAACACCTTGGTTAAGATTTCCATTGCTGTGCTATAGACATTTCATTTTAGCAGTTTTTTTGCAAAAGTGGTGCATCCTGTTGGAAGAATGTTTTGGTTTTGGCTAAAGGTAAGAAGCACTGCTGTTTAACTTAGGCATGTTGTGTCAGCCAATCAGGATGGTGGGATTGGGAAAAAGTTCTAGAGAGAGCAGGGCAGAGAGAGTTTGGTGATGAACAGTGGTCTGGTTTCGGGTCTTTTGGCAGGAGCTATAGAGCAGGACAGACGCGAAGATGCCCCAGAAAGCTGTCGTAAGGAGAGTCCCCTTTGCAAAAAGTGCTTTGTGCAGATGAATAGCTCCCAGGAGGAAGAGCCAATACTCCTGACAGAGAGCCAGTTTATTTGAGATAGACTTCAAGGGAAGCTCGGGAAGTGACAGGTGTTTTCACCAGACTGTGGGTTCAGCACATGAATCAGAAATACACCCCCAAATACTCCAGCATGAGCTCCAACGGTTATGTGCACATTGGACTGGTTTAACTGTAATGGGCCCTTTTCTTTTCTTTTTTTCCAAGTAACTGTTTAATAAAGCTAAAATTGATAAATATACTTTGTTATAATTTTATGCAGTGTGCATTTTGCTATTTCTTGCCGATCGATAATTGTACATGGACAGAACTTACACAGCATTTGCTCAAATTGAGGTTTCTTTAACTGGAACATCATGACATTCCTGCTTGGTTGAACCCCAAATCATACCAACCCTAAACATGTGAAAGGTGGCTCCTCACTGCTGAGTCACGTGGCTATCAGCAGAGCAGGCTAACGAGCTGAATTTATATACAAGCCTCAGTGAGAGGATTACACAAGTATAGGACACAAACCTCACTAAAACCCTGGTCCAGTACCATGCAGTGTATTTTGTCCATATACTTGCTACTACATATAATGCTTAAGCCTTTGAGAGAGCACAGAGAGATTTACTAGAATTATTTCAGAAATGAAAGACTGGAGTAATTCTTCCTGCAGCAAAATAAAGTTGAGAGAAGATCTGATAAAGGTAAAAATCATTTTGCATTCAGTTAGGTCAGAGGAAATCTGTTCCCATCATCAAGTGGTTCAGGACTCCCCAAGACTGGAGGATTAAAACTTTAGGCTGAAGCATGCAAGAGGCTTGTGAAAACCACTTATTTTTTTTAAAAAAGTAGTTAATGATCCAAAAAGATTATGCGTAGCAATGCATAGAAACTAAATCAACAACTTAAACATTGGACAGGCACCGGAGAGAAAATAATTTGCACAACGAGGCTGACAAAGTAGGTCTACTTGAAGCCATCATAGATAGGATATATTGAAGGAACTTCCTTTTGAGACATAATTGCTCAATATCATGACCTTTATCTGCATTCGGCTTTCATTCACAACCTATTACTGAAATCTGGCTTGGAAAATGAAGTCAAGAATAAGTGAAACACATTCAAGTTTCTGTCACATGACATCTCAGTAGTTTACTATTAGAGTACATTTTACTTTAAAGCTGCTTGTAAATGCATAACCAAAAATCTAAATTCATCTTTCAAAGCCCTTCCACTTTCTTTACTTTGACCATGTTTAAATAACATGGCTCCTGCAAAGCATTACAATCTAACCCACAACAATGAGACAACTTGGGAAGGGATGTTCTCAGGTGGTCAAAGAATCCTTAATCAGAAATAATCTATCATATTTGGAATTCAAGTATCAATTTAATTAATAGTGCCCAAGATTCCATATCATGCACCAAAGCAGCAATGAAGGCATTAAGATTGAACAATACTGATCTGGGACTTTGTGTATACCACACCATTAATTAGAACTTTTTAAACTTTATTTATCTTTTTTTTTTGCTCAAGATTGGACAAAGTTGGTATAAGCAAGCTTATTTAAATGTTTTGTGGTATCAAATACTTTTTCTTGGATCTATACCTCAATCTAACTGGCCTTTGCAACTATTGGTCAACAATGGTAAAAGAATGTTCATTACCTCTCTCAAAACTCCTTTTCTTTAATGTATGCATCCTTCAGTCACGTTTTATAAATTGGGAACTGACACCTTTCTTTCCCAAATGATACTTGCAACTTCGACATTGCCAAGTCCCAAGTGTGATTTTTTTTGTTTTGTTTTTACTTCCCTCTTTCACATACAAGGTCTACAAAAATGACCACTTTTATTAAGGAGCAGCACATGTTATAAGCCACTTAACTACTTTGTAAATTACTTTACAATTATACCATCAAACTTTCAATTAGATACAGATACGAAAATGAATGAAAATAATGCTGAAAAATAGGAACTCATCCAAGTTAGTCGATGACAGCACTTGCAGGCTGTACAATGATAACATTGTATTCTGTAGTGTTGCTGAGAATGAAAGCCACAAGCATCCACCAACATCAAATGTTTCAACACCAGGCTGTATGGATGTAAATGTCAGTCACTGGTATTATATTCAGAAATGTGAATGCCAAAATGGTGAACAGTAATTATTTTTTACACTTCATACAGTTCTTGCAGTTGACACTTATAAAGAGCTCTGCCAAGATTTAGAAATAGCTCTTCAGCAGAAAAATAAAAATCTTCTTTGGCCAGAGGGTGGTGAATTTGTGGAATTAATTGCAACAGACAGCTGTGGAGGCTAAGTTATTGGGTATATTTAAAATGGAGGTGATAGGTTCTTGAGTAATAAGGGCATCAAAATGTTATGTGGAGAAGGCAAGAAAAAGGAGTTGAAGTGGAAAATAAATCAGTCATGATGGAATGGTGGAACACACACATGATGGACAAATGGCCCAATTCTGCTCCTAAGTCTTATGGTCTAAAATGTAACTTCCATAGTTTCCCCCCAACACTACTCAAATGCTCTTACAATTCAATCCTTTTAAATACTTATACACCCAATATTATTTTCTCAACTTAATTAGCAAAGTATGCATTAAATAAATGAAAATCAAAGAAAATATCATTGCTGGACAACAATCCCTCTCAGGCGTGCACAAGCACACATCTTTACCTCATTAGCGCGTTAAGTATACTTCACATTCATACACAATCACATCTCCTTTTCCGGTTTCTGATACGGATGTTTTTTACAATGTTGAGTTTGCAATGATTGTATGCAAATTTTAAAACTGGCTTATTTAAACAGTTTTTATTGAAGAAATTATTCAGTGTGCACATGTTGTCACTGGGCAAAAAAAATGCACAGCACAAGATTTTTGTGCACACTGGTCATTATAAATTGGAGGGAACATTGTTGCTCAAAATCTAAAATGAAAACAGACCTCAGCAGCCTCAGACAGAATCTGAGGAAAGGAAAAAAAAAACGAGGTAATATTTCAGGTTGAAGACCCTTCAAGAGAACTGGGAAAGAGCAGGTGGAATGGGTAGAACAAATAGAATATCTCTAATAGGATGAGACCACATGACTCAATGTGGCAGGTAGAATTAGATTGTGCTTCATGTCTTTGCCATTTATTGCTTAGAGCAGGGGTATGGGACATGCTCAGCAGGACAGGCTGTACTAAAAGAAAAACTGAGCCAAAATTATGAACAGATGATTGGCAAAAGTGGACAGATATGATACAGAAAGAGAGAAAGTTAACCTGAAGTTGCAGAATTTGATATTGTATCTGGAAGGATGTGAGCTGCAGACAAAAGAGGAGGGGTTCCTCAAAATTCTACTAAGCTTCCTTTTGACAATGCAGATCACAGACAGGTCAGTGTGGCAGAAGAACAGAGAGTTAAAGAAATTAGACAACTGACAGCTTTGATTCACTCCCAAAGACTTTGTAATGTTATCACCTAATCTGTATTTGGAATCTCGAATATGGAGACTAAATTTTTAACACTGAATATAGTGCACTAGATTGGAAAGTAGCAGGTGAATTATTGTTTCACCCATAAAGACTGTTGCTGAAAAGTGAGAAGGAGGACAGGTATTATAACACCTGCCCATGCAAGAAATGCAAGACAGGGAGAGGTTAATGGGCAAAGATTAGAATGGGGAAAGAAGAAGAAGAATGTATGTCTGATGATGGTGTTTTATTCAATCTTCTTCCATCCTGTGCTACTGAAACTAAGCTGTTTTCTCTTTTTCTCAATTCTGACAAAGTTCAAATTTCAAAGTAAATTTATTATCAAGGTACTTATGCTGTATGACACCATATACAACCATGAGATTCATTTTCTTGCAGGCATACTCAATAAGTTCATAATAGAATAATAACCATAATAGAATCAATGAAAGACCACACCAACCGATGTGCAAAAGACAAAAAACTGTGAAAATACAAAAAGAAAGAAATAATAACTATAATAAATATCAAAAACATAAGATGAAGAGTCTTTGAAAGTGACTCCATAGGTTATGGGAACATTTCAGTCATGGGGCAAGCGAAATTGAGTGAAGTTATCCCCTTTGGTTCAAGAGATGGTTGATGGGTAATAACTGTTCCTGAACCTGGTGGTGAGAGTCCTGAGACTCCTGTACATTTTTCCTGATGGCAGCATTGAGAAGAGAGCATGACCTGAATGGTGGGGGTCCCTTACAATAGATGTTGCTTTCCTGAGACAATGTTTCGTATAGATGCTCACAAATGGTGGAGAGGGCTTTACCCATGATGGACAGGGACGTATCCACTACTTTTTGTAAAATTTTCCATTCAAGAGCATTGGTGTTTCCATACCAGGCTGTGATGTAGCCAGTCAATATACTCTCCACTACACATCTAAAGAAGTTCTAAGACAAAGGTTTAGAAATGAAATATTAATTTTGGTTCTCTTTCCACAGATGCCATCTTACCTGCAGAGTGTTCCATAATTAACTGTTTTCATTGTATTCACAACTTAATTATTTAACATTTAACTATTCCAAAAATATTCTGCATTCATATGTCTGCATGTCAAAGTAAGAGAAAGCTGAACCACGTTATAAATACACAGGTGAACCAGGAGACTTGCACATTATTACAGGACTACCTTTCAAATTTGGTCTTAAAAAGGTTCCATCTATCTTTAGATATGAAACAGGGAAATCTCAAGGCACAATCCAGAGAAAATTGGAGAATTCCTCTGGTCAATACAGATCTTTCCAACCTATCATCACCATCAAAATTTACTGGGCAGATTTTAAGCAAACCAGCAGGCTGCCTAGGAGAGACTGGGTTCCAGTTAACTGGATAGGCCCAGTTAACCCCAAGCCTCTGATAGAAGTCGGCGCCTTCGCATCTAGAATGTCTTTGACAGCTCGGAAGTCTCAAGTATTGCTGGCTCACCAGATGTTCAAACTGTCATTGCTTACAAACATTCACAACATACTGGGGAACCATGAAAACTATTTCTAAAAATTAAATTATTGAATAAGATTTTCTCAAAACAATTGTGAAGAGGGTTTACTAAAAATTAAATTATTGAATAAGATTTTCTCAAATCAATTGTGAAGAGGGTTTACTTACCATTTTATCATCAGCCATTTCTACCCCTTCATTTCAATGTAGGCACACCAAGTCAATGCCCCTCAGACAAACTGGCATTTAACTTGGAGCTGTACTTCAAGCTGCAACTTTTGTCTCAAATTTCTGCTCAGGTTAAGCTCTTTATTGCAGACTGATCAAAACCAATCTGCCAGTGTACCCAGCTTTTTAAAGTTACCACTGCATGGGAAGCTTTGTCATAAGCAAATTTACTACTGCACTTTCAAGAATGATGACAATTGTTTGCAGTCTAGTAAGGTTCGCTTAAACAGTAAACTTCATCTTTGAAAAACTTGTGCAATTGTGAAGCCTTCTTCGTATTTGATTTTAAGTGTGCAGAATAAACAACACATGGAATTTGTGAGCCTTTGCTCTTGTTGTGTATCCATTGTTCATGTGTTCCATCATGTTTGAGAATGATAAGTACACAAGCATTTTGTGAGCTTCAATTTGTTGCATGTTAGTCAATCTGTAGTAACTGGTAACATCTTTTCCAATGTGAATGAGTTCTTCATCAGTTCTACAGGGAGCGTTGGTCACTTTTGAGCTGAGAGAGTTAAAATTCACAAAAGGAAATTTACTTTTCTTGAGCAAAATGGAAAGAAAAAGATGTCTATAGTTGACCTCCCAGCTTTGAATTCGCTCTTCTCACACGTTCCTATCATTACCACCATCAGCGAAGATCTACACTCAGCGTTTTAGGAACAGCTTCTTCCCCTCTGCCATCAGATCCCTGAACAGTCGATGAACCCATGAATACTACCTTGCTGTTCCTCTTTTGCACATTTTTTTATTGTAACTTGTAGTAACTTTAAATCTTGCATTATACTGTTGCCACAAAACAACAAATTTCACGACAAATGTCAGTTATAATACACCTGGGTCTGATTTAAGTCACACTGAATTATAGCAGTACAATTCACGAGCTTCTGCAGTCAATCTATCTCAATGAATCTACCAGAATACTTCATTGCAATAGGTAGAACATAGAGAAGTGAAAAATCTGCATGTGGTATTTTTGCAACCACGAATGAAGTTTCAGGACTAGATGTATGCTGTCAAGGCAGGGAATGAGTACCTGACACCAAAAGTCCCCTTCAAATCCTCATTTCTTATATGAAACAGTGAAGAAACTTCGCTAAAGACAGTGATGTGCAAATTATTAGGGTATTTCCCTGATCTTCACTATGGGAATTTTTTTGTCTGTATTCTTTTGAACTGTCTCCTTCCTAATGCAAAAGTCCTGCCAGAATTTCAGCATGGAGTCTGTCAGCCCTTTAGAACAAGAATTAAAAGATATTCAAAGATCTGTACATAATTTTCTTCACTGACTATATTTCATGTTAGAAACCCTACTCAATCCATTCCGCAAGATGTTAAAGACTTTCATAGAAATAGCAACTTCCTGAAAACTGATATCATATTTATGACATGACAAATATCAACTCAACTGATTGAGCCAGAAGAAAGCTTTTAAAACAATTGTAGCAACATTTCTGAAATTAATACAGGTGTTCCCCGCTTTTCCAACGTTCGCTTTACGAAACCTCACTGTTACGAAAGACCTATATTAGTTCCCTGTTTTCACTAACGAAGGTGTTTTCACTGTTACGAAAAAAGTAGCGCGCGAAAAAAGGCAGCGCGTGGAAAAAAAAGCAGCGCGCCGCGTACCCCGATCAGCCGCTCTCCCCCGGATTCGGAACTGCATTCTCACCGGCATTGCTTAAACACGTGCCTGTGCGCAGCCGTTAGCAAGATAAGTTCTAAGATATCGGAAAAGCCTAAAAGAACTTGTAAGGGTGTTACATTTAGCGTAAAACTAGACATAATTAAGCCTTTCGATCGTGGTGAACAAAGTAAGGACAAAGTGAGTTTGGCTTGTGGAAGTTGACGAAGATGATGTTGAAGAGGTTTTGGCATCTCATGACCAAGAACTGATAGATGAAGAGCTGATGCAATTGGAAGAGGAAAGGATAACGATCGAAACCTTAGTGTCCCACCACCCCAAGCCCCGGGCCGCGGACAGATACCGATTCGCGGAGAATGCAGCGGTAGCTGGGAGGCACCCAGCACGTCTTTAAGAAAAAAGCCGAAATAAACAAGCTAATTAATTAGGTGCCGACCAGCACGTAAATGTCAGCCCAGATCAGAAGCAATTGCCGATTTCACTTGCTCTATGTAATTGGCAATTGCCTCTGATCTGGGCCAACATTTACGTGCCGGGCGGCACCTAATTAATTAGCTTGTTTATTTTGGCTTTTTTCTTAAAGTAGTGCTGGGTGCATTCCGGACACTGCCGTACTCCTGCATGCTTCACGGATCAGTATCAGGTCACTGCCTGGAGGGTAGGACCACTGCACCAACCCAACCTCCGACTCAGCCTAACACACCATCATCAGTGTGCTCAGTGTGACAAGAATACACATAGATGTTAGCTGTCCTGTGTGATCAGCAGTTGGTCTGCCACCTGTCTTCGGGAGAGAGAGAGATAAGGAAGACAATGAGGCAGCACTTGGAGATGTGTAATGAAGGGACGGGAGAGAGAGCTGTCTAGAGCGGCTCCCCCTTTGAACCCTGAACTGTTTGAAGTGATGGACAGGCGATACCCCAGCAGGGGGATAAAAAGGGACAGGTTCGCTAAGGCAACACACACACGACACCCCGAGGTAACGAGACCCTGGAAGCGGTGCGCCTCTCACAAGTCGGTGGGAAGCTCTTGGACGGCTGATCGCGGGATCAGCCTTGAATGCTCAAGGTGGAAAGGCACGATCAGCGGGAACCCGGTGTGTGTCCACCCTTGCTTGGGTGCCAGGTTCACTGCAGAGGATCGACCGCATCTAGAGGAGGGGTCACAGTCGGTGACCTCAGATGACATCACAAAGGACTCGCTCGAAAGCTGCTTGTGAGCAATATCGCAGGTCTGTGTGTGGAAGCCGTTTTGAATGATCATTCATTCTTGTTCTCTCTCTCCTTCCCCCCACATTGTCCATCGCCATGGCAACGATTACTGCAAACTGAACTAAATTGAACTGGACTTTGTGTCACTTTGAAATTGGTCATTTACCCCTAGACAACGATAGAGCTTGATTGATCCTGTTATCTTAATTCTGTGCACGTGTGTTTATCATTGCTGAACTGTTGCATTTATTATCCTTTCGATTACTGCGTTGCTTATTTTTTTAATAAAACTTTCTTAGTTCTAGTAATCCAGACTCCAACTGAGTGATCCATTTCTGCTGGTTTGGCAACCCAGTTACGGGGTACGTAACATAAGTGGGGGCTCGTCCGGGATTTTGAACGCTAAATTTGGGATGGAGTAAATTGATTGGGTCAAAATTCCCGAAAGAAAGAAAAGACAAACAGCAGAAATGGAGGCTGAGGAATTTATAAAGGTCCCGACCTTGGAGGCATTAGAGGGTGCCAGGAAATCGGAATTGGTAGCTGTGGCCAAACGGTTGAATCTTGCTAAGGGGAAGTCGACAATGAGGAGAGAGGAGATACACAGAGCTATCGTAGAGCACTATGTATCTGAAGGTGTGTTTCCCCAAGGCGAGCTGGAGGTGGTGTCTATTGAAAAACCTGCCGGAGACGCGATACCGGTGCAGCTTAAAAAACTGAGACTCGAGCATGAGTTCCGGATACGACAGTTGGAGCGAGAAGAGAAGGAGAGAGAGTTAGAAAGGCGGGAGAAAGAGAAACAGTTAGAAAGGCAGGAGAGAGAGAGAGAGAGAGAGAGACAGCTGGAGCGAGAGGAGAAACAGAGGGAAAGGGAATTTGAGCTGGAGAAGTTAAAGATAAGGGCCAAGCAGGGGCTCATGCCGAACCAAGGTGGAGGGTTCCGGGTGACCCAGGAGGTTAGGCTGGTTCCCCCATTTGACGATACCGACGTGGATCCGTACTTCCTCCATTTCGAAAAAGTGGCTATAAGTCAGGACTGGCCGAGGGATAAGTGGGCTGTTTTACTTCAGAGTGTACTGAAAAGGAAAGCCCAAGAAGCTTACTCAGCTTTGTCCGCGGAAGATGCCCAGAGGTATGAGGTGGTGAAAGGGGCCATCCTCAGGATTTATGAGTTGGTCCCGGAGGCATACCGGCAGAGGTTCCGGAATGCGAGGAAGCAGTGGGACCGCACGTATTTGGAGTTTGTCCGTGAGATGCAGACATATTGTGAGCGTTGGTGCACCTCAAAGGGGGTAGAGGGGGATTATGACAGACTGCTGCAGCTGATCCTGATTGAGCAGTTTAAAGGTTGTGTCCCTGAGGGTATGAGACCCTACCTAGATGAGAAAGAGGCAGCCACGTTAGCCGCAACTGCTAAGTTATCGGATGAGTATGCCGTTGACGCATAAAATGACGTTTTCCCCGAGTAAAGGCTACCAGAAGGGTAGTCAGGACGGCCGGGAGAGTCCGCCAGAAAAGTCAGAAAGTAAGCTGGGGACTAGTGAGAAGGATAAGGTAGACCGGGAGCAGTCTGGTAGGAAGTCTCCTGGGGTCGTCTGTTATAATTGCGGGAAAGTCGGACACTTTGCGTCCAGGTGCTTTGCCCCAAAGAAGGAGACGGGAAAAGGGAAAACAGTGATTTTGACTGGCTGTATCGAGCTGGTACACGAACCGCTAGGGAAGGACAGGTCTGCCAAAGTTCAGGAAGGGCGCGAGAAGTTTATCTCGGCTGGATTGGTGTCAGTGAAGGAGGGGTTAAAACCAGTTCCAGTGCGGATCTGAAGAGACACGGGAGTGTGTCAGTCACTAATACTGAAAAGTGTATTAGAGTTTAGCTCAGAGACCCAGACTGGGGAAGTCAAGGTCAAAGGTATTGGAGAAGGGACAGAGACAGTCCCTTTGCACCAGGTACACTTACAAAGCAACCTGGTCTCTGGACTAGTCACGATCGGGGTGAGGTCCGAATTACCGATAAAAGGCGTGGAAGTCTTGCTCAGTAATGACGTCGCCGGGGGAATCGTGTTCCCAGTCGTGAGATTGACAGGTCAGCCTGCCAGCATTGAGGCCCCGCCCATGGACTCACAGGTTCATCATGGGGCTGCGGTGGTAAATTTAGCTGAAACGTTTCTGCCAACCTTGTACGAGAAGGGGGTAGAAAATGAAAAGAAGGAGTGTAGTGAGACAAGAGGTAATGAGGGAGCTGGGACAGACGTAGCATTAGCCAGGAAAGAATTTGTGCAAGCGCAGGAGCAAGACGAGGGGCTGATGGTTTTGGCAGAGACAGCTCTCTCTGACACAGACTTGACAAGGGAACTAGTAGGCTATTATGCGGAGGAGGAAGTGCTAAGGAAGCAAGGGAGACCAAGTGCCGTGCCCGCAGATGAGGAATGGGGGGTGGTGCAAAAGAGTTATGGGGATGAGGTTTTTAACCTGGCCCGCAAGGTACTCCCCGGTGGACATTTTGCGGTGCTGGAGGAAACAGTTGGTGGAATCATGAAAGAGGTTTACCGGCTGCCCAGCAGGAAGGATGTTATTGATTATGGCCGACGCGAACTGGGACGGTCACATCCTTTGATATGCTAACAAACCTAGTTGGTGTTAGCACAAAAATCAATGAAGCTAGGGGCCCCCGATAAGAGAAAAAAAACATTTTGAAAAGATTAGTATGGTATCAATCAGATGGGAGAAGGCTATTGTTTTGGCCAGGTCTGCTGATAAGGTCTCTCCCTTAATCCCCGAACAAAGTGACTCTTTAGGAGAAGTAATTAAACGACTCGCACCTGTGTGTTTGATTGTCCTGAGGCAATGCAAAGAACTGGGACGTTGGGTGGTATCTGTTACAATAGGATCAGCCTAGTAAGCAACACCCATATAGAATGAGTAATTCAGTGCCTAAAGGGCTGACGAACACAGAGGTGTGTATTGGCAATTTAATACAGCTGTCTGAAGCCAGCTTCATAGTGAACCTTGAAAAAAATGAATTCGGCCACACGAGGGTCACTTACCTGGGAATTGTAGTGACACAGGGGCAGCTGGCAGCGATGCAAGCTACAGTGCAGGCTATCGCTGACCTCCCAACCCCGACAGACAAGAGGGCCCTCAGAAGGCTCTTGGAGATGGTGGGGTACTGTAGGAAGTTTTGCAATAACTCTGCGGTCACTACCCCTCCCCCTCCTACTAAGCCCTTGCGAGAGAAAACTAAGTCCGAATGGGACAACCCTTGTTATTGTGGTCCGGGACAAAACCAAATGAGAGGTTACATTGATCGCAATTCATCAGTGTTTTTGGCCACTATGAAGTTTGCTGAGTTGGAGCCTGGTCTAAGGGATTATTAATAACACATATAAAAGGGACGGAAAATGTGATTGCTGACTGTCTGTCAAGGTGTTGACAACTTCAAACTCGCTGTGTTAGCCAAATAGCTGATAAAGATGTATATTTCTGTGTGTATCAAATAATGTATTCATGTTTGTAATTTTTACCCCCCGGTAAAAATCCTTAAAGGGGGGAAGTGTGACAAGAATACACATAGATGTTAGCTGTCCTGTGTGATCAGCAGTTGGTCTGCCACCTGTCTTCAGGAAAGAGAGTGAGATAAGGAAGACAATGGAGCAGCATTTGGAGATGTGTAATGAAGGGACGGGAAAGAGAGAGCTGTCTAGAGCGGCTCCCCCTTTGAACCCTGAACTGTTTGAAGTGATGAACAGGCGATACCCCAGCAGGGGGATAAAAAGGGACAGGTTCGCTAAGGCAACACACACACGACACCCCGAGGTAACTAGACCCTGGAAGCGGTGCGCCTCTCACAAGTCCGTGGGAAGCTCTTGGACGGCTGATCGCGGGATCAGCTTTGGACGCTCAGGGTGGAAAGGTACGATCAGCGGGAACCCGGTGTGTGTCCACCCTTGCTTGGGTGCCAGGTTCACTGCAGAGGATCGACCACATCTGGAGGAGGGGTCACAGTCGGTGACCTCAGATGACATCACAAAGTACTCGCTCGAAAGCTGCTTGTGAGCAATATCGCAGGTCTGTGTGTGGAAGCCGTTTTGAATGATCATTCATTCTTGTTCTCTCTCTCCTTCCCCCCACATTGTCCATCGCCATGGCAACGATTACTGCGAACTGAACTAAATTGAACTGGACTTTGTGTCACTTTGAAATTGGTCATTTACCCCTAGACAATGATAGAGCTTGATTGATCCTGTTATCTTAATTCTGTGCACATGTGTGTTTATCATTGCTGAACTGTTGCATTTATTATCCTTTCGATTACTGTGTTGCTTGTTTCTTTAATAAAACTTTCTTAGTTCTAGTAATCCAGACTCCAACTGAGTGATCCATTTCTGCTGGTTTGGCAACCCAGTTACGGGGTACATAACATCGGCGCTGTCCCAATTCCGGTAAGTGAAACTACACTGTACGTACATTATTTCTACTTTATATAGGCTGTGTATTTTTACGTGTTATTTGGTATGATTTGGCAGTGTCATAGCTTAACGGTTACTGGAGAACGCTTGCGCCGTGTTTCTGCCAAGAGCGCTCGCATGAGATTTTCACTACGGAGAACAGTGCAGGCAATCGTTGTAGAGAAGTATTTCTACTTTATATAGGCTGTGTATTTATCATATCATTCCTGATTTTACTATATGTTACTGTTATATTAGGTTTTACATGTTATTTGGCATGGTTTGGTAGGTTATTTTTGGGTCTGCGAAAGCTCACAAATTTTTCCCATATAAATAAATGGTAATTGCTTCTTCGCTTTATGACATTCCGGCATACAAACCGTTTCATAGGAACGCTCTACCTTCGGATGGCGGAGGAAACCTGTACATTAAAGTATTACCGCAAACAACAGGAATTCTGCAGATGCTGGAAATTCAAGCAACACACATCAAGGTTGCTGGTGAACGCAGCAGGCCAGGTAGCATCTCTAGGAAGAAGTACAGTCGACGTTTCAGGCCGAGACCCTTCATCAGGACTAACTGAAGGAAGAGTGAGTAAGAGATTTGAAAGGGGGTGGGGGAGGGGGAGATCCAAAATGATAGGAGAAGACAGGAGGGGGAGGGATGGAGCCAAGAGCTGGACAGGTGATTGGCAAAAGGGATATGAGAGGATCATGGGACAGGAGGTCTGGGGAGAAAGACAAAGGGTGGGGGGGAACCCAGAGCATTACTCTTCTGTTAATCTACCTTTCAAAATTTAGTGACATAAATTAGTGGAATTTGCTATTAAGTAAGTATCTTTAAATGTGATACTGCACCATAAGAAAATACAGTGCAAGATAATTTGATCTCATTATTTAAAGAAAATAGAATTAATTTTAAATTAAAGGTTATAAAATTATTAATGCTAGAATCACTCATTCAAAATACCATTTATTACAACATAGTTCAATTCTGCATGTCACCTTTTGCAAACATTACTGAAATTATTCACAGTAGTACATCTCAGACTGTTACTCAGCAGTCATTCACTTCTACACGAATATAACAGGAATTATTTGCCAATGTCAGTTTGAATTGACTTGAAATAGGACAGCACAGACATCTATATGACAACCTGTCTTGGAAATTCTAATAATCCATTCCCGAAAGGATGAAATCGGGAAAGTTCCTGTTTCACTACTGGCTGAATGGTTTCAATTACTCTCTCTTTCCCTTGGTATTTACCGGAATGATGAAGCTGCTGAAAATATTTAGACAATTCAGGCAAAAATTCTGTTTTCCTCAGTTCAGTTAGAGTGATGAGCAACTTGAATGAATAAAACTCATATTCAACCCCGGAATTTCACTTCAAATGAACCTCTATGTACCTTGGAAAAATTTCTTAGCACATTGCCCTTTAAGAATGGTTCTTCAGATTCCCTGTTCATAACTGTAGCTTCTAGGGCACCAATACACTACTGTGACATTATCTGCAATTATGTAGCTAAATTATGCCTCACCTTAAACAGGGACATTTGCGGTACAACAAACCTCCCACCTCCAACTTCTCAATCAATGAAAGCTTGAAATTAAGAACAAACTTCAAAAACCACAAGGAGACATATCCGAATGCAGTCTTTAAGCTTTCCTCAAAAGATCATACTGAACATCAGTAGAAATCATTTATTCAGAAACAAAAATCTGTACATTATTAAGCACACTCCTCGGCCCAACCAGTAGTGGAAGCAGTACACAGAGAGGAGATAAAAGGAGAGCTTCGCCAGCGTTCAGTGTCATTCCAGCAGACTAAATCAGCGGCGGGAGCAGCGCGCAGTAAGGAAGTCTCTCGCAGGTCGGTGGCACTCGTTTAAAAGGAGAGCTTCGCAGGCATTTAGTGTCATTCTGGCAGCCCAATTAGCAGCGGGAGCAGCGCACAGCGAGGAGGTTTCTCGCAGGTCAGTGGCGCTCGTTTATTGTGTCAGGGGTAGTTGGTGTACTTAACTGGTCAATGTGTGTTCTTCATGCTGGATGTTGGAATCCTGGAGGACCCAGAGACTCCCAGGGAACTACATCTGCCCAAAGTGCATCCAGCTGCTGCTCCTTGAAGACAGTGTTAGGGATCTGAAGCAGCAGCTGGATGACCGTAAGCTTGTACAGGAAAGTGAGGAGATCATTGATCAGAGTTAGAGGGAAGTAGTCACCCCTAAGCTGCAGGAAGAGTGTAGTTGGGTGACTGTCAGGAGAAGGAATGGAAAGTCGAATAGGCAGTTAGCACAGAGCACTCTTGTGGCCATTCTCCTCAATAATTAGTATACTGTTGTGGGAGATGTCCTCTGAGAGGAATGCCATGGAGACCAGGTTACTGGCACTGGCATGGGTCCATGGTGCAGAAGAGAAAGAGGGAGAAGAGGGGAAGATTAGTGATAGGGGACCCAATAGTTAGAGGAATAGATAGAAGATTCTGTGGACTTGAAGAGGACAGCCAGATGGCATGTTGCCTCCCAGGTGCCAGGGTCAGGGACGTCTCTGATCATGTTCACAGCATTTGGAGAGGGAGGGAGAGCAGCCAGAGGTCTTGGCATGGCACATATTGGTACCAATGACATAGGAAGGAAAAGCAAAGAGGCCCTGAAGAGGGAATTGAGAGAGCCAGGTAGAAGCTGAGAAGCAGGCCTTCCTGGGTAGTAATTCCTGGATTATTATCTGTGCCACATGTCAGTGAGGGTAGAAACAGGATGATTTGGTAGATAAATGCGTGACTGAAATGCTGGTGCAGGTGGCAGGGCTTCAGATTCTTAAATCGTTGGGATCTCTTCTGGGGGAGGTATGACCTGTTCAAAAGGGACAGGTTGCACCTGAACCCAAGGGCACCAATATTCTCAGAGGCAGGTTTGTTAGAGCTGTTGGGAAGGGTTTAAACTAATTTGACAGAGGGATGGGAATCAGAGTGATGGGACTCAGAATAGGACAAAATTGCAGCCAGTGTGGTATCAGTGTATTAGGGATGCATAATCAAAAAGGGTAACAAATAGAGTACTCAAAGTGTTACATCTCAATGCACGGAGTAAAAGATATAAGGTGAATGATCTTGTTGCACTTTTACAGATTGTAGAGTATGATGTTGTGGCCATCACCAAATTGTGGCTGAAGGATAGTTGCAGTTGGGAGCTGAACGTCTAAGGTTACACATTATATTGGAGGGATGGGAAGGTAGGCAGAGGGGGTGGCGTGGCTCTGCTGGTAAAGAATGACATCAATACATTAGAAAGATGTGACAATTACAGTGTTAGAGAGGAGTTGACCAAATTGGAAGAAGATGCAGGCAGGGATGATAGCAGAGCAGCAATGGCTTGTTTCTGGGGAAAATGAGGAAGGTGCAGGATAGATTAATTCCAAAAATAAAGAAATTCTCAAATGGCAAAGTAGTATAACCGTGGCTGACAAGGGAAGTCAAAGCTAATGTAAAAGCAAAAGAGAGGGTATACAGCAAAGCAAAAATAGTGGAAAGACAGATGATTGTGAAACTTATAAAGACCTACTGAAAGCCACTGAAAGAAACATTAGGAGAGAAAAGATGAAATATGAAAGCAAGCTACCAAACAATATCAAGGTGGATAGTAAAAGCTTTTTCAAGTATAAAAAAAGAGAGGAAAGTGGATATAGGACCACTAGAAAATGAGGTCAGAGAAATAATAACAGGAGAGAAGGAGATGGCAGGTGAACAAAATGAATATTTTGCATCAATCTTCACTATGGAAGATACTAGCAAATGTGCCAGGTTTTGAAGGGTGTAAGGGAAGAGAAGTGAGTGACTATTACAGGGGAGAAGGTGCTCAAAAAGCTAAAAGACTTAAGGGTACACAAGTTACCCTGACTAGATGAACTGCACCCTAGGGTTCCGAAAGAGGTAGCAGTAGAGATTGTGCAGGCATTAGTAATGACCTTTCAAAGATTATTGGACTCTGGCATGGTTCCAGAGGATCGAAAAATTGCAAATGTTACTCCACTCTTTAAGAAAAGAGAAAGGAAGGAAATTCTAAACCAGTTAGCCTGACCTCAGTGGTTGGGAAGATGTTGGAGTTAATTGTTAAGGATGTGGTTAGCACTTGGTGACACCGGACAAGATAGGACAAAGTTAGCATGGCTTCCTTAAGGGAAAATCTTGGCTGACAAACTTGTTGGAATTCTTTGAGGAGATTGCAAGTATGATAGATAAAAAGGATGTAGTGGATGTTATACATTTATATTTTCAGAAGGCCTTTGACAGGTGTCACATGAGGCTGCTTACCAAGTTTAAGAGCCCATGGTATTATAGGAAAGTTACTAGCATGGTTAGAGCATTGGTTGATTGGTAGGACCACTTCTTTTTATGCTGCATACCAATGATATAGATGATGGAACTTTGTTGCCAAATTTGCAGATATAAAGATTGCTGGAGTGGCAGGTAGTGTTGAGGAAACAGGAAGGCTGCAGAAGGATTTAGACAGATTAGGAGAATGGGCAAGAAAGTGGCAAATGAAATACAATGTTGGAAAATGCATGGTCATGCACTTTGGTAGAAGAAATAAATGTGCAGACTATTTTCTAAATGGGAACAAAATCCAATAATCTAAGATGCAAAGGGATTTGGAAGTCCTTGTGCAGAACACCCTAAAGGTAAACTTGCAGGTTGAGTCGGTGGTGAGGAAGGCAAATGCAATGTTAGCATTCATTTCAAGAGGTCTGGAAAGCAAGAACAGGGATGGGATGCTGAGACTTTATAAAGCACTGATGAGGCCTCACCTTGAGTATTGTGAACAATTTTGGGCTCCTTATCCAAGAAAAGATGGTGGGAGAGGCTAGGATAAGAGGGCACAGCTTCAGGATGTCCATTTAAAACAGAGGTGCGGACAGATTTCTTCAGCCAGAGTGTGGTGAATTTGTGGATTTTATTACTACAGGAAACTCTGGTAGCCAATTTATTGGGTGTATTTAAGGCCGAGACTGATAGTTTCTTGATTGGCCACAGCATTAAAGATTGCATGGAGAAGGCCGGGGAGTGGGGCTGAGACGAGGACAGCAAGGATCAGCCATGATTGAATGGCAGAACAGACTCGATGGGCCAAATGGCCTCATTCTACTCCTATGTCTTATGATCTTATGAAAATAAAAAAGTAAACATCAAATTGCCACATAAGAGAAAGTAATTTTACACATAAATATTTATACATAAATATTTCCAATTTATAGTTAGAGTACAATGGCATTTAATTCCACAATGCAGTATCGAAGTCCAATTTTCACAGTAAATAAGTGCACAAATTTAATCCATTCCTCATTTTAGCACATCAGAATTACACAGATGTTCTCTCCATGGTACAAAGGTTAGTTTAAAAAAATCCATTCTACAAAAATAACTCAGTTTGGTGTAATGTAACAGTACCAAAATACAACAGCAGACTAAGAATTCGTTCTCTTGAAACAATACTGGAATCTTACCTGGAGATCCCCTGAGGCTGGCTTTCTTAACTACAGAAAGAAATAGCGGAGGGAAGAAAGAGAAAAAGAAAAGTATTAACGCCAGGGAATAATTACTTCAATGCATTAATAATACAGATATAAAACACAGCAACTGTGCAATTAATCATCATCTTTAGAGATTGTTCCACTAAGTTTATTCAGGAAAAGATGAAATAAGTGCAGCGTCAGCACACAGTCATATTCATTTGATTGGAACCCTTTGTCTTAATATGCATCCACAATCCAGTCTTTTCAATTCAGATTACTCAGCAGTTCTTAATTGTAATCCTTTCTTGTTATTTATATGACTATACACATATCTGAATAATTGAATTGATACTTATAACCCTAAAAACAACCGAACACCTTTCAAAATTATCGGTTGGCAATACTTTTGATAGATACCCAGGTATTAATGCCCAAGCAATTAATTACAAATATAAAATCAAAATCAGTTCTTAAATCTATTAAAATTAACCAGGTATTCTACCTAAATATTTGGGTGAAATACCAGCCAGTTAAAAAAGCAACACACATTCTTTAAGTTGATGAATTTTGTACCACAAAAACATTAATTTATTTGAAACCACGAATAAAGGTCTCACCACAAATTTACATGCAAAATTTTTTTTTACAATTTTCAGATAGAATCAATGCTTTTCATTTTGTCAAAGGATTACGTATTTCGTACTTAAATTTATTCAAAATTTCATGCAAAACAAATATTATTGAAAAGAATAATATTGACATGCAACTTGCTTGTCAAACTTCTTTTAATTAAATGATGCTTGGCAAAAGCAGTTAATAATGCTTCCGATACTATGCATAATGCAGCCAAATCAAACCTTGAAAGAGCAAAAATTCAAATCTGTTAAATTGCCGTATCTTCTGTACAGATTGTTTTCACTGTTCGATCTAATAACAAATTGTTCCCATTTAACTCACGTGGCCTATCAATTGCAAGTACATAGTTAAATGCTGAGAGTACTACAACAAGATTTAATGCTTTACTGATTCATGTCTTTCTACATTAAGTTTTACTGCTCCCCAGGGTTAAAATTATGTTGATTTGTTCACAGTGGAACTGTTTATATATTAGATAAAATGCTACCTAGCTTTGATTGTGTTATAACAGCCTTTATTTGCCTATTACTTAGTGTGAAGTGTCATTAACCATGCCGCTAACACCATATTTATATCTGAGTGAAATTGAACAGGAGTTAAGTACCCCAGTTCTTCCTGTATGAATACAAACATAGAATATCAAAATAATAATTGATTTTTTCTGATCCTAAAGTTAATTCTAAAAAAAAATTAAGTAAACATTTTACATTTTTTTAAGATACTGCTGAGAAAGACCATCTCTTCTTTGGTGTACTTTTACATTGAATGATCTATCTGGATGACATGCAAACAAAAGCATTTCACTGTGTCTTGGTACATGGACAGTAATAAACCAAACACCATTAACCTTCCTTCTGTGTCTCTTCATTCTGCCAGAATTAGCATTTTGAGACCACTGCTATCTGAACAGTTTATGTCCATATGGTTCTGTAACTAGAGTTAAGACTTTTTTAAATATATCAATAATGAAAATGGCAGTTTAAATTAACATTTTTAAAATCCTTGAACAATTTCAGCTAAGATAGTAAAATTATACAAGGCGAATCAATGTAGAGTGTTCTTTAAATGACCTATGCTAGCATTTCTCAGCTTTAAATATTAATGTTGTAACTGCAAATCACCACACTATTACATTAGCACAAAAGAAATCCCAACTGTAGCATATGAAATGAATTTGCCAAAGCTGAAGTTGTGGTGCTAGGGAGCAGAGTAAAATACTGCTGCTTATTTCTGACAAACTCAATATATAGAGGAATCTAACTAATATATTGCATTTTTAACTTAAGAACTTTTTATTTAAAATAATAAGCCACTTTTGAAAATACAGAACATTTCCTCCCAACCGTACTTTGATGCAATGGTAAATTGTGGGCTGCACACTTTTTAGTAAACAGATTTTGATAGTTTCTTCCATTTCTAATTCCAGATCTTTTATACGCATGCTAACATTCCTGCAACGTGCGCAAAATTACCTATCGTATCATTTAAGGTTGAGGAGCTTTCTTTTCCTCCAATAATTTGCTTTCCATCTCCCCATCAATGCTCTACGTATCCATCCAGTCAATTCCCCTCCTCCATATGAACCACTAAGCAATATTTTTCCAATGAATTGAAGTCTGACCTTTAAAAATGTATTAATTAACACATATTCAGGTTTTTCTAAATTCTTAACTTTAGAACCAAAACTATTCACTATTTCCAGATAGCTGTATTAATAAACAGAGCCAGTCATCTCCAAAACAGATCAACCAATAACAATTTCAGCCATTAAAAATTACACATACTGTCGGTAAGTTTGAGGGACCATTCACATATGTGTAAAATGTAGGTTGCTGTCATTCCCAAAAACAAATACTTTAATCTTACAGCGATGGCATTCTAGGAGCTTATAAAAACCTCGAAGCTTAAAATGAAATTACATTCAAAAAGGGAGCACTGAAAGAAATTAATCTCATTCTCCACATGACTATATCAATTGTCAAAAACTGCACGTACAATTCATTCATGTATTCTAAATGCAGAAGCTGTGCAAGGAGTAAAACTACAGCAAGACCTAGAAATTGGATGCTCAGTTACTTTAATGATTCCTTGAAATCTTCCATGTAATGATTCCATCACCAATGAAGAGTTATATGAGGAGATTAATAGCAGAAAAGAACATTGTGGGAGAGTTGCAGACATTCAAAAACCTTACTGGGCTTTCAGATGTTACATACCCCGTAACTGGGTTGCCAAACCAGCAGAAATGGACCACTTAGTTGGTCTGGTTTAACAGAAACTAATAAAGTTTTATTAAAGAAATAAGTAACACAGTACTCTAATCGTAAGGATGTAAATGCAACAGGTTAGCAATGATAATACACACGTGTACACAGAACTAGGGTAACAGGAATCAACCAAGCTCTATCGCAGTCTAGGGGTTAAATGATCAGTCTTAAGTGACGCAGAGTTCACTTCAGTTTAGTACAGTTCGCAGTAATCGCTGTTGTGCCGATGGAGAGAGAGAGAGAGAGAAAAGAATCACCAACTTGTGGGGCCACACCGCTCTTCCAGGGTCTCGTTATCTCGTGATCTCATGGTGTGTGTCGCGCCTTAGCGAACCTGTTCTTTTTATCCCCCTGCTGGGGTATCGCCTGTCCATCAAACTTCAAACAGTTCAGGTTCAAAGCAAACGGTCTGTCAATATCTGAATTGTGTTTTCTTTCTTGTTAGTCTCTCTCTTCTCTCTTATTAGCATTTTGAATGTTTCTCCATTGTCTCCCTTATCTCTCTCTCATTAGCACCAATCTTCTGATAACTTGGTTTGTCGTCACACAGAAAACTTGCGACAAGATCTTTCACACAAAATCAGTGTGGGGAATTAAAGCACATGGGAACTGAGGGTGATGTTCTGCCAATAGGGAACTGGCAGGCTCAGAGGCTGGACTACAGCTATTCACAGTATACATTAATGATTTAGGTGAGGGGACTTGAAAGTAATAAAAGCACAAATCTGGGTGTGAGTAAGAGCTGTGGAGGAGGACAAGGAGAAGCTCCAGTGAGAGTTAGACAAGGCGATACAATATAATGCGGATGAATAAGAAAGTGGACACTTAAGGATAGGTGAAACAACATCTGGGTGTACTAGTACATCAGTTGTTGAAAGCTAGTATGCAGTTAACAAAGCACATAGTATGTCAATTTTCATAATCAGAGGAGTGAAGTATAGGAACTGCATTGGTAATAACACATCTTGAGTACAGTGTGGAGTTCAAGTTGCCTTATCTGAGGGAGTGTGGTCTTGCAATGGAGAAAGTCCAGCAAAGAGTTCACCAGATTGGTTCCTGGACTTACAGTACTGACCCATGAAGGGGGGATTGGAGTGACTGTGCAAATATCTCCGAGAATGTGAAGCATGGTAGCATACTGGTTAGTCCAAGTCGTTTTACAGAAATCACCCACTGGGGTTCAATTTGCACCTCTGTCTATAAAAGAGTTGGTACATTCTCCTCATAGCTGCGTAAGTTTCCTCTGTATACTCTGGTTTCCTCGAACATTCCGAAGATGCATGGTTTGGGTTACTAAGATGTGGCATGCTAAATTGCTGCCGGAAGCACACAGAACATTCTTCGCTGATTTAACTTGATGCAAACAACATATTTCACTGTGTATTTTGATGTACATGTGACAAATAAAGCTAATCTTTAAAGTCTGGAATGTGGAATTCTCCACCACACAAGTCAGCTAAGGACAAATTGATAAATAAATTTGAATAGTCCAAAAGGCTAAAGGAGACCATGGATATAGAGAGAAAGCAGGCACAGCTACCATTAAATGCACTTTTTTGGACAGCGATCACTGCACTCTGCAGCTTGTAATTTCCCTTTGGGAGTTGTGCTTTTCAACAGGCTGAACAATCCGGCGTTTTTGCAGTATCTTGAAGGATTCAGCGAACAGACTCTCGAGAATGCAGGTACTGCTATATCGGCCATTGTTGGAGCGGAATTGGGGCCTGAGAGCGAAAAATGAACCGAAGTTTAGCGGATTTAAAGAACGAGCCAGATTAAAATGATCAAGGCATTGAGGGCAAGGTTGAAGGATGAACCAGTGTTCAGCTCACTACTCCATGAGGCTTTACTCGTCTCAGCACTGAACTGACTCTGTAGCCAACAGAAACCTGGACTGACTACAGCACGGAACTGGCTCCATGGCTGTGGACTCACTTTCAGGGACTCTAAGGTTCCTATTCTGTGTGTTAGTTGTTTACTTTTTTATTGTTTGCATGATCTGTTCTTTTCCCCCCACACATCCGGTGTTTGACGGTCCTTGTTGTATGGGGTTTTCGTACATTCCATTGTGTTTCTTTGTTTTGTGGCTGCCTGCAACAAGACAAATCTTAAGGTTGTATATGGTATACATACTTTAATAATTAATATTCTATGAATTTTGAATTTGGATAATTAGCATTAAAATGGCTTTGTCAGCTCAAGTGGCCAAATGATCTTCCCCTGCTCCTACTCCTATTTTCCCTATCTCTATCTTATTCGCACTGAACAAGATACAAGTCAATAAAACTAGTAGTAAGAACGGCAAGGTCATGCTCACTTTCTTCTCAGTTTATTCACATTTTCCTTTGCCCTACTTGTTCAGACAAACATTTGATACTTTTACAAAGTCAGCCCTTAATCTTCCTCTTCACTGCTTCTGCCACAAAACTCATGCAAAATATGGCAGAACAGATCAGTTTGTGTTGATGATGCACTCAGTATTGGAGGAATTCGTCTCTTATAATTGAGCAAGTAGCAGACAACCATTAATCAGAAAAGCTCAGGAATAAGCAAAGCTTTTCCAGAATGACGCAGGTGATGGAATCTCTCAGATGTAACTATGCCAACTGTGATATTTAGCTGATGTCACTTGCTTTGGAAAGAATATGTGGCATATAAAAAAGATTAAGAAAATAACAGCAGGCACCTCTCTTGAATTGTGAGCTGATTTTGGCCACAAAATGCAATGCTTTAATGTTGTGAACCAAATGTAGATCAACAAAAGGCGAGACTTAACATTCTGAGAATACAACCCCTTTCCAAAAAGGTCAAAAAATTATTTATTCATACAATGACCAACAGAATGACAACTGCATGGGAGACCATCAAATGCTTTGATCTGTGCTGGCTTGCTGCAAGAGTAATCCAGCTAGCTTCATTCTCCACCAGTGCCCTGAAGTCTTGCAATATTTTGTTTTCATTTAATTCTCTTTTTAATGTCATAACTAAATTTGCTTTCACTCCCATCAGGCAAAGCTAACCACACAGGACATGAAAGATTTTTCCCAAAATCACCCTGGCTCTGTTGCCAATCATCTCAGTTTTCAACTCACATTCTCAGACGTTTAGCCCTGCCACATGTCTGCTTATTCCACAAGTTTAAGTCTGTCATTATACATTGAGGTTTCCATCACTAGTAAATTTTAAAGGCATTCCTGTCCTCTCTAATCTGTCATCAACATACATCAGAAGCAGCAATCTCAAAAGAAATCCCAACAGAACAGCATTGTCTACCATTCTCCAGTCTAAAAAATCCATTGATTTTAGTCCTGAAGCCATTGTATTTTGCATGCTGCAACATCAGGTACAGCTAGGCTGCTTCATCAACGAGTTGCTCATTGATCGGAGTAGCTGGACTGGTGGCCGCAATGGAGCTGGCAGAGGTGTCGAAGGAGCCCGTCGGGATACCAGTTTTGGTTCAGAGGAGCTGACCTGGCTGCAGACCGTGTTGCTGCCAGCTACTCGGATGCATCAGAATAGGTGCAGTATAACCATAGAAACATAGAAAACCTACAGCAAATACAAAACCCTTTGGCCCACAATGGGGTGCGCCAAATACGTACTTACTTTAGAAATTACCTAGGGTTACCCATAGCTCTCTATTTTTCTAAGTGCCATGCACCTATCCGGAGTCTCTTAAAACACCTTATTGTATCCTCCTCCACCACTGTCGCCGGCAGCCCATTCCACGCACTCACCACCCTCTGCACAAAAAAAACTTTCCCCTGACATCTCCTCTGTACCTACCTCCCAGCACCTTAAAACTGTGCCCTCTCGTGTTAGCCATTTCAGCCCTGGGAAAAAGCCTCTGACTATCCACACAATCAATGCCTCTCATCTTATACACCTCTATCAGGTCACCTCTCATCCTCTGTTGCTCCAAGGAGAAAAGGCCAAGTTCACTCAACCTATTCTCATAGGGCATGCTCCCCAATCCAGGTAACATCCTTGTGTAACCCTCTGGCTCGGCCAGCTCGTGTTCGTCTAGGGGAAACAGCCTCTGGCCCCGCCAAACTGAGAAATCACGTTTGTGTGGATGCTGTGTAATGTACTGCCCAGTTACAAACCCACAACACAAAATATCAGACAGTACACCATATGCAATTAAATGATTAAACTTTATGAATCTTAATCTGAATATGGGGTTAGTAGTGAAAATAAAAAAAGGGCCCATTTCAAGGAAAAGTCAGAAGTGCACATTGGAGCTCACGAAATCACCATTCTTCCACCATCGATCTTCGAGCGTCGCCGACCTTCGGGCCCTCAGATCCCAGTCCACTCCGTCCGGCGGTCTACCAGCTCTCTTCACACACATCTTCCTTCTTCACCTCTCCTCGACCAAGGACCGCAAAAAGTCTCCTTCCAGATTCACAGGGCAGAGCAACAATCTCCTGATTGGCTAATATGGATACTACAATCCTGTTAACTCCAGCCATAAGCCAAACATTGCTGCTACAGAGAAACCGTTACCTCAGCAGTGAACATTACAGAGAAGCCATTTCATTAGCCTTAGCAGTGAAACATTACAGAGAAGCCATTACATTAGGAGTGAATCCTTACAGCACATTACACTTGTAAATCTCCTCTGTACACTTTCTATAGTTCCCACGTCCTTCCTGTAGTGAGGTGACCAGAACTGAGCACAGTACTCCAAGTGGGGTCTGACCAGGGTCCTATATAGCGGCAACATTACCTCTCAGCTCTTGAACTCAATCCCACGGTTGATGAAGGCCAATGCACCACATGCCTTCTTAACCACACAGTCAACCGGCACAGCAGCTTTAAGTGTCCAGTGGACTCAGACCCCAAGATCCCTCTATTCCTCCTACTGCCAAGAGTGTTACCATTAATACTACAAACATGTATATTCTGCCATCATATTTGACCTGCCAAAATGAACCAGCTCACACTTATCTGGGTAGAAATCTATCTGCCACTTCTCAGCCCAGTTTTGCATCACATCAGTGTCCTGCTGTAACCTCTGACAGCCCTCCACACTATCCACAACACCCCCAACCTTTGTCATCAGCAAATTTACTAACCCATCCCTCCACTTCCTCTTCCAGGTCATTTATAAAATCACGAAGAGCAGGAGGTCCCAGAACAGATCCCTGAGGCACATCACTGGTCACCGACCTCCATGCAGAATGTGACCCGTCTACAACCACTCTTTGCAATACTCACAACACGCTGGAGGAACTCAGCAGGTTGGGCAGCATCCGTGGAAAAGATCGGTTGACGTTTCGGGCCGGAACCCTTCGTCAGGACTGTAGAGGGAAGGGGCAGAGGCCCTATAAAGAAGGTGGGGGGAGGGTGGGAAGGAAAAGGCTCATAGGTTCCAGGTGAAAAACCAGTAAGGGGAAAGATAAAGGGGTGGGGGAGGGGAGGCAGGGAGGTGATAGGCAGGAAAGGTAAAGAAAGAATAGGGGAAAACACAATGGGTAGTAGAAGGCGGCATAACCATGAGGGAGGTGGTAGGCAGCTGGGGGAGGGGGCAGAGTGACATAGAGATAGGGGAAGGGAGGGGGAGGGAATTACCGGAAGTTGGAGAATTCTATGTTCATACCAAGGAAGGGGCTGGACACTACCTAGACAGTATATGAGGTGTCCCTCATCTGCTCCCCCTCTGTGATCTCCGCCTCTCTCCAACTCTTCGACCAGATCCTGACCCAGACCTGCTACCACAGCCACGTCTCCTTCCTGGGAACGTGTCTCCGCTGTCATCTGTTACTGCAGGGATTCCAGCTCCGGTTCCAGGCCTCCCAGTTCGGGCCCAGCGAAGATCCCAGGTACCTCAGTTTCATTGACCGCTGCTCCCGCCGGATTCTCCGCGCCACGCTCGCTGCCATGCAGAGATACCTACGGACCCTGTCCCTCTCTCTGCCACCACTCCGGGCGACACTCTCCACCATCTGCCATGGACCTCTCCTACACTTCATTCACGCCTCCAACTGCCGTTTCTTCTCCTTCCTCACATCCAAGAAGGACCACAAGCTCGCCCACCTGGAGCCAAGCCCTATCCCTATGTCACTCTGCCCCCTCCCCCAGCTGCCTATCACCTCCCTCATGGTTCTGCCTCCTTCTACAACCCATTGTGTTTTCCCCTATTCTTTCTTCAGCTTTCCTGCCTATCACCTCCCTGTTTCCCCTCCCCCACCCCTTTATCTTTCCCCGTACTGGTCTTTCACCTGGAACCTAACAGCCTTTTCCTCCCCCCCTCCCCCCACCTTCTTTATAGGGCCTCTGCCCCTTCCCTCTACAGTCCTGACTAAGGGTTCTGGCCCGAAACGTCGACCGATCTTTTCCACGGATGCTGCCCGACCTGCTGAGTTCCTCCAGCATGTTGTGAGTGTTGCTTTAACCCCAGCATCTGCAGATTATTTTGTGTTTACAACCACTCTTTGCCTTCTGTGGGCAAGCCAGTTCTGGATCCACAAAGCAAGGTCCCCCTGGATCCAAGGCCTCTTTACTTTCTCAATAAGTCTTACATGGGGTTCCTTGTCAAATGCCTTGCTGAAATCCATATATACTACATCTATTACTCTACCTTCATCAATGTGTTTAGTCACATTGTCAAAAAATTCAATCAGGCTTGTAAGGCATGACCTGCCTTTGACAAAGCCGTGCTGACTATTCCTAATCATACTATGCCTCTCCTAATGTTCATAAATCCTGTCTCTCAGGATCTTCTCCATCTACTTACCAACTAACTGAAGTAAGATTCACTGGTCTATAATTTCCTGTGTTATCTCTACTCCCTGCCTTGAATAAGAAACAACATCTGCAACCTTCCAATCCTCTGGAACCTCTCCCGTCCCCATTGATGATACAAAGATCTTTGCCAGAGGCTCAGCGATCTCCTCCCTTGGCTCCCACAGTAGCCCAGGGTATATCTCGTCCAGTCCCGGTGACTTATCCAACTTGATGCTTTCCAAAACCTCCAGCACATCCTCCTTCTTAATATCTACATGCTCAAGCTTTTCAGTCTGCTGTAAGTCATCCCTACACTCACCAAGGGCCTTTTCCGTAGTGAATACTGAAGCAAAGTATTTCATTAAGTACCTCTACCATCTCCTCCAGTTCCATACACACTTTTCCACTGTCACACTTGACTGGTCCTATTCTCTCAAGCCCGATCCTCTTGTTCTTCACATACTTAAAGACTGCCTTGGGGTTTCCTTTAATCCTGCTCGCCAAGGCCTTCTCATGGCCCCTTCTGGCTCTCCTAATTTCATTCTTAAACTCCTTCCTGCTAGCCTTATAATCTTCTCAGTCTCTTTCATTACCTAGTTTTTTGAACCTTTTGTAAGCTTTTCTTTTCTTCTTGACTGGATTGTCAACAGCCTTTGTTTACCATGGTTCCTGTACCCTACCATCCTTTCTCTATCTCATTGGAACATACCTATGCAGAACGCTATGCAAATATTCCCTGAACATTTGCTACATTTCTGCAATACATTTCCCTGAGAGCATCTATTTCCAATTTATGCTTCCAAGTTCACGCCTGATAGCTTCATATTTCCCCTTACTCCAATTAAACACTTTCCTAACTTGTCTGTTCCTATCCCTCTCCAATGCTCTGGTAAAGGAGATAAAATTGTGATCACTATCTCCAAAATGTTCTCCCACTGAGAGACCTGACACCTGACCAGGTTCATTTCTCAATTCCAGATCAAGTACAGCCCCTCCTCTTGTAGGCTTATCTACATATTGTGTCAGTAAACCTTTCTGAACACACTTAACAAACTCCACCCCATCTAAACCCCTACTGGGGATACTGGGGAATTTAAAATATCCCATCAAGACAACCCATGGGAGATTGTCTCAGACATTTCACTTGCAATTGCAATACTCTGTTGAATACTGATAATATAAGTTGCCACAGTCCTTGTGGAGGAACAGACGACACAGGAGCTGTGTAGCCTTGGTTGTAGTGAGAACTAGGTCTCAAGCCTCAGGGCTTGCCTGCTGCTACAGACCAGGTGAGAGATGCAGAAGCGCAACACTGTGGTTGAACTTGGCTGGGGCCTGGCTTTGCCCATTGGTACTGCCCTCCCATGCTCAAGCAGTGAAATGACAGGCTGGATTGCACACATCTGTACACTGCTGAGAGACAGTACCATCGATTGTTGGACGTTGTCGCTCACAGTCTTGGGTTATGTGTGTCTTCCTTATGTGAATATTCTTCCTTGCTCAATATTTTGAATTATGTTACCCACTATTTTTGAATGTTTGCTAGTTTGAATGTTTTACACCTTGGCCACAGAGGAACGTTGTCTCGTTCAGCTGTATCTATGTATAGTTTGAATGATAATTAAACTTGATTTGATTTGATGTTAACTCTGCCTTTTTCATTCCATGAACTACAGCCCTATTGACACCTATTGTATTCTTTCATCGAACATCATTTGGGAGTTCATGTGCAGCGCTTTAATTCAAATGCCCTCATCAACCCTGTCTGCAACGTCACCAAAATATCTCAATCAGGTTAATTAAACACAGTCTGGTTTTCACCAATCTGTGCTGGCTTCCATTAATTAATCTGTACACTGAGAAGTAACTACATGATTTTGTTGCATGTAACTGATTCACCAAGCTTTCTTGGAAGTTCCCCAACCATATCGCAGCCACCACCCTGCAACCAAACATTGTCCTAGTGTCTGAGTCGACAAAGCAAGTGGTGCTGCTGGAGCTGACAGTCCCATGGGAAGATAGCTTGGAAGAGGTCTTTGAAAGGAAGCTCTCCAAGTACGCAGGACTGGTCAGCAACTGTCAGCAGGCTGGATGGAGAGCGAGGTGTCTCCCAGTGGAGGTTGGTTGTAGGGGATTCGTAGCCCATTCTTTAGTTAGAGCCTTCAGCATTTTGGGCATCGAGCGAGAGGGGAAGAGGAGAGCCATCCGCAGTACCACCGATGCGGCAGAGAGGGCCTCAAGATGGCTGTGGCTCAAAAGAGGGGAGCCATGGAGTCATAAGTAGCCATCTGGAGCTAGCAAGCTGGGGTCTGATCAGCCCCGGCTGGGTCACCTGGAGGAGGTTGTATGATGTTGAAAGACCCGAAACACCCGATGATTCCAGGAACATCACTGAAGATGTGTCCAGAAGCATCAATAGAAGTATGTACACAGCGGAGGTTAATCCAATGTGCATGCTGTAACTGGATTTACCTTTGCTCCTAATTTTTTAAAACAAGCCTTTAAAGTTTACAAATATCTTATTACTACTTTATTTTAAAGGATGACTGGAAGATTACAAACCTGCTCTTCTGCATTTTTCCTTACTTCTCTCAGAACTGCAATCAGACATGTAACTTCACTAGAGTTTTGTCTAGTCTCCTTCCAAATTTTAGTCCACTGAATATTTCAAATACCTATTTTAATTTGATAATGCAATACTCTGGGTAAACAATGATATTTCAAGGACTCTATCTCATTATCTCATGTTCTTGTTATTTATATATGCATTTGCACAGTTTGCTGTCTTCTGCACTCTGGTTGATCTCCCATGGATTCTGTACTATAAATCTGCTGAGTATGCCCAGAAGAAGATGAATCTCAGGGTTATATGTACTTTGATAATAAAATCAGAACTTTGAATTTTTGAACTTTGACATTTCTACAAAACAGACAATTTGTCAAACAGTTTGAATACAGTTGTTTAGCCTTTAATGTTTAGCACACTGGACTGGTATTCAGGGAGCCTGAGTTAATGATTTGCATTCAGCAAGTAGTTTCAGAATTCAAATTCGGATAAAAAAAAATAATTATCAGGTGTTGATAAAATTGAAAATGAGGATTGCCAAATTCACGTAACAATCTAATTTTGCTCTTAAGGTCTAGTCTATTAAAGATTTACATTTGCATTCCAAAATGTCAGTAGGAACAATGGAGTGTGGTCACTCGTATAACATAGCAAAACAACCTGTTCACTAGATATGTCTCCTTTCAGTGATGTTGGCTAACAGGATAAGCTTTGGCCAAGATTCCAAGGCCATTTTCTCTATTCTTCTATGCAAAATGGCTAATTATCTTTTAACATGAATGACCTCATCTACGATAAAGCACGGCTGACTTGCTGCACTTGCTCAGTAGTGGAGTGTCAGCCAAAATTTTTTGTAAATATATAGAATTTCTTCCTAATGTTGCTTTCTTTGCCTCCACCGATGTGAATCACAAGACTTGGATTTGGTCAGGTCTCCCTCTCCAATACTAGAAGTTCAAATAAATTGACTGAGCAGCCAGGTGCTGCCCTGCGTGATAAGTAAAGTGTACACGCAATTCTGACCTGGCAGCTTCTTCTGTAATTATCCTCCCAACATCTGCTGCTGTCCTAGCAAGCTGTATAATTCAAAGTTTCACATTTGACAAAGCAATTATGGTTGATACATTAATGTCAATATAATAAGGCTATTTTTATTATCACATGTGCTAAATATATTATTGTTTACTTGTATGCCCATCACAGACTTGACAAAGAGCTACACACACACACAAAATGCTGGAGGAACTCAGAAATTCAGGCAGCATCCATGGAGATAAAAAGTTGAATTTCAGGCCAAGATCCTTCTTCAGAACTGGAAAGGAAGGGAGAAGATGCCAGAATAAGGTGGTGGGGAGAGGGGAAGGAGGTTAACTAGAAGGTGATAGAAGAAGCCAGGAGGTTGGGAAAGGTAAAGGGCTGGACGGGAAGGAGTATCATAGAAGAGGACAGCAGACTACAGGAGAATGGGAAGGAGGAGGGGACCTAGAGGGAGTTGATATGTGGGTGAGAAGAGGTAAGAGGTCAGGGTGGGGAATAGAAGAAGAGAGAAGGGGGAGAGGATTTTTTTTATATAAATCAGAAGGAGAAATCGATATTCATACCATTAGGTTGGAGGCTACCCAGAGGAAATATAATGTGTTGGTCCTCCACACTGAGGGGACCTCATTGTGGCACATGAGGCCATGGACCGACAGGTCAGAATGGGAATATGAATCAGAATTAAAATCTTTGACCGCTGTGAAGTTCCGCTTTTGGTGGATAGAGTGGAGGTGCTCAATAAAGCAGACCCCAATTTACAACAGGTCTCACCAAAGTAGAGGAGGGTGCACTGGGCACAATAGACAACCCCAGCAGATTTGTAGGTGAAGTGTTGCCTCATCTGGAAGGACAATTTGGGGCCCTGAATGGAGGTGAATGGCTATCTGCAGGGATAAGTGCCAGGGAAGGAGGTTAGTTGGGAGGGACGAATGGACAAGGAAATCACAGAAGGAGCGATCCTTGCAGGAAGTGAAGAGTTTGGTGGGGGGGGGGAATAAAGATGTGTTTGGTGCTAGGGTACCTTGTCTCTTTGAAGATGGCAGAAGTTACGGAGCATGATATGTTGGATGCAAAGGCTCATGGGGTGATAGGCAAGGGCAAGAGGAACTCATCACTGTTAAGATGGGGTGACATCTCTGATATCCTGGAAAGGAAAGCCTCATCCTAGGAACAGATGCGGCGGAGAGAAAGGAACTGAGAATATTATTTTTTTCAGGTAACAGGGTGGGAAGAGGCGGGAATCGGTTGGTTTATAAAAGATGTTGGTTGACAGTTCGTCTCCAGAGACAGAGAGAAATCGAGAAAGGAGAGGGAGGTGTCAGATTTGGACCAAGTGAATTTAAAGGCAGTGTGGAAGTGGAGGCAAAATTGATGAAATTGACAAGCTCAGCATTAGTGCATGTAGCAGCAGCAATGCATTTGTCAATGTAGTGGAGGAAGAGTTGGGGAGCATTGCCAGACTATCCATTTTTGCTGATTAAGGATCTTACAGCACCATTGTATAAAGCCTAGAGTTTAATATGTTTCTGAACTGCACCAGCAACTGCTCTGCTAAATCAACCATTTTGTTATCAACTGTAAATTTGTTTTCCCAAAAAATTGTAATAGATATTCTAAAATTATTACAACAAATGTCTCAACTGAAAATAGTTGAAGTATATCAGTTAATATAATAACTAACTTCTTCAAATTACAATTCCAAATAAAGGATAATTATTTTGATAAATAAGAAACTCTAAACCCAAAATAAGATCCTTTTGGGTAAGCACACAACAGCTTAAGGAATGAGAACATCTCAATTTGTAATACTGTAAATGTTACATATATATGTTCTTGTACTTCTAATTAATTTGTTCGTCAAGTCACATTCACTGATAACACTAGTATTTAATGCCCATTCCTAATTGCCTGCAAGACAGTAGTAAAAAACTCATGTCGCTCTTATTTTTGCACAGTTCTGTTGAACAGAGGTCCAAAAGTTTGATCCAGACGTTAATGAAGAAGAGATAATAGTGCTGACTGAACCAGGTAAATTTTTGTTGCTTTCTACATCCAGAGCTCTGGTTAATGTAGAGAAGGGTCTGTCTGGTTTTGCCTTTATCATGATTTTATATATCAGTTTGATATAGAGTACCTTATTAGAACATTGAAAAAAGGATACCATATTACTATGTGTTTAGAGTCAACAGGTCAGGTTGAGTAGTAATGACATTTTATCTGCTGTAAAAATGACAATAATAATGTAAGAAAAAGCCAGAGCATACCATTCAGCATCGTGTCAGCCCTGACATTCAATAAGCTCACCATGGTTCTTTTTACATCAGCATCATTTTCTTTAAACAAACTCAATATCAAACCACCATAGATGGTCCCAAGCCCAGCTGTGAAAGGAGAAGGTTAGGCATGGGGCTAGCAACCCCACCCCGTAAAAACCCAGTGCTACAAAAACACCAACAAAAGCTCCAAAGCTCTTATCCCTGGGAGAGGAAGGATCTTCACCTATAAGACATTTAAATGGGCTACACCTAGACTCGAAAGACTGGCCTAGGACAGAATACTGGTGTGCTACTATTGGCAGAATACTGCAATGCTACATTTATTCTATCCTGACTTATGGAAGTGAATGCTGGACCATTTCCCCAGCAACGGAAAAGAGACTAGAAGCATTCTCCTGGTTCTACGGGAGAATGTTAAAAATATCATGGACCACACACACATCAAATGAAGAAGTTCTCAGAAGAGCCCAAGCAGTTCGATCACTCATACCAACAATAAGAGAAAGACAACTCAGATTCCCAGGACACATCATGCGGAAACATGAACTAGAAAAACCTCACACTCTCTGGAAAGATTGAGGGGAGCAAACCTAGAGAAAGACCTCGGCTTATGTACAGCAAAAGCCTAGTCAGGTGGCTACACAGAGGAAATGGAAGTCATCCAAGGAACGAGGGATAAATCTATATGGAAAACCATGGTCACCAACGTTTGCATCGGATATGGTACCTAGACAGACAGACATGCCCCAGTAGGGGTGATGGGCATAAGAAGAAGAAACTCAATATTAAGAGACTCACAGGGTATCTAAGAAAAACTATTAATTTGATCTTGAATATACACAGAATGAACCTCCAAAATCCTCTTGGACAGCCTATTCAAAAGATTCACTCCACCTATACAAGCTTTATCCAACCCTTTCTCATAAAGTAACCTACCTCTTCCAATCTGGGAAACCCATTCTGAACTGTTTCTAATTCACTAAAATCTTTAAATAAGATGATCAACTGTACACAGACCACCAGATACGGTCACACTAATACCCTGTGTTTCTGAAGCACAACCTCCCTACTTTTGTATGAATTATAGCTTGCTTATTTGCTACCCTTTTGAAAATTGTACACTAGGACATCCAGATCCATTTACACTCAGTGGCCACTTTATTATGTACCTCCTGTAAAGTGGCCAGAAAGTGTATGTTCATGCTCTTCTGCTGCTGTAGCCTATCCACTTCAAGGTTTGACATGTGTTCAGAGATGCTCTCCTGCACAACACTGTCATGACGTATAGTTATTGGAGTTAGTTATCTTCCTGTCAGCTTGAACCAGTCTGGTTGTTCTCCCTTAACCTCTCTCATTAACATGGTGTTCCTGCCCACAGAACTGCTGCTCACTGGATGTTGTTACTTTTCTTCAGTTTTGTTTTTATATGCACCATTTTCTGTAAATTCTAGAGACTGTTATGCATGAAAATCCCAGGACATCAGCAATTTCTGAGGTACCCAAACTGGCCTGTCTGGCACCAACAATCATTCCACAGACAAGGTCACTTAGATGGCATTTCTTCCCTATTCTGAACAACAACTGAACCTCTTGACCACATCTACATGCTTTTATACATTGAGCTGCTGCCAGATTAGAAGCATTAATGAGCAGGTGTACCTAACAGCGACCACTAAGTATACATCTCAGATCTCTGAAATCTGAGCTGTAATAGCCTCTTCCTTCTTCTGTTTATTAAATTCTTACATTCGTCCTCAAGATAACCTCAAAATGGTACCATTTACTCTTCTTTATTTTAAGAAGCATAGTCCTTGCCTTTTCAATCACAGGCATCTCACCCTGTAAAAACTCATTTCAGGGAGGTAGCATCATCAATTTGCAGGAGACTTCCGGGAGCGGTGGGATGTCTGCAATAGAGTAGCCCTTAGCAGCCAGCCAGCTAGTTTAAATAACGTTAGCTATGCTAATGAACAAATGACACCTGCTAAACTCACCTCAACATGTCTTTTACAGTCTTAACCCACCATGGGCAATAGAAAAGTCACTGTTGCAAACAGTGCAGCGAGCAACACTGTCATTATTTTTGACCCCTATTAGGCAGGGGTACACTTTAGTGTAGTCTGGGATGACGTATGTTTTATACTTTTTTCTGAGCACTCTGCCACTCTGACTTTTTTTGGAACTCTCTTGCTCTTGCTCTCTCTCTATCGCGCGCACGCACGCTCTCTCGCTCGTGGTTACTCACTCGCGTTTGCTTTCTCGCTCTTGCTCTCGCGCTCTCTCTCTCTCGTGGTCGCTCTCTCGCGCTTGCTTTCTTGCTCTTGCTCTCTGCCGCGCATGCGCTCTCGCACTCTCACTCGCTCTCACTCTCTCTCGCGCTTGCTTTCTCGCTGTCTCTCTGTCGCGCGATCTCTCATGCTCGCTCTCAAAAAATTCAATTTCCGGGACATTGTATATAATTTGCGGGCATCAGGGAGCCACTATTAATTTGCCGGAGGCTCCCGGAACTTCCAGGAGAGGTGGGATGTCTGCAATCACTTTTCATAAATAATGTTCATTATCTCTGGCATCATCATGGTCAAGTTCTTCATAGCTTCCTTAAAGTGTGGCATCACAATTGTTCACAATATTCCATGTGACACCCAACCAATCATTTACAAAGTTGTAGCTGAGCTGCTTTGCCGCAATGATAGGCTTCCCACCATGCATTCATTTCCAGCAAGTCCACACAATTGGGCTTGATTTCTTTGTAGCCAAGCTCTCCAATGCTTTGAGACCTTTTGCTGCAGTTATTCTGTAAAGACAAGCAGTTCACGTGCAGCAAGGATCCTGAAAAGTCAGGGTTCTCAAGGCTCCTTTGGCAATTTAAGCAATCATGGTCTAGGGGCTTGCACAAGTCCTTGAAGTTGCTGTTACACTCCCCCCCCCCCAATGAAAACTCAGATTCAGATTTATCACTTGTACATCTAAATATATAGTGAAATGTGTCATTTGTATTATCAACCAGCATATCCAAGCATGCTGGGTTATAAATGCAAACAACCCACAAGTGTCGCCATGCATTCTAGCGCCAACATGGTATGCTCACAATATTCCACAGAACAACACAAGCAGCAACAAAAACAAAACAAGACAACAGCTAAGCAAGCCCCTTTCCCACCCACACATCTAAACAGACCTCCAATCCCAAGACAGACTACCTCTAGATGTCCAGTCCTTGAACCTTGATCCTCAGACATTAGGCCTCTAACTTCAAACCGCTTTGAATTGCTTACTTTTCTCTCTTGTTAATTTCTTGTCATGATGGCACTAGGAATGGAAAGCCTTTCTGGAACGTTGATGTCAAACATACAAACTAGGTGGTCTGTCCATTATAGCTAGCTGGTTATAATTTGGCTATGAATGTGCAATATACTAGCCTGCAAGAGAATTTTGTGTAGCACCATTCCAGGGCTTTGGATGTGTCTGCATCCAAAACTCAGAACAACACAATCACTGATGGCCTGTAGACTGTGAACATTGAACTAAATCTGGGATCTTAATCATGAAGCACTTTTATCTTCAGACAGCCAAAAAAGTCATACTTATGGTGAGATTCAAAACTAATGCCTGCCTTTTTTAAGAGATGGTACCCTGTTCATTGTGAGTGGTACATGGTTCTTTACTAGCACAGTCTAATCTGCTAGGCATGTAGCATGGCTCTGCTATTACCAATATATATTAGACAAAGAAACAAAATCACTCCACAACTGCCCTACAAGTTTAACCTAATTTCACCCTAAGATATTAACTTTGTCCTATTCATCCTCCCAATCCTCCCTGCCACTCTTTGTAACTTAAACTTATTCTCATAAACAAGGAGGGCCCAAAATTGAGTTTCATACTCACAAGCAATCCATCACTATGATAACCTTGGCCACATACTTTGAGATTTCCATTGTTCTATCCAGACATCCCCCAATCTTGCTGCAACTTAAAGCTAACTTGCTTTTCCTGCATTTTCGCCTTGAAGCTTTGTTTCTGTTTCCACGGTGATGCTCCATCTTTTGAGAATTTTCAGCAATTTCTATTTCGCCAGTTTTTTTTTGTTTGGGTTGGGAGTGTGAGGGAAGGAAGGTCACCCTTATACACAATGAATCCCAATGTGGGAGACAAAGCTGTGAAGGTGTCACTGAAGTTCCTGTCTGCCAAGAATTTCGGCAATGCAATAATGTTGTATGCTTGAGGACTTGCACTTTTTTAGTTGACATAACACCAGCCTGGTATGAAGGTTCTTGGGAAACTGAAAGGTCTGAAGGTAGATAAGTCACCTGGACCAGGTGGTGTAACCCCAGAGTTCTGAAAGTGGTGGTTGAAGAGATCGTGGAAGCATTGGTAATGATCATGGTCCCAGAAGACTGGAAAATTGCACTCCACTCCACTCTTCAAGACAGGAGAGAGGCAGAAGAAAGGAAATTATACAGCAGTTAGTCTGACCTCAATCATTGGGAAGATGTTGGAGTTGATTATCATGGATGAGGTCTCAGGGCACTTGGAGGTACATGATGAAATAGGTGGTAGTCAGCAAGGTTTCCTCAAGGGAAAATTTTGCCTGTCTAATCTGTTGGAACTCTTTGAAATAGTAACAAGTAAGAAAGACAAAAGAAAATTGGTTGATGTTGTGTACGTGGATTTTCAGAAGGCCTTTGACAAGGTGCCACACATGAGGCTGCTTAACAAGCTACAACCCCATGCTATTACAGGAATGATTTGAGCATGGATAAAGCAGTACTTGATTGGCAGGAGGCAAAGAGTAGGAATAAAGAGAGCCTTTTCTGACTGACTGGCAGTCCACAGCCAGTGTTGTTCCACAGGGGTCTGTGTTGGGACTGATTCTTTTTTCATTATATGTCAATAATTTGGAAGGTGAAATTGATGGCTTTGTTGCAAAGTTTGCAGACGATATGAATATACATGGAGGGCCAGGTAGTTTTGAGGAAATAGGAAGGCTACAGAAGGATTTAGATAGATTGGCCTTAATCTGCTCCTATATCTTATGGTCATCAAAGCTACCAAGAGGTTTTGCTGTGAGACACACATGTCTAGGATAGAATTTGAGCAATTAACCAAAGGTCTCCTTACAGTAGATGACTCAATATCCTTGGGCTTTCCTTTGCTCATAGTTTACATTAAGATGGACATTTAGGCAGCAAAAAATATGTATGTGTCTTTGTTTTTCAGGTAGAAGTCAAGTGGTCAAATGTACAGCAGTATAGATGACTGAGGAGAGGAAGCTACTATATCACAATCAAGTGCCTCACTGTCTTCATCTGAAAATTATCAGTCAAACTTGGGGGGCGGGGGAGGGGAGGGTTATGAAAATTATCTGATCACCAGGGATTCTACATAAGCTATAGATTACTGAAACAAAGCCTGTGCATATGAACCTTAACCTTAAATTTATTATATTACAACTAAAACATGACTGCAATTTTGCTCTAATGGATCCAAAAAGTTGTTTTAAAAGTTAAAACAAGCAAAACATAACACAAATCATCACAAAATTTACTGAATATATTAAAAAGCCAGTGAATCCTCATAAAACGAATGTAAATCAATCTTTGTTCTCAAACTTCAAAAGGACAAGATGAGCCGGGGAGTACAGCTTTGTTAATTTCTCACAAGTATCCTTTTTTTTAGTAAATATTTATATTTTCTGAAAATTATCATATTCACTTATCCCAAAATCATCAACATTGCTAAGAAACCAATCCTAATAATTAGCCAGGTAGGGAACAAAGACTTGTTTCAATTTGCATGTTTCACGCTAAACATAAAACAAATTTCTTTCCTGTTATGGCAGATAATGAAGAGCTGTCCTTTGACATCCTGCAACTACTTCAGCAGGATGGGCAGGGCAAGAAGTTGCTGTAATTCCAATGTTCAGATTTCATGAAATAAAAAATAATGATGAAAGAAGAAAAAAAACCTGAAGCCGAGAACCTTTCGTGCTCAATTTTGACCACTGTCTATTGATTCTAGCCAGACAGTGTGGACAAGTGGTGGACATTAAGTAGTGCTGTGACCTTGCCAATTAAAAATGAATGCTGCCATTTGGTGTGTCGGTTACCTCAAAAGCAAGCTAGCAAGATTCATGGTAGTCTGTCTGCTTTATGCAACTCACCAGACTGTGAGAAAATGAGAGAGAATAGAGATTTTTCTAAAATTTGTTGTCTGTACACTGAGATACAATTTAGAGTTTTTTTGGCGTGATTCCATACACAAGTACATCAATCTCATTAGAAGGAAAACAGAATACAGAATATAGTATTACAGTTACAGAAGTACAATGCAAGTTAACAAATAAAGTGAAAGTACCATGATGGAGGAGGATTCGGAAGTCAAGAGTTCATTGTTTAGCTTAATAGAAGTCTATCCAAGAGTCCAATAATAGCAAAACAGAAGCTGGGTTCCATCTGATTCATTCAGTCATGAACTCATCAGATTCACATTCTTATTCAGATTAATTTACCACATGTACAGTGAAACACAGTGACATACATCATTTGAGTTCTCCGATCTCGGTACGCGACTTTCCTGTTGTCCTTATGGAAGTAGTTGGTACAGTATTTCTCTCCTTCACTGATCCTCACCCTGCTAAAAGGCAATCTGGTTGGAATCAGAAACCTGGCACTTGGCCATGATTCAGAAAAGCAAATAAAGCAAACCACCTTTCTTGGACTTCTTGACATGACTTTTGACATCAGCACAACGTACTCAGCATACATAAATTAAGTCACACTAATACATTCTAATAACTGAACTGTGAATGACAAAATTTAGCAGCCACAACCAAAATACTTCTTAAATTAATAAGTAATACAACTGAAAACACAAATTTCCTGCCACCTAAAGAACTATAATGCCTACAAATGTTAACATTATTCCATTACTTAAATATAATTTAACATAGTAATTAACTGGATTCTAATCAATTGCAAGTTCACTAATGCCTTGCTCATAGCTCAGACTTGGCTTCCAAATATCCCTCTGGGCAACTCAACACCACTATAAGTCATCGCTGCAGCATCACTGTAGTCACACAGGCCCTCTAAAATAATAAAATGTTCCTATCTCCATGAGAAGTATTATCAAATAAAATATGACATCAAATCACAAACCCATGTTCCAGTGCAAATAACCAGAAGCCTAATCAAAGAGTTGTTGAGTCAGTCTTAAAGAATGAAAAAGCAGAGGCTAAAAGACTCACAGAGGGAAAGTACAGAGTTTAGAACATTGTGGACATTGCATGGGTGCCAATGAATATCAGGAAAATTTTGAAGAGGCCGGAAATGCAGGTGTACAATATCTCAGACAGCTGTAGATCATCCAGACAGGGAGAACCCAAGGAATTCGGAATTAATGATAGAGAAATTCAAAAACATTAAGGCATTGCTTAAGGAGCAAATAGAAGAATGGCAATAAATTGATTAATGAAAGAACAAAGCGAGTTAGGACATGGACTGCAGGGTTTTGGATAAGGTTAAGATATCAGATTAAAAGAAATTAAAATTCCAGCCAGGACTCCAGATTCCAGCAAAAATTCCAGATGGACTAGATCACAGTATTGAGACTGCTGCTTTTCACATTGTTAACAGTTTAGATAACGGGATTGATGGCTTTGTGGCAAAGTTTGCAGATGATACGAAGGTAGGTGGAGGGGTAGGTGGTGCTGAGGAAGCAATGTGATTGCAGCAGGACATAAACAAATTGGAAGAGTGGACAAAAAAGTGGCAGATGGAATATAGTGTTGAGAAATGTATGATAATGCCTTTTGGTAAAAGGAACATAGTGCAGACTATTATCTAAGTGGGGAGAAGGTTCAAATTCAGAGATGCAGAGGGATTGAGGAGTCCTTGTGCAAAACTCCCAGAAGGTTAATTTACAGGTTGGGTCTGTGGTAAAGGCAGCAAATGCAATGTTGTCATTTATTTCAGGGTGGATAGAATACAAAAGCAAGGAGGTAATGCCAAACATTTTAAGACACTAGTCAGGCCGCACTAAGACTATTGTCAACAGTTTTTGGCCCCATAGCTCAAAAAGGATGTGTTGTCATTGGAGAGAGTCTAGAGGAGGTTCACAAGGATGATTCCAGGAATGAAAGGGTTAACATGTGAGGAGCAATTGGTAGCTTCAGGCCTGTACACACTGGGTCAGAGCCGTCTCTATTTCCTGAGGAAAGTGAAGTCCTTTAACATCTGCCGGACGATGCTGAGGATGTTCTATGAGCCTGTGGTGGCCAGTGCTATCAAGTTTGCTGTTGTGTGCTGGGGCAGCAGGCTGAGGGTGGCAGACACCAACAGAATCAACAAACTCATTCGTAAGGCCAGTGATGTTGTGGGGATGGAACTGGACTCTCTCACGGTGGTGTCTGAAAAGAGGATGCTGTCTAAGTTGCATGCCATCTTGGTCAATGTCTCCCATCCGCTACATAATGTACTGGGTGGGCACAGGAGTACATTCAGCTAGAGACTCATTCCACCGAGATGCAGCACTGAGCGTCACAGGAAGTCATTCCTGCCTGTGGCCATCAAACTTTACAACTCCTCCCTTGGAGGGTCAGACATCCTGAGGCAATAGGCTGGTCCTGGACTTATTTCATAACTTACTGGCATAATTTACATATTACTATTTAACTATTTAGGGTTCTATTACTATTTATTATTTATGGAGCAACTGTAACAAAAACCAATTTCCCCCGGGATTAATATGACTATGACTGTGACTAATTTAGAAGAATGCAGGGGGATCTCATTGAAACATACCGAATGTTGAAAGGGCTAGATAGGGTGGATGTGGAGAGGATGTTTCCTCTGGTGGGGATATCCAGAACTAGAGGGCACAGCCTCAAAATTGAAGGGTAACCCTTTAGAACAGAGGTAAGGAAGAATATTTTTTAGCCAGAGAGTTGTAAGTCTGTGGAATGCTCTGCCACAGTCTGCAGTGGAGGCCAAATCCATGCGTATATTTAAGGCGAAGTTGATCCTTTCCTGATTGGTCAGGGCACCAAAGGATATGGCGAGAAGGCTAGTGTATGTGGTTGAGTCGGAACTGGCATCAGCCATGATGGAACGGTGGAGCAGACTCGATAGGCTGAATGGCCTAATTCTGCTCCCATGTCTTATGGACTCCACTGGAGAAATAAAACATATTTCTTAAGCCATCTTTCAAGTTCAGGATAACTTATAGGAAATATGATGAATGATGTGACATTATCCTCTCTTCCCCTCAGGAACAGGTACCATATCTGGCTGCAGGCCAGGCAAGGAGGATCCTAGTCGGGGTAAATCCACGCAAAGATGGACAACATAGCTGCTCAGCTGTTGAGGGACTGTGCAGCCCAGTTATCAGAGGTCTGAATGGACATTGTTAACAATCCACTGTCCCTGCATGCTTCAAGGCTGCTACCATCATTCTGGTGCCAAACAGAGCAATAGTAACTGACCTAAACGATTACCACCCAGTGGTACTGATTTCAATCATGAAGTACTTTGAGCGGCTGGTAAAGGATCATATAAAATCCCACCTTCCAGCTACATTGAACCCTTTCCAGTTCACCTAATGCTTAAATCGCTTCACTGATGATGTCATGGACTCAGCACTCCACTCCATCCTGTCCCACGTAGAAAATGATGACTCATACACCATTTAAAATGATCATCCCTGAGAGGCTGATGGGTAAACTTTTCTCTTTGGAACTCAACGTTCCTCTCTGTAACTGGATCATGGACTTTTTGATGGAAAGACCCCAGTCAGTCAGAGTTGGCAGCAACATTTCAAACTCCATTATGCTAATCAATGGTGCCCCCCAGGGCTGTGTGCTCAACCCGCTGCTGTTCACACTGCTGACTCATAACTGCAATTCCAGATCCAGCTCAAACCACATAATCAAGTTTGCTGATTATACAACAGTGACAGCCTCATCAGCAACAATGATGAATCTCCATACAGAGAAGTAGAGAGGCTTGTCAAATGGTGGGAGAACAACAGCCCGAGTCTCAACATGGACAAGACAAAAGAGATGATGGTGGACTTCAAGAAGGCGTAGGTTGACCACACTCCAAAGCGCCTCAATGGTTCTGCCATGGAGAGAGTGAAGAGCACAATGTTCCTTGGATGCACATAACAGATGATCTAACCTGGACCCATAAGACCTCCTCATTAGTCAAGAAGGCACAGCAGTGTCTACACTTCCTGAGGAGATTGATGCGTGCAAGGCTCCCTACCCCCATTCTAACAACTTTCTACCGAAGCACTATCGAAAGCATCCTGTCTGGCTACATCATTGTGTGGTACGAAAGCTGCAAGGCATTAGACTGCAAGAGCCTACAGAAAATGATAAAAACTGCACAGAAGATCACAGAGGTCTCCCTTCCCCATATTTGTGGCATTTGTCTCTAGCACACAGAAGATCATCGGGACACAGCTCCCAGCCCTAGAGGACACCTACAGCTCTCGCTGCCTAAGGAAAGCTACAAACATCTGTAAGAACAATACACACCCATGCAATCATCTGTTTGAACTTCTTCCATCTGGCAGACGTTATAAGATTTTCTAAGCCCGCACTTCCAGACTGAAAAATAGTTTTTTTCCCTAGAGCTATGATTGCTCTGAACCAATCGATCAAGCATCATCCATAAACCTGTTATATTGCTACTTTAATACTGGTTTTATGGCTGTCATGCATCTTAGTTGTGCTTTTGTACTGCTGGACATTGCTTGCACTGGCTTGATTTTATTTATTGTTTATTTATTTTATTTGTTGTTTCATAGCATTGAGTACGAGAGTTGCAAGCTCATTTTCGCTGTATTGGTGCATGACAAATTGTCCTATGCAATGACAATAAAGATATTTCATTTCATTTACCATGAGCGTTGTTGAAAAAGGACCCAAAGCATTGTTGAGGATCCCTACAACCCATCCCATAGTCTTTGACCTACTATCATCAGGAAGGAGGGAAAGCAGCATGGAAACTACAACTGCTAGATTGGTTAACACCTTCTTCCCTCAGGCTGTGAGAATAATGAATATCCTACCATCACTGAAGTGTCCTCACTAGGACAGGAAGCTGTTTATTGTACAGTCCACCATTTTCCTAACTTATTTTATTAACTTATTTATAGTAATAGTTTGTTTTATGTGCTGTGTGTGACACATAATCTGTGGGTCCACTTTGGTCCAGAACAACACTGTTTCATTTGTTTATCTATGCGTACAGTCAAATGACAATAAACTTGAACTTGAAATAATGAGCATAGATAAACAAAGTTTTGGCTGCAGATACAATGAGACAGAAACAAAGTTATACAACTGGAAATAGGAAGTTTTAGTGACAGGATAGTTATCTGAACTAAATCTTGTCAGGTCTCAAAACTCTATAATTTGTTAAAACTAAAAATCAGTGTGGATACAGAAGATATGTAGTTCCAAATGAGTCCTCTACTGTGTTCATGAAAAGAAATACAATGAAACAGACATTGCTATTAAGGATGAAGAATATCAAATATTAGAAATTCTGAACAGAGAAAATAAAATTTATTTAGGCCATCCACTTTTTTACAAAGTAGATTAATTGCCATGCCTGGATAAAATGTATCAAAGGCTCTTAAAAGGGAGGAAATACAAAGGCACTCTCAATAACAATCATTTTCTAATCCCCTTTGACTCTAGGCATAGTGCCAGAGAACTGGAAGATAATATGATACCACTGTTTAAAGGAGAAAGTGATAAACTCAGTCAGTTGAACATCAGTGGTAGATAAACACATAACTGAAAAGGGCATCATAAATCTCTGTGTCTGTACTCCTCAAAGCTGCATCTAACCAATGTGACTACAGGTATGAAGAGGAAACAAGGAGGATATTGACGTTAGTGCATTTCATGTTCTCTGTGTGGAATGTAGCAAAGTGCCACTTGACCAAATCACTAACAATCAAAGGGGCAAAGTTGGATTAAAAATGTTCTTTGTGGGATAGAGTAAAGAATAATGGTCAACAGGAATTTAGTGAACAAAACAGTGCATGTCATAGGGTTACAGTTCACTCAGCTGAGTCCCCTGCTTTCTGCGCTACACAGCTTAAACATAATGGCAATGATTTGAAGTCTGCTACAGATACAAAGATTATATAGAACACAGATTAGTACAGAACAAGAACAGACCCTTCAGCCCATGATGTCTGTGATGAGCATGCTGAATTAAATTAATCCTTTCACTCTGCACATGTGTCCTGCTTATTCATGTATCCCACTGTTCCCTGCATATTCATGTATCGAAAAGCATCTTGAATACTACTATTGTATCTACTTCCACTACCACCTCTGGAAACACGTTCCAAGCACCCATTACTCTACGCAAAAAAATTGCCCCACCCATCTCCTCATTACCTTATAGCTATGTCCTCTACTCTTTGATATTTCTACACTGGGAAAAATATTCTGGCTCTCTATCAGGTCTCACCTCAGCCTCTGATGCTCCGGAGAAAACAATATAGACACCTGCTTCAAGCAGACTTCAACTATACTGGCTCCAAAGAAGAACATGGTAACCTGCGTCAATGACTATTGTCCAATAACACTTACATCCACTATAATGACCTGTTTTGAGAGGTTGGTGATGATACTTATCAACTCCTGCCTGAGAAATTGCTCCAATTTGCCTACTGGCACAAGAGGTCGACAGCAGATGCCACTTTATTAGCTCTTTTCTCTATCCTGAAACATCTGGACACCAAAGAAGCATACATCTGGATGCCTTAATCAGTTACAATTCAGTATTCAATGCTATCATCCCCTCAAAACTAATTAATTATCTTCAAGACCCTAGCTTCAATATCTCCTTGTACAACTGGATCCTCAATTTCCTCACTTGCAGACCCCAGTTAGTTCAGATTGACCTTTAAGTTTGCTGATGACACCAATGCCGTAGGCCCAATCAGAGGTGTAACAAATTAGCATATAGGAGGGAGATGGAAAATCTGGTTGAGTAATGCCACAACAACCTCTCACTCAGTCAACAAGACCAAAGAGCTAACTATTGACTTCCGGAGGAGGGAACCAGAGGTCCTTGAGCCAGTGCTCATCATAGGATCAGAGGTGGAGAGGGTCAGCAACTTCAAATTCCTCAATGTTATCATTTCGAAAGATCTGTCCTGGGCCCAGCATGTAAGTGCAATTACAATGAAGGTACAACAGCACCTCGTCTTCCCTAGAGGAATGCGAAGATTCAGCTTAACATCTAAAATTTTGACAAACTTCTTTAATTGTGTAGTGCAGTGTATCTTGACTGGTTTCATTGCAGCCTGGTATAGAAACAACAATGCCTTTGAGTGGAAAATCCAACAAAAAGTAGTGGTTATGGCCCAGTCCATCAAGGGTAAAGCCCTCCTCACCAGTAAGCACATCTACAAAGAACATCGTCACAGGAAGGCTGCATCCATCAACGACCCTCACCACTCAGGTCATGTTCTCTTCTCACTGCTGCCATCAAAAAGAAGGTACAGGAGTCTCATGACTTACGCCACCATGTTCAGGAATAATTATTACCCTTCAACCATCAGGCTCTTAAACCAGAGGGGAAACTTCATTGAACTTCACTTGCCCCATCACTGAACTGTTCCCACAACCTATGGACTTGTTTTCAAGGACTCCTTTCAAGGACTCTTCATTTCATTTTTGCGATATTTATTGATTTTTATCTTCTGTGTTTGCACAATTTATTGTCTTTTGCACATTGGTTGTTTGCCCGTTCTGCTGAGTGCGATCTTTCCTTGATTCTATTATGTTTCTTGGATTTACTGAGAATGTCGACAAGAAAACGAATCTCAGGATGTATGGTGACATACAGTGCCTATAAAGTATTCACCACCTTTGGAAGATTGTTTTGTTGTTTAACAACAATGAATCACAGTGGATTAAATTTGGATTTTTTTTGACACTGATCAACAGGAAAAGACTTGTATCAAAGTGAAAATAGATCTCTACAAAGTGATTAAATTAATTACAAATATAAAACACAAAATAATTGATTGCATAATTATTCACCCCCTTCAAGGCAGGATTTAGTAGATGCACCTTTGGCAGCAATTACAGCCCGATAGGTCTCGATCAGCTTCGCACAGCTGAACACTGCAATTTTTCCCCAGTCTTCTTTACAAAACTGCTCAAGCTCTATCAGATTACATAGGGATTGTGAGTGAACAGCTATTTTCTAGTCCAGCCACAAATTCTCAATTGGATTGAGATGTTCTAGACTTGGCTACTCCAGGACATTAACTTTGTTGTTCTTAAGCCATTCCTATGTAGCTTTGGCTTATGCTGGGGTCATTGTCTTGCTGGAAAACAAATCTTCTCCCAAAGTGTAGTTCTTTTGCAGACTGAATCAGGTTTTCCTCCAGGATTTCCCTGTATCTTGCTGCATTCACTTTACCCTCTACCTACACAAACCTTCCAAGGCCTGCTGCAGTGAAGCATCCCCATAGCACGATACAGCCACCACCACGCTTCACGGTAGGGTAGAGATGATGTGTTTTTGATGATGTGCCGTGTTTAGTCTGATGGCCAAAAAGCTCGATTTTGGTTTCATCAGACAATTGAACCTTCTTCCAGCTAACTTCAGAGTCTCCCACATGCCTTCTGGCAAACTCAAGCTGAGATTTCATGTGAGTTTTTTTTTCCCCAACAGTGGCTTTCTCTTTGCCCCTCTCCCATAAAGAAGTAAGTGGTAAAGCACCAGGGCAACAGTTGTTGTATGCGCAGTCTCTCCTATCTCAGCCACTGAAGCGAGATTTATCATAGGTCTCATGGTGGCCTCCCTCACTAGTCTGCTTCTTGCACGGTCACTCAGTATTTTAGAACAGCCTGATCTAGACAGGTTTACAGCTGTGCCACATTCTTTTCATTTCTTGATTGACTTAACTGTACTCCAAGAATATACAGTGACTTGGAAATTTTCTTGTATTCATCTGATTCAGGAACAGCTTCTTCCCCTCTGCCATCCGATTCCTGAATGGACTTTGAAGCTTTGGACACTACCTCATTTTTTTAATACAGGTTTCCCCCGCCACCCAAAGGTAGAGCGTTCCTATGAAACGGTTCATAGGCCAGAATGTCGTACAGTGAAGAAGCAATTACCATTTATTTATATGGGAAAAATTTGTGAGCGTTCGCAGACCCAAAAAAATAACCGACCAAATCGTGCCAAATAACAAATCAAACCTAAAATACAGTAACATATAGTAAAAGCAGGAATGATATGATAAGTACACAGCCTATATAAAGTAGAAATACTTTTCTACAATCATTGCCGCGTTGTTCTCCATAGCGAAAATCTCACGCAAGCGCTCTCAGCAGAAACACTCTCTCCAGTAACCTTTAAGCTATGAATCTGCCAAATCATACCAAATAACACATAAAAATACACAGCCTATATAAAGTAGAAATAATGTATGTACAGTGTAGCATCACTTACCGGAACCAGGAAGACAGCGTCGAGCACACTGATGATGGTGTGTTAGGCTGAGTCATCGGAGGTTGGGGTGGTGCAGTGGTCCCTAACCTCCAGGCTGCTGACCGATACATTGCCACGAAGCATGCAGTGGTGCAGCGGTAGCTGGGACGCACCCAATGTATCTTTAAGAAAAAAACCGAAATAAACAAGCTAATTAATTAGGTGTCACCCGGCACATAAGTGTTGGCCCAGATCAGAGGCGAGGCAAGTCGGCTCTGATCTGGGCCGACATTTACGTGCCGGGCGGTACCTAATTAATTAGCTTGTTTATTTCGGCTTTTTTTTTCTTAAAGATGTGTTGTGTGCGTCCCAGCTACTGCTGCATTCTCTGCGGCCCAGGGGTTGGGGTGGTGGGACACTGGGGTATCATCTCATCATCGTCTGTTTCCATCAGGGCAGCCAGGTCATCTTCTTCTATGTCTGCCTGCCTCGATGTCAAAGGTCGAGGGTCGTCGTCTGCTGTGGCTGATGTGGAAGGCTTGAAAAACGACAGTATGCTTGACTGCTTAGCCTCGCGCATTTTTCTCTCATACAGTTCTTCGTCAGCACTCACCATCTTGCAAATATGCCCTAAACCTACATACCCTTTCAAAATTAAAGTCATACTTTTCTGCAATCATTGCAGCGAAAATCTCGTGCAGTTGCTTCACGTTCAGTTCCTGGACGACTTCACTTTCGGTCCATTCACTACTGTATTCTGTTTCGATTGTTATCCTTTCCTCTTCCAATTGCATCAGCTCTTCATCTATCAGTTCTTGGTCATGGGATGCCAAAACCTCTTCAACATCATCTACGTCAACTTCCACAAGCCAAACTCACTTTGTTCTTACTTCATTCACCACGATCGAAACGCTTAATTATGTCTAGTTTTACGCTAAGTGTAACACCCTTACGAGCTCTTTTAGGCTCTTCTGGTACCTTAGAACTCATCTTGCTAATGGCTGCTCACAGGCATGTGTTTAAGCAATGCCGGCTAGAGTGCAGTTCCGGGGGAGGAGCTTGGCTGCTCGGGGCGCACGCTGCCTTTTATTGTGCGCTGCTTTTTTTGCGCGCTGCCCTTTTTCCTAACAGTGAAAACACCTTCTGTCAGCGAAAATAGGTAACTAATGTAGGTCTTTCATAACAGCGAGGTGTCAGCGAACGTTCGAAAAGCGGGGGACACCTGCATACAGTATTTCTGTTTTTGCACATTTTTAATAATCTATTCAATATATGTAATTGATTTACTTATTTATTATTATGTTTTTTTCTCTCTCTGCTAGATTATGTATTGCATTGAACTGCTGCTGCTAAGTTAACAAATTTCACATCACATACCGGTGATAACAAACCTGATTCTGATTCCGATTCTAACTTGTGCTTTTCAATAACCTTTTCATAGAGTTGTTTGGAGTGTTCTTTTGTCTTGATGGCATAGTTTTTGCCAGGATACTGACTTATCAGCAGTTGGACCTTCCAGATACAGGTGTATTTTTACTGGAATCAATTGACTACACACAGATCTCCAAAAACAGATCTCTATTTAACTAATTATGTGACTTCTAAAACCAATTAGCTGCACCAGTGATGATTTAGTGTATCTTATTAAAGGAGGTGAATACTTATGTAATCAATTATTTTGTGTTTTATATCTGTAACTAATTTAGATCACTTTGTAGAGATCTGTTTTCACGTTGACACAAAGGAGTCTTTTTCTGTTGATAAGTGTCAAAAAAAGCCAAATTAAATCCACTGTAATTCAGTGTTATAACACAATAAAACATGAAAACCTCTGGGGGGGTGAATAGTTTTTATAGGCACTGTATATGAACTTTGATAATAAATTTACTTTGAATTCTAAGGATCAGATGCAACATTGCAGTGCAACAGTGCCTTCAATGCTAACCGAAGAACATTGCAAAGAAATAAACTCTCAGCGTTGGATTATTAAAGTCAAAATACTACAATAATTTCACTTGGCCTCACATTAATGACCTATACATGATCCAGGAAGTTAAACGGAACAGGTCAGTGCTAACAGACCTGCCAATAGCCTAGCTAAAGGCTTCCTGCTGATCTTCTCAATTAGTGAGGTACCTACAGTAGATATGAAGATTTGTACAAATGGTTCAAAGTTCGTCTGGAGATATACAGCCTTCAGAATTGTCATCCTGACCCCAACTGATTTCTAAATGGCTGTACTATACCCCCTGTTTTCACAATCACATTCCTTCTTTATTGTGTCCCCAATTCCAACTCATCAAACATAGATTCCAATTGAAATGCTGTCCTTCAGAGTTTGGGCCAACCCAGGATCACAGATGTGTTCAAACTATCCAGTATTCTCCTTGACACCTCAGATCCACACTCAATGACATGTCTCAACACATGCCTGCTCTTGACTTCACTCTGCAAGAACACCAATCACTGTATCACAACAACACACACAAAATGCTGGAGGAATTCAGCAGGCCAGGCAGCATCTATGGAAAAAGCAGAGTCATTGTTTTGGGCCGAAACCCTTCAGCAAGCCTGGAGGAAAAAAGATGAGGAGTAGATCTAAAAGGTGGGGGAGGGGAGAGAGAAACACCAGGTGATAGGTGAAACCAGGAGTGGGATTAAGTAAAGAGCTAGAAAATTAATTGGTAAAAGAGACAGAGGCCATGGAAGAAAGAAAAGGGGGAGGAGCACCAGAGGGAGGCGATGAGTGAGCAAGGGGATAAGGTGAGGGAGGAAAAAGGGGATGGGAAATTGTGAAGGAAGTGGGGGTGGAGGGTCATTACCGGAAGTTTGAGAAATTGATGCCATCAGGTTGGAGGCTCCCCAAACAGAATATAAGGTGTTGTTCCTCCAATATAAATGTGGCCTCATCACAACAGTGGAGGAGGCCATGGATGGACATATCAGAATGGGAATGGGTAGTGGAATTAAAATGGGTAGCCACTGGGAAATCCCACTTGTTCTGGCGGACGGAGTGTAGGTGCTCGGAGAAGCAGTCTCCCAATCTACATTGGGTCTCACCAATATACAGGATGCCACCACAGAAGCACCGAACACAGTAAATGACCCCCAACAGACTCACAGGTGAAGTGTCGCCTCACCTGAAAGGTCTGTTGTGGGCCCAGAATGGTAGTGAGGGAGGAGGTGTAGGGACAGATGTGGCACTTGTTCCGCTTGCAAGGATAAGTGCCAGCAGGGAGGTCGGTGGAGAGGGACGATTGGACAAGTGAGTCACGTAGGGAGCAATCCCTGTGGAAAGCAGAAAATGGGGGAGAGGGGAGGGACATTCCTCTGTCTCCGATGCATCTGCTCTCAGGATGAGGCGTTTCACTCCAGAACAAAAGAGATGTGTTCCTTTTTTTTTAATTTTATTTTTATTTGGATAAGGACTTCACAAATATCATGTACTTTTTTCACACATATAACCTTTTCCATTTTTTTTATATGTATAAAACTACAATTATTTATACATTCTTAAGTACACATTGAGATGATATAAAAGGAAAATAAACATTTAAATAGATAATTATGTACTGTGGTAAATCTAACCTATTAGGCTAAGTAATGGAATTAGTTGTTAAGAAAAATGGTAATAATAGTTTCCATATAACCCTTCTGGACCATTTCCACTGGTCCAAAATGTTGTATATAAGCCTATGTATCAACCATTGTAGGTGTTTATATCCTAATTTGTTCATGCTTGCTCCTGCCCGCAGACATAATTATCCAATCCCTATGTACTTATTTACTTAATTTTTTCATTTTTTTATCCCTTTCCCAAATCTTTCCCTTTACTTGTGTTAATTCTCTATTTTCCAAAAGAAAACAAAAAAAAAAACAAACATTTAGACTAGGGGTGCTTACGTTAGCAATATTACTGTGTTGATGAGAAGAGCAGTATAAATCATTAGGAGAGTCATCTAAAGTCTGCTCGCATTGGGGTTATATATTCAATCCATTTATTCCAGATTTGATAAAATTTTTCTTTTTGAGTTCTCAGGGAGTAAGTCAACTTTTCCATTTTAAATATTTCCAAGATAATTTCGTACCAATCTTCTAATGTAGGTGGAATTGGATTTAGCCATTTTCTAGTGATTGATTTCGTACTTGCCGCTAAGAGGGCCTGCAGCAACTTTATATCTTCCTTCTGTTCAAGAAACAATACATGCCCCAAATAGAGCCTCTCAAAGTTCAGAGCTATCTGGGACCTAAGTACCTTAACTAATGTTCTATGAATACCTTCCCAAAATAGACTTAATTTAGGGCAATCCCAAAAAATATGAAAATGATTTGCCTCCTTGGAGCCGCACCTTCTCCAACACATCACATTTGTATCTTTATATTTTTCCTGATATGGGGTCTTGAAGTATCTTATAATGTTTTTCCAACAATGTTCTCTCCAAGTCAAAGAATTAGTCGAGGACCATTGAAAGCTGCAGATTTTCTCCCAAGCCTCCTCTGAAAGTACCAACCCCGCTTCTTTCTCCCACTTCTCTTTAATATACAGTGTATTTACATTTTTAGCATGGGAGAGTGCATTATATAATCGAGAAACTGATTTACTAGGTATTGAACTGCAAGCCGAATTCAGAATCTTGAAAAATTCTAATTCTACTGTTGATAGGTCTGTATATCTACAACTCTGGTTAACATAGTCTTGTACTTGAAGGTACCTAAAAAAGTCATTATGTTCTAGGCCATGTTTGTCCTGCAGGATTTGGAAACTTTGTAATACTCTTTTATCTATAAATGAGAGGTAGGTTGTAAGACCTTTCTTTATCCATAGCTCAAATCCTTTATCTCCTCTGTTGGGAAGGAATTCGGTATCATATGCACACCATCTAAAGAGTTTTAACATGTTATTAATTCCACATGAATTAACCACCTTCTGCCATACTTTTAATGTAAGATTTATCCAAGCATTTTTAAATTTTTCCAACTGGGCCATCAATCCTTTGTCAGCTATTGAGGCCTGAAGAGGAAAACTGTCAACTAATCCAAATTCTATTTCCTTCCATCTAGCCTTATATTCCCTATTACACCAATATAACAGAGGGGTTATCTGTGAGGCATAAAAATAATTTCTCAGGCAAGGAAGAACCATACCTCCTCCTTCCTTCCCTAACTGTAAGGTGTTATATCGAATTCTAGGTTTCTTTCCTTGCCAAATGAAGCGGGAAATCCATTTGTCCCATTCCCTGAATTGATTATCATCCACCTCCACTGGTAAAGTACGGAAAAGATACAATAACCGAGGAAGAATATTCATTTTTATAGTATTTATCCTTGAATTTAAACTTAAAAAGGGGATAAGATTCCATCTATGCATATCTGCTTTTATCTCTGAGATTAATGGCCCATAATTTACCTGTGACAGTGTTGAAAGATCCTTCGGCAGGGTTATTCCTAAATATTTCAATGATTTAGCTTCCCACTTAAGATCATATGTATCCTGCAATTTTTTGGATGGTGTATAATTTAGGGACATAATCTGCGTTTTCTTTACATTTATTTTATAACCTGATATTTTCCCAAAGTCATCCAACAGTGTAAACAATCCTATAAATGATTTTTCTGGTTCATTCAGATAGACCAAAACATCATCTGCGAATAACGCCACTTTCTGTTCAATCCCTGCCACCTTGATACCTTTTACGATTTCGCTCTGTCTTATTAGTTGGGCAAGCGGTTCAATATATAGCGCAAAAAGGAGAGGAGAAATTGGGCATCCCTGTCTGGTGCCTCTCTCTAAGATGAAGGAGTCAGAGAGGTCCCCATTTATCTTAATTCGGGCTGTCATATAGAGTCTGAATTACTTTAATAAACTTTTCTTGAAAGCCGAATCTTCCTAACACTCTGTATAGGAATGCCCAACTAACCGAATCAAAAGCTTTCTCAGCGTCCAATCCTACTACCATTGTCTCTGTCTCTTTCTTATTAACCTGTTCTAATATGTGCAGAGTTCTCCTTATGTTGTCCTGTGTTTGTCTTTGTTGAATAAATCCAGTCTGGTCGAAGTGGATTAGGCCAGGTAAAAGCTTTTCCAATCTGCGCACTAATATAGATGTAAATAGTTTGTAATCTAAATTAAGAACACTAATTGGCCGATAATTGCCACATTCTAGTTTATCTTTACCCTCTTTAGGAATAACTGAAATAATCGCTTCTCTCCAGGAAGGTGGAGTTTCTCCTCTCTGCAAGATCCAATTAAAGGTGTTAAGTAGTAATGGGGCTAACTGTGTCTTCAGGGACTTGTACCACTCTGAGGTAAACCCATCAGAACCCGGGGACTTTCCAGCCTTTAACCTAGAGATGGCCACGTTCAGTTCTTTGACAGTTACTGGTTCTAATAAACTTTCATTTTGTAAATCTGTAAGTTTAGCTTGATCTAAACAATTCAATACACTGTCTATATAGGGCTCATTGGGACGTATAAATATCGTCAATTTCACTTTGCAATTTCCTAATTTCCTGTTTTCGATTTGAATTACTTTTGTTGCTATCTACAACTTGAAGTTGTTTTAATTTTCCTTGAAGGTCTGCTAATTTTTGTGCATTGATTTTTTTCATGTGAGTGGTAATGGAAATAATTTTCCCTCTCAGTACAGCTTTCAATGTATCCCATAAGATCACTGGTGATGTTTCTCCCGTGTCATTAAGGTCTAGATATTCTTTGATTTCTCCCCTTAATCTCTCCATTACTTTCGGGTTATTGAGTATATGTGAGTTTAGCCTCCATAGTGTTTTCCTCATTTTCCTTTCCAGGATTAGAGACATAGAGACTGGGCTATGATCCGACAGATCAATTGTTGCAATATTACAGTTTTTTATCCTGAGTCTATCTGTATTAAAGATAAAGAAATAGTCTATCCTTGAATAGGCTGAATGAGGGAAAGAGTAATATGTATAATCTTTACTAGTAGGGTGTAATTCCCTCCAGACATCTATAATTCCCAACTCCTCCATCAATGAATTCACTTTCCGAGTCAGAGGTTTATTCTGAGTAACTATTCTTGAAGAATCTAATATAGGATTTAATCTAATATTAAAATCCCCTCCACAAATTTCTACCCCTTGAGAACTGACCATTAGGTCAAAAATGTGTCTATAAAATGACCATTCACAACCTGGAGGAGCATAAACATTCAGCAATGTTATTTCTGTACCTCCTATTCTTCCTGTGATTTTTACGAACCGTCCTTCTTTGTCTCTAGTCTCTGAAATATGTTCATAATTAAGAGTACTTGATATTAAGGTAGCTACCTCTCTTTTGTGACTCAATTTATATGATGAATAAAATACATGCTTAAAGCCCATTCTTTTTAATTTTCCATGTTCAGATTGGCTCATATGTGTTTCCTGGAGGAAAGCTATTTGTGCCCTCTCTTTTTTCAATTTAGACATAATCTTATTTCTTTTAATTGGATTCAAAACCCCATTAACATTATAGGAAATTATTTTTACCAATTCAGTTTGCATTTTTCTCTAGTAGAAAAAAAAACTCTCCTTTTCTAACCAAACAGTAAGCAATCCCTTCTCAACAGTAAACCAAGAAATATAACCACACCCTAGACATTTTTGAACGTGCAACATTTGAAAATTTTTCCCGACTTCCCACAGTGAGGCCTGAGCACTGACCCGCCTCAGTTCAGAGGGATAACCTCTATCTTCACCCTGTGTTAGAGGGCCCTCAGCAGTTTGAATAATCATAGAGAATTTTCTCCTATTTATGTCTCGACCATATTGCTATCATTCAAGTTATTCCGTCTAGTTTATTTTCAGTTACCAGTTTTCATTTTACTTTTAAGTCCGATTTACTCTTTTCAGTCATTTCTCTTAATTAATCTGTGTTCTCTGTACATTTGCGTCTGAATATTTGCAGCTTTTCCTTGTAGTTTGACACTCTGGTTCGAGTGGAGCGTCCTCGCCCCACTAACTGCCACGACTTCTGCCGAATCCTCTCCAGTAGCAACTCCGGTTGGGTGATAACTTTAATAAGTAGTCCCCGGTCCGCCAGGTCCAATGTTGCCTCCTCCACCGTAGCGTAAGTTTTTGTCCCTTCGTCGTAAAAGACTCTCAGCCGAGCTGGATACAGTGTCTGGAATCTGATGTTGTTTTCCTTCAGGACTCTCCGTGTTTCCGTATATTCCTTCCGTCTGGCAAGAATCCCCGGTGCGTAGTTGTGGTCTAAACTGATTTTACAGTTGTTCCACGTGAAACCTTTCTTTTGCCATGCCCTTTTAAGCACCTCTTCCTTCGTTCTGTAACTGAGAAATCTGACCAGAATCGATCTGGGCTGGGCGCCTGCTGGGGGCTGTGGTGCCAACGCACGGTGAGCTCTTTCTATCTGTAGGTCTTTTGCGGCCAGTATATCAAGGTTCTCTCTAAGTAGCTTCTCCATGAAGGGAATCATCAATCCGGGTTTACCTTCAGTTCCTTCGGGAACTCCGTAAACCCTCACATTTTCCCTTCTCGAGCGGCCTTCTTGATCTATTAGTTTCCACTGGAGCTGGTCTTGCAGCTTCAGCATTTCTGCTATCACCTCCTCTGCGTTTTGTAGCTTCTCTTCAATTCCAACAATCCTCGCTTCGGCTTCATCTATCCGCGAGTTAGTTTTTACTATTTCTCCTTTAATATCTTCCAGCTGTTTGCTGTTACCTTGTCGGAACTCGCGAATCTCTCCGAGAATCAAGGACAGAGTCACCGATTCCCCCTCATTATCTCCGTCCTGGCTTGCCGTGGGGGAGCTAGGACCGTCGCCTTGCTGCGTCTCTTTATGTTTATCAGCCTTCAGAGCGGACTTTTTAATCTTGTTCTTAGACATCATTGTTGCCCCTTTTATTAATATAGTTATGCAATATTAAGTATTTGTCTAAATTCAATTATGGGGCAGTTTACCTTCTTTTTTGTCGAGAGACCTTTTCCTTACGCCGCCATTCCCTTGATGACCTGGAAGTCCCCCCCCGATGTGTTCCTTTTCCAAAGAAAGGGCATCCCTTCCTCCACCATCAACGCTGCCCTCAACCGCATCTCTTCGATTTCACGTGTGTCTCCTCTTACCCCATCTTCCCGCCACCTTACCAGGGATAGGGTACCACTTGTCCTCGTCCACCTCCCACCCCACCAGCATCCATGTCCAGCATACAATTCTCCGAAACTTCTGCTACCTTCAACAGGATCCCACCGTCAAGCACATTCACCCACCACCCCGACCCCCCCGCCCCCGGCCACATACACTTTCTGCAGGAATCACTCCCTACGCGACTCCCTCCAGCATTTTGTGTGTGTTCCTGAATTCGAAGCAGTAATTGTTTTAGTCCAACAGGAACCTGCTCTCCCAACTTTTTCTGGTACACTAATGACTATATTGATGCTACTACCTCTGCCACTCATGAAAAATTCAACAGTAGCATTACCTTTGCTGCCAATTCAGCCCATAAATTCTGCTACACTGTTCAATCATGGGACTTTTTTTTTAAAACTGCATTCTTCTGCCTTCTTCATCCCTATAACCCTTAACCTCCTTACCAAACAATAACCTATCAATCACAAACAAGAGAAAATATACAGATGCTAGAAATCCAAGAAATACACACAAAAAATGCTGGAGAAACATAGCAAGCCAGGCAGTATCTATGGACAAGAATCAGCAGTTGACGTTTCGGGCTGAGATCCTTCATCAGGACTAACCAATGTTAACACCTATTGATCTCTGTTTTAACTACTCTCAATTACTTTGCCTCCAAGCTGTGGAAAATGGGGTTGAAAGGAAACATAAATTAGCCATGATCAAATGGCAGAGCAGACTCGATGAGCTGAATGTTCTAATTCTGCTCCTATGTCTTATGTTCTTATTCACCGCCCTCTGTCTGAAGAAATTCTCATCTCAGTTTTAAAAGGAGCACCCCTTTAATCTGATGCTGTGCCCTCACATCCTCGACTCTCCCACTAATAAAAACATCCTCTTCACCTCTACATGCTTACTCACTCTAGCACTGCTAGCACAGACCTTGACCTCATCTTTTATCCTGTGCCTTTGTTCCCACACGCCCTCCACCAGGACAGAACAAAGATCAAGTTACCCTGGTTCTTACCTTCCACTGACAATTCAACAGATCGCTCTCCACAATTCTTACCACATTTGAAAAAATTCTACCATCAGACACATTTTCCCCTCTGCCACTTCACCACTTTGCAGGGACTGTTTCCTCCACTTTTCTGATCCACTCATCTAATCTCACTAATCATCCACCTTCGTACGGCACTTTTCCTTGCAACCCGAGCCAATATAACACTTGCCTCTTCCCACCATCCACGGACAAAGTCTTTCAAGCTAAAGCAGCAATTTTTTTTGCACTTCTGCCAATCAAGTGCACTGCATTCACAACGCTGTCTCTTCTGTACCGGAAAAACCAGAATCGAACTGGCTAATCGCTTTGGAGAACACCCAAGTTCAGGTCATAGTGGCATAGAGCTTCACAATGCCTGTGAGTTTAATTCCCTATCCCACTCTGGATTCATGCATTGTTACAATGAGGCGCAACACAAACTTAAAGAAAAACACCTCACATTCCAGGACTCAATATTGAGCTTTACACCTTCAGTAACTTGTTTTCTTGGTCTGTATTAATCAGTTTGGATATTTCCCCCTCTGAGTGAAGCACACGTCAGCTCAATCCGCTGGGCATGTCCTTGTGCTGTATTTCACTGCTTCAACATTCTTTTGTCACCATTCTCACCCTCTAACTGTTCCCATTCACTCACTGGCCAGGTAACTTTGATTGCACCTTATCTCCACAGTCCTCCTGGTTTTGCCCTATCAAAGACAAATCCTTACCCCACCCACCCTGCAGTTTTGCATGATTCTACGGAATTAAAGTAGCAGGCAATGTGAAGCTCTAGGTTGCCTCTGTAAACCAAACTTGGGTGCTCTGCAAAGCACTAAACCAGTCTGTCTTCAGTTTCTTCAAAGTAGAGGAGACCATGACCATGACCACTAGATTGGCAGAAATGCTAATGAACTGTTGCTTCAGCTTGAAAGATTAGGTTCTTCCCTCACCAAGTTTAAAACCTGGAACTTTGTACCTCCCTCAGCAACTGGATCCTCGACATCCTTATTGGGACACCACAATTAGTGTGGATCAGTAATAACATCTCTTCCTCACTATCAACACGAGCAAACCAAGATGTGTGCTTAGCCCACTGTTCTATTCTCTATACACTCATGACTGTGTGGCTAAGCACAGCTCAAACATCATCTATAAATTCACCAGTGACATCATTGTTTTTGGTAAAATCTCAGATGGAGCTGAGGAGACATGCAGGAGTGAGGTAGATCAGCTGGTTGAGAGGTGTTGCAACAACCTCACAGTCATCATCAGCAAGATCAAGGAACCGATTGTAGACTTCATGAAAGAGAAGATAAGAGAACACACAGCAGTTCTTATTGAAGGGTCAGCAGTGGACAGGGCAACAGCTTCTAGTTCTTGAATGCCAACATCTCAGAGAACCTGTCCTGGGCCCAGCATATTGATGCAATTATGAAGAAGGCATGACAGCAGATTAACTTGATCAGGAGTTTGAGAAGATTCAGTATGTCACCAAAGACTCTGAAAAATTTTGATAAATGTAAATAGGCATCACTGCCTGGTAAGGCACGTCCAATACACCAAATTGCAAGAGGGTGCAGAGGGCTGTAGACTAAGCCAGTTCCATCACAAGCACAATCTTCTCAACCATCAAAATCTTCAAAAGGTGATGCCTCAAGAAGGCAGTATCCATCATTAAGAACCCTCACCATCCAGGATATGCCCTCTTTGCAATGCTACCACTAGGGAAGGGGTACAGAAGCATGAAGACCCATGCTCAATGATTTAGGAACAGCTTCTTCCCCTCCACCAAATTTCTAAATGGTCCATGACCAAAAACTCTTTATTGCTTTTTTTTTGCACTATTTATTTATTTTTGAGACTTGCAGATTGTGCCATTGCACTGTACTACTGTGCAAAACACAAATTTTGTGTCAAACGTTAGTGATAATAGATACAGTTCTGATTCTTTTCTGTTCTGACAAAGGATCTCCCAACTTGAAAAACTGACTCTGTTTCTCTTCCCACATATGCAACCTGGCCTGTTGTGTTATTTCCAGCATTTTCTTTTTTATTCAGTTTCATTCTCATCATTTTCCCATTGACAGAAAATACTCTTTTGGTCCTGTTCTAACCCTGAAATCAATACTACTCTCAAGAGTAATCAATAAGCGAATTGTTGATGCTGGAACCTGAAATACAAATAAAGAATGCTGGAGCAGAAACATTAATTGTGTCTCCTTTTATCAACATCGCTAAGTATTTTCCAGGCAGATAGGGCTCATCAGCCATGGTTGGCAGCTCATCCAGAAGGAAAACTCTGGTCTCAAACTTCCATTGCCTTGTGATTATACCCACTCATAGGAAATGCTTCGAGAGTAAACCCTGAGAAAAAGATGCAGAGCTAGAGTCCCTAAGGCGGTCCTACTTTGAGTTCAATGCTGACTGGCAATTCCTGCAAAACTGTTGGTGCCAAACCATATCTGTCTCTGCTGTTCCTTTGGATTCACCAGCTGCATAGAGAGGGGGAGCCTGCTGCACAGACAACAGCTTGCTCTCCATATCGTACTGCCCTGGCTTGCGTATTATAGCTAGCACACAATAGCCATGGTCAGTCCCCAACCAATGAAAGGGCTGTAGCTATTTTGATCACTGTAATTTTATAACATATTAAATCAATTTTCACTTACTCCTGACTCTGAGGGGCCCTTTTTCCTCTCTCCAATTACTCTTTTTCCCTTAATATTCTCAAAATCTCTTTGGATTTTTCTTAACCCTTGCTGAAGTTATCCCCTGCCTTGTTTTTGCCCTCCCGATTTCCTTTGTAAGTACACTTCGACATCACTCACACTCATCCAAGGATTCACGATTCTAGCTGCTGTACCTAACCCATGCCTCCTTTTTCCTGGACAGAGCCTCAACAGCTATTATCCATAATTTCCTGTTCCTATCAGTATTGTCCTTCACTCAAACAGGAACATGCAGATCTTGAGCTCTCTCTTATCTCACTTTTAAAAGCCACCCAATTGCTTATGGTCTATTTGCCCACAAACAATGTCCACAAGCTCCTGTCAAATGCCATTAAAATTCATCTAGCCCTAACTTAGAACTCGAACCTGTGGACCAGTTCTGTCCTTTTCCATTAGCTATTTTAAAACTAATAGAACTATGGTCACTGGACCCAAAGTGCTCCCCCACTGTCATCTCAGTAACTTGTCACGCTCTACTGTGTTACCAAAGACTCTCCCTAGTGAACACACCTAACAAATTCCACTCCATCTAAGACCTTTATAGTATGACAATCCCAGTCTGTGTTCAGAAAATTAAAAACCCTGCTCTGACAACTCTATTCTTACAACAACTCAGCACAATCTCCCTGTATATTTGTCCTTCCAATTCCCATTGACTATTTGGGGGCCTATAGTACATTCCCAACAATGTGATCATCCCCTTCTTATTAGACTGCACAAGATGATCCTTCAGTAATTTCCCCTCCGATGACTACTGTGACATTCCTAATATCAAGAATCCAACTTTCCCTCCTCTCTTTCCTCCATCTCTGTCTCTACAGCACTGTATACAGAAAGAGTAACAAAGAGCTTGGATTTAACAGATTTTCCTTCAGCCTTACTGGTTTGTGCATCAGATCATAATGGAGCTATTGGGCTAACAGAACAATTAATCCTTTTCAATTAGTCTAAAGCACGGATAAAAGAACTGGTTTTAAGGAATGTTGGTTAAAATTCAATCATTTTCTAGAAACTGCATGCTCTATTTTAACATTACTGCCCAAGTATCTCGAAACCTCATCCTTAATAATAGACTCCAACTCTTTCTCAACCACAGAGGTTCGGCTAACTGGCCTATAATTTCCTTTATTTTGCCTTCCTCCCTTCTTAAAGAGTGGAGTGACATTTGCAATTTTCTAGTCCTCCGGGACCAATGTGCCTTTCTCCTTTCACGTCACTAACTGGAATCTAGCCAGCTTCGGATTACATTTGTGATGTATTTAATTGTAAGGGGCTTCCTCTTTCATGTTACTGCTAAGGCTAAAAAAAAAAAAAATGGCTTCTTTGTTATGTTATCTGCTGAGAAAGTTCTCTCTCTATCAGCTTGTTAGGGTTATATTACGATAATGAAGATCGTATTCATTTGCTAACCAATGGGGATAGATGTTATTCTTTCTTGTGTGTCTGTAAGCTATTGTTTTTCACAGGCTTTGGGGCAGAAGACGGATGGGGACAGAGAGAGGAGACGCAATGCTGTAAACTGGGCGATGGAACGGACCCCAAGCGGGAGTCCGAGGCCTAGGGTTTTCAGGAGGAGAACCGAAGAGGACTGGACGTGCTGGACGCACTCTGGTCGACCACCGTGGTTGGTCCCAGGTGGCGAGTCTTGGAGGTTGGAAGGGATCGAATGGTGGAAAGAGGACTCCGTTAATTGAGCTCCAACTGTGTGTACGAAGTGGTTGAACTTTTTTAAGTTTGGTACCTTTTATTTTCCTTTTATATTTTATCTCTATTAATTACATAGTTCCAGTAAGATCTATAAAGTGTAATCATTTAATCACATATGATGTATTGTCTGTTATTTGGTGGGGTGGGGTACATCACACAGCATCCACACAAACTTGATTACCCAGTTTGGCAGGGCCGAAGGCTGCTCCCCCAGACGAAAGCAAGCTGAGCGGGCCTGAGGCTTACCAGGGGGCTACATAATGTAAAAGTAAAAACAAAATGGTAGAAACTGAAGCATTTGTGCAGAGAGAAACATTGTAAATGCCCTTTCATGGGACCTAGGAAAGTGAGACCTAGGAAATTTTAAAAATCAAATGCACTAAAGCCAAGAGCCATGTTGTCTACAGACTGCTTTTGTTGGCCAGAAGCCATTCTTTGGTTCTCTGCAATGACTGAAATGCTGAATACTGCAGAATGAAGGCACCATGACAGCTACCAACATCCATACAATCCTACACCATAGGGGAGCTAACAATCCTCACAAAGCTGTGCCCACTACACCTGCTATTCTCAAGCATGAGAGAATTTAATGTGCTCAGGTATGAAATAGAGCAAGAGCGTGACCTCTCTGGCTCAGCAAAATAAATAATATATAACATATTTAATTCCAAACAGAAAGATCCCACAACCAAATGTCCACGGCCACAGTCAACCTGTCACCCACTGGCAGTGTGGCTTTTGTAGCTACAGCAGATGGCACAGTATAATGAGGTCAACCCAAATGAAGTGAAGACCCCCTCACATACATTGCACACCAGAAAAGGTGGAGTTTGGCATCACAGGATTTAGAGACAACCAGGGATTTTATGGTGTTATCCAAATCACAGCTGGATGTTGGATGATACATTCAGTTTACCTACTAGCTTCATACAACTGAATGGCTTACTAAACAGTCAACCATATTGCTATCGGTAAGAAATCACACATAAGCTAAATCAAGAACACAAGACCATAAGACATAGGAGAAAAATTAGGCCACATGGCCCATGGAGTAGAAGAATTCCTACATAAATAGGCCCAGATATGTTTCTCCCCCACCACATCGAGCAAGTTTCAAAATTTCAGCCGAGCCAGTTATTTCATTGTCATTACCAGGACAAGACAGATAGAGGAGAGAAAATCTGCAGACACTGGACATCCAAGCAATATACACAAAATGCTGGATGATAGATACTTTAATGATCCCAAAGGAAATCACAGTGTCACAGTAGCATTACAAGTGCACAGATATACAAATATTAGAAGAGAAATAAGAAAGAATTTTAAAAATAAGTTACCTGAAACAGTCTAACAGTGGGGGGGGGGGGGGGGGGTCACCAATTCCCTGGCTATAGGTCGACTCATTATAGAGCCTAATGGCTAAGGGTAAGAACCAGGTAAGCAAGCTTTCTCAAAAATTAAACCTCACGTTACAAAATTGACTGAATTTAATTTCCCCAGATGCCATGCTAGGATTCAAACTCACATCCCTTGATTGTTAGTCTAAGCCTCTGGATTACCAGGCAAACTTAATTACTGTGCCATGGTTTTTGAAAATCTAATATGTTACAGAACTCTAATAATGAACAAACAGTGCCAAAGATTTTGAAAATTTAGAATAAAACATTGGTGGTGTTATATTCAGGAAAAAAGTAATAGTTTTGAAAAGTATTGTTTGAATCTTACATCAAGGAAAGCTTGCAACAGAAGCCACAGAAGGCACAAGCACACACATTCAAAATCTTGTGAATCAGATGAATTCTGTGTCATATTTTAAATAATACAGCACAATCTAAAACATGGTGCAACAGCCTCTGCTCTGGGTCTGCAAAAGGCTTATAATTAATACTATTTATCATTCTCATTAAGGCTCTCTATTGGTCAGGGTGAACCATGCATGTTGCATTCCAGCTATCTACGTGATACGCAAGCCAGGGCAGTACGATATGGAGAACAAGCCGCTGCCCACGTAGCAGGTAAACCCTCTCCATGCAGCTGATGAATCCAAAGGAATGGCAGAGACCAATACGGATTGGCACCAGTAGTGTCACAGGAGTTGTCAGACAGCGTTGAGCTCAACGCTGGACTGCCTAAGAGACTCCAGCTCTTTCCCTCAGGCTTTACTCCCAAAGCATTCCTCATGAGTGGGTATAGCCACAAGAAAGCAGAGTTTTAAGATCAGAGTTTTCCTCCTCCAAGAAAAGCTGCAAATCATAGCTGATCAGCCCCATCAGCCCAATTGGTTTTAAAGTATCAGTAGATACTTCTCCCATCAGTAGAACGGTTCCGCAGGGTTTCACAGCTAAGCCATGTGTGAAGGCCAGGAGTTGGACTTGATTGTCAGAAGCTATTTGAGACATAACCATTGGGAACATTTAACAGGTAGTGGGAGTTTATCCCCATTACCACCACCACCCCCCGCCCCCGTCCTCACTGGCTATAACAACCTATCATTCTCCAGGATGGTTTAAAAAACAAGGGAATAAGGAACAGCAAGAATTCAACAATATTTGAAATGTCACAGAAGGAAAGTTGACAGCTCGTCAAGTCATTCAACTCAGAAACAGACCTTCCAGACCACCACATGCACACCAGCTTCAAATATCCATCTACAATAGTGTACATCTCCACATCTCCGCAACTTCTGCCATCTTCAATAGGATCCTACCACCAAACGCTACCCCGCACCCCCTCCCCACTCTCCACTTTCTGCAGGTATCACTCCCTCCATGATTCCATTATTCATTACCCTCCACTGATCTTCCTCCTAGTACTTATCCCTGCAGGTGGAACTAAATCTACACTTTCACCCTCACCACCATACAAGGCCCCAAACAATCCTTCCAGGTGAAACAACACTTCACCTGACAGTCTGTAGGGATCATTTACTCTATCCAGTGCTCCCAGTGCGGCCTCTACATCAGGGAGATCCATAGCAGGGCGGGGGACTGTTTGGTCCAGCACCTTCGCTCTGTATGCAGCAAGCAGGCTTTCCTGGTGGCCAATCATTTTAATTCCACAGCCCATTCCCATTCCGACATGTTGGTCCATCACCTCCTCTACTGCCACAGTGAGGCTATACTCAGGTTTGAGAAACAACACCTCAGATTCCAGCCGGGTGGCCTCCATTCTGACAGCATGAAAATGGACTTCCCAAACTTCCAGTAGTTTCTCCTCTCCGCCTCCTGTTTCTCACATGGTGAGCTCTCCTCTCCTGTCAGATTCCTTCTTCTTCAGCGCTTTGCTTTTTCCACTTATCACCTTACAGCTTCTCACTTCATGTTCCCCTCCCCACCCACTTTCCCACCCATTCTTGTTCTAGCTTCTTTTGCCCTTCCTTTCCTGGCCTGATAGAGGGCCTGGGCCTGAAATGTCGACTCTTCATTCTTTTCCATATATACCATCTGACCTGCTAAGTTCCTCCAGCACTTTTGTGTGTTTCCCCGAGCTACAGCAGACCCAATTTCCCCATAAGAACCCCCACTCCCAACTTACACTAGTGGCTATTACAGTAGCTAATTAACCCACTAAGCAGAACATCTTTGGCATATGGGAAGAAATTACAGTACCTATACAAAAATCCATATGGTCACAGAGCGATCATCTTGGGACCAAGCTGGTAGTACCTTGCAAGGCAAGATACTACCTCCCACAGCTTCTGCCTCTCAAAATTCCTTTACTGCCTCAATGCTGAGCCATGTGTCCAAGGAGTCCAAAATATTTACTTTTTTTAAAAAAAATCACAGTGCATTCAAAACAGATCAAGTCACCCAAATGTTCCAGAGGTTTCATTTGCTGGGACCACAAATAAAACATAAAGCAGGGAGGGGAGATTATTGCTTTGCTGCTGTTTACGCATTGGAAGGGGGAGCTGGGGGTCGTGCTTTGGGGTTCTAACATTTAACTGGCATTCATTCTTTGGGGCACTCTTCTGTTTTTGTGGATGGCTGCAATGAAAAGGTATTTCAGGATGTATATTGTATATATTTCTCTGGCATTAAATGTAACTTTGAAACCTTTGAACTCACATACAAAACATAGGTGCAAAGCAATGTCTTCGCTATTCACAAAGATAAGCTAGAGGTTCGAAGGTGATCAGAATACTTCACAGTTCATCCCATTAAACCCATAAAGATAGTTACATATTTATGTACATTTCTGTCACATTACAACATATACAGTGGCATGCAAATGTTTGGGTACCTCCAGTCAAAATTTCTGTTACTGTGAATAGCTAAGCGAGTAAAAGATGACCTGATTTCCAAAAGGCATAAAGTTAAAGATGACACATTTCTTTAATATTTTAAGCAAGAAAACTTTTATTTCCATCTTTTACAGTTTCAAAATAACAAAAAAGGAAAAGGGCCCAAAGCAAAGGATCGGGCACCCTGCATGGTCAGTACTTAGTAACACCCCCTTTGACAAGCATCACAGCCTGTAAATGCTTCCTGTAGCCAGCTAAGAGTCTTTCAATTCTTGTTTGGGAAATTTTCACCCATTCTTCCTTGCAAAAGGCTTCTAGTTCTGTGAGATTCTTGGGCCGTCTTGCATGCACTGCACTTTTGAGGTCTATCCACAGATTTTCCATGATGTTTAGGTCGGGGGACTGTGAGGGCCATGGCAAAACCTTCAGCTTGCACCTCTTGAGGTAGTCCATTGTGAATTTTGAAGTCTGTTTATGATCATTATTCTGTTGTAGAAGCCATCCAGAACTTGCTGGTATTTAATTGAATTCATTCTTCCCTCTACCAGTGAAATGTTCCCCGTGCCACTGGCTGCAACACAAGCCCAAAGCATGATCGATCCACCCCGTGCTTAACAGTTGGAGAGGTGTTCTTTTCATGAAATTCTGCACCATTTTTTCTCCAAACATACCTTTGCTCATTGTGGCCAAAAAGTTCTATTTTAACTTCATCACTCCACAGCACTTGTTTGCAAAATGCATCAGGCTTGCTTAGTGTTCCTTTGCAAACTACTGACACTGAATTTTGTGGTGAGGACGAAGGAAAGGTTTTCTTCTGATGACTCTTCCATGAAGGTCATATTTGTGCAGGTGTCGCTGCACAGTAGAACAGTGCACCACTACTCCAGAGTCTGCTAAATCTTCCTGAAGGTCTCCTGCAGTCAAACGGGGGTTTTGATCTGCCTTTCTAGTAATCCTACGAGCAGTTCTCTCGGGAAGTTTTCTTGGTCTTCCAGACCTCAACTTGACCTCCACCGTTCCTGTTAACTGTCATTTCTTAATTACATTACGAACTGAGGAAACGGGTACCTGAAAATGCTTTGCTATCTTCTTATAGCCTTCTCCTGCTTTGTGGGCATCATTTATTTTAATTTTCAGAGTGCTAGGCAGCTGCTTAGAGGAGCCCATGGCTGCTGATTGTTGGGACAAGGTTCGAGGAGTCAGGATATTTTTAAAGCTTTGAAATCTGCATCACCTGACCTTTCCTAACGATGACTGTGAACAAGCCATAGCCCTAACAAGCTAATTAAGGTCTGAGACCTTGGTAAAAGTTATCTGAGAGCTCAAATCTCTTGGGGTGCACAAAGTTTTGCATGGTGCTCCTTTCCTTTTTTTCACTCTAAAATTGTACAAAATAAAAATAATACACTAATCTTGCTTAAAATGTTGAAACGAATGTTTCATCTTTAACTTTATGACTCTTGGAGATCAATTCATCTTCTACTCACGGTAACAGAAATTTTGACCAGGGGTGCCCAAACTTTTGCATGCCACCGTACATCAATTCTCCCACAATTTTTTTTGTTTGGCCAAATGCTTTGAACACAATAAAGAAATATAATTAGAATGTTACTATACATATCACATCAAATTTGTCTCATATCTAAACAGAAATCGCCGGAAACATTGAGCAGGTCAGGAAGCATGCGTGGAATGAAAAACATCAGTTCACAGACCCAAGCTGGAGAAAGAAAAAGCAAGTCAATTTTAACTTGCAGAGGAAGTGGGGGAGGGATGGACAGGTCAAGGGAAATATCTCTGATCAAGCCGGAAATGTTTTGGAAATACGCTGTGAACGAGTCCATCAACTGAAAGATTAACTTACAGTAAGAGCAGAGATAAATGAGAGATTAGCTGGCAAATAGACCATAAAAGAATAAGACCATAAGATATAGGAGCAGAAATGGGCCATTTGGCCCATCGGGTCTGCTCTGCCATTTCATCATGGCTGATCCATTTTCCCTCTCAGCCCCGTTCTCCTGCCTTCTCCCCATATCCCTTCATGCTTTGACTAATCAAGAATCTATCAACCTCTTCCTAAATATACCCAATAACTTGGCCGCCACAGCCACCTGTGTCAATGAATTCCACAAATTCATCTCTCTTTGGCTAAAGAAATTCATCCTCATCTCAATCCTAAACAGACAACCCTCTATTCAGAGGCTGTGTCCTCTGGTCTTAACACTCCCCTACCATAGGAAATGTTTTCTTCACATCCACTCTGTTGTGGCCTTTCAACATTCAATAGGTTTCAATGAGGTCACCCTTCATTCTCCTGAATTTCACTGAGTACAAGCCCAGAGCTATCAAACACTCATCGTCTGACAAGCCTTTCAAGCCCAGAATCATTTTTGTGAACTTCCTTTGAACCCCCTCCAATGTCAGCATATCCTTTCTTAGATAAGGGACCCAAAACTGTTCACAATACTCTAAGTGAGGCCTCACTGGTGCTATATAAAGCCTCAACATTACATTCTTGCTTTTATATTCGAGTCCACTTGAAATGAATGTTAACATTGCATTTTCCTTCCTCACCATAGACTGAGCTTGCAAATTAACCTTGAGGGAATCCTGCATGAGGACTCTCAAGTCACTTTGTGTCTGTTTTTTTTAATTCCCTCTCCATTTAAAGAATAATCTGTGTTTTTATTTCTTCCACCATACACTCCCCAACATTGTATTCCATCTGCCACTTCTTTGTCCAATCTCCTAATCGGTCTAAGTCCTTCTGTAGCCTGTCTACTTCCTCAAAACCACCTGCCCCTCCACCTATCTTTGTATCATCTGCAAACAAGTTCACAAAGCCATCAATTCTGTCATCCAAGTCATTGACATACAACGTAAAAAGAAACAGTCCCAACACAGAACCTGTGGAACATTGCTAGTCATGGGCAGCCAACCAGAAAAGGCTTCTTTTATTCCCACCCTTTGCCTCCTTCTAATCAGTCACTACCTTATCCATGCTGGTATCTTTCCTGTAATGCCATAGGTTCTAAACTTGCTAAACAACTTCATGTGTGGCACCTTGTCAAATTCCTTCTGAAAATCCAAATACACAACATCCATCAATTCTCCTTTGTCTCTCCTGTTTGTTATTTCTTCAAAGAATACCAAAAGATTCACAAGGCAATATTTTCCCTTGAGGAAACCATGAATCCTGAAACCACATCCTTAATAATCAACTGAAAAATCTTCCCAACCACTGAGGTCAGACTAACTAGCCTATAATATCCTTTCTCCTGCCGCTTTCCTTTCTTGAAGAGTGGAGTGACATTTGCAATTATTCAGTCTTCCAGAACCATGCCACAATCAATTGATTCTTGAAAGATCATTATTAATGCCGCCACAATCTTTTCAGCCACCTCTTCCAGGACCCTGGGTTGTACACCATCTGGCCCAGGTGACTTATCTACCTTCAGACCTTTCAGCTTCCTAAGAATCTTCTCCCGAAAAATGGCAACTTCACACACTTCTTCTCCCTGACATACCGAACTTCCAGCATAATGCTAGTGTCTTCCACAGTGAAGACTGATACAAATTATTTAATTTGTCCACCATTTCCTTGTCCCCCATTATAACTCTCCAGTATCATTTTCCAGTGGTCCAATATCCACTCTCACCTCTCTTTTACACTTTATGTATCTGAAGAAACTTTTGGTAGCCTTTTTAATATTACTGGCTAGCTTACCTTCCTATTACATCTTTTCCTTCTTAATGACTTTTAGTTTTTAAAACCATCCAATCCTCTAGCTTCCCACTACTTTTTATTCTACTATATATTCTCTCTTTGGTTTTTATGTTGGCTTTGAGTTCTCATCAGCTACAGTTGTGTCATCCTCCCTTTAGAATACTTCTTCCTCTTTGGGATGTATCTATCCTGTGCCTTCAGAGTTGCTCCCTGAAATTACAGCCATTGTTGCTCTGCCATCATTCTTGCCAGTGTTCTTTTCCAATTAATTTTGGTCAGCTCCTCTTTCATGTCTCTGTAATTTCCTTTACCCCACTGTAATACAGATACATCTGACTTTAGCTTCTCCTTCTCAAATTGCAGGGTGAATTCTAACATATTATGATCACTAGTCCCTAAGGGTTCTTTTACCTTAAGCTCTCTAATCAATTCCAGTTCAGTGCACAACACCCAGTCCAGAATAGCTACTCTTTTATTGGGCTCAACCATGAGCTGCTCTAAAAAGCCATTTCATATGCATTCTAGAAATCCCCTCTCTTGGGTTCCAGCACCTACCTGATTTTCCCAATCTACCTGCATATTGAAATCCCCCATGACTATTGTAACACTGCCTTTTTGGCTTGCATTTTCTACTTCCCATTGTGATTTGTAGACCACATCTTTACTCTCATCATTTTACGATCGCAGTTCCTCAGCTCTACTCTCAACGATTCAACACTTTCCGACTCTATGTCACCTCTTTCTAATAATATGATTTCAATTTTTTTTTAAACCAAAAGAGGCACGCCAGCCCCTCTGCCTTCCCTTTCGATACAATGCGTAGGACTTTAATCTCTCAGCAATTATCTTCTTTCAGACATGATTCAGCAATGTCCACAATGTCACACATGCCAATCTGTAACTGTGCTCCACACTTATCTACCTTATTCCATATACTGCGCATGTTCAAATATAACACATTCAGTCCTGTTTTCACCCTTTTTGATTTTGACCACCTTTTACATTGCAACTCTTCCAATTGACTGCAATTTTCCCCTTTCATTAGCCTCTCTTTGCTGAATATGAAACTTGAAAAATTCAGAACTTTTGGACAGAAAAGCTGAGCCATCCCAATACAAGCACTCAGGGCAGCACGTCATCTTCGTTGTAAAACAGTACAGCCTTCCCTACTCCACATTAACTTTTACAATAATGTCAGATAACTCACCTTCTCTATCCATATCAGAAGTAGCCTAACCATCTGTGATACAGGCTTGATTTCTTCTCTCTCCGCTAGCACAGTGTAATTGGCTGGACGTGCCCCACAACTCTGTCTTTCGAAACTTTTGTGCCTTTCTTTCTGTTCTCACTCCCCAATTGCCATGTCAGAGCATTTATGTTCTCTTTTCAGATTCTCTCTCTCACACAAAAAAACATTGCCTCCATTACCCCATACACTGGATGCCTTAGTTTTCAGTTTTTGCCCCACAGCAATTCTAGCCTTACCCTATCAGAGATAATCCTTTTGACCTTTCCAACTCACCCCACCCCTCTGCAAATTTAAATTAGCTTGTTTTTTCTCTTTCCAGTTCTGATTAAGAGTCTTCATCCTGAAAGTTTAGCTCTGCTTCTCTTTTCACAAATGCTGCCTGACTTACTGAGGAATACCAGAATTTTCTATTTTTCATTCAGGGTTTTCAACATCTTTTTTCCCCATCTGGTGTGGCATTTTTGTACTTCTCACTTCTGAGGCATGGTTCTGCAAATGAAAAGGAAGTTTCCACTTTTCATGCCCTAGTCTACAAAGAAAGTAACATGTCTTCATTGGACACTGGAGAGAGGAGAATAGACAAATGTTGTTCCTATCCACACAAACACATTCCTACAGGAGTCAAAAAAAAACCCGTAACATTGATCTCCAAAAGTTATACCATCATTTCTTTCCACAGATATGGAAACACAGCTTAATGTCCTTGTTACTGTGCAGGTTTAAAATCAAGTTATCATTTTAAGATTAGAAAAGTTAAAAAGGTGCTTGAAAATCTGAAATAAAAACATTAATAGAGTACTCAGCAAATCAGTCAGCATCTTAGTATTTCAGATGGAAATTCAGTAGGTGGAGCATTGACCTGAAGCGTTAACGGCTTCTCCCTCAAAGTGCTGTCTGATTTACTAAGTGTATCCTGCGCTTTCTGATTTTTTTTTAAATCACCATATCAACCTAAACTAATTTTATCTATTGAATTTAACCTGATGTATGTGCAAGACATTATTTTGAGAGAGAAAGGAAACCTTTCATTCTGTTTCTTAATAATTCTATTGCTCAAAAGGTGACTTAAGTGAGATTTTTTAAATGAGTTAGATTATTTTAATAGACTATTAGAGACTCTAGCAAATTGCCTAGATGATAACAAGCACCCCCATAGGCTTCACCAGTGCTGCACTTGGATCAACTGGTAAGAAGTCTGCTGAACCACAACCAAAGTGAGCTACTGCCCTGTTCTCTATATTCCAAAACCTAAGCATTTCAACAGCCACCTGGGGTAGCATCCAACAGCTTTGACAAGATGGAAAACTTGCAGCAAGAGAGGAAACCCAACTGTGAATATCAGCCACAGCTGTGAATCCAATCTGGTCGAGACTAAAGTATGCAGTGTTAGAAAGGAAGAACCAATTCCAAAATTTCCATAACCGTAGGTTTAAGGAGCTTACGTCACTATTTCTAAAATTCAATACACAGACATTAAAATGTGTTAGGAACCAACACACCATATCATTCCTGTATTAACTTTAAAATGTATTTTCTTAATCAATTCAATAAAGTCAATACAAAAGATGCCATTTCTATCTTAATGCAAAATGCTCACCAAGATGTGAAACTATGTTTAATATAGTTTAGTACCTTGATGTAAATGAAATCCAGTGCACAATATTATACAACTGACTCTAGAGCACTTACTAATCAACCAAAGTACATTGGATAAATCGCTATAAAAATGCTATTAGAATAGATAAAACAATTATCTATGATCCTATAATACATTATTAGGATGTATCATTTGTACCATGAGGACACATTTTAATAACACAACTTGTACTTATTCTACACACATAAAAATTGCTGGTGAACACAGCAGGCCAGGCAGCATCTCTAGGAAGAGGTACCAGTCAACGTTCCGGGCCGAGATCCTTCGTCAGGACGAAGGGTCTTGGCCTGAAATGTCGACTGTACCTCTTCCTACCTCTTCCTAGAGATGCTGCCTGGCGTGCTGTGTTCACCAGCAACTTTTATGTGTGTTGCTTGAAATTCCAGCATCTGCTGATTTTCTTTTCTTTGTCCTTTGGATCTTTTCTTTGTACTTTTGTCAGTTAAATGGGGGTTCACGTGAATTGGCATGTCACAGATTTTTGTTTTTGTTGCATTTTGGAAAATATCCCAACTTTTCCAGAAATGGGGTTTGTATATATACACATTCTTTCTCTCTCTCTCCCTTTTCTCCTTCTGTCCCTCTGACTATACCCCTTGCCCATCCTCTGGGTTCCCCCCCCCACTTTGTCTTTCTCCCCAGACCTCCTGTCCCATGATCCTCTCATTTCCCCTTTGCCAATCACCTGTCCAGCTCTTGGCTCCATCCCTCCCCCTCCTGTCTTCTCCTATTATTCTGGATCTGCCCCTCCCCCTCCCACTTTCAAATCTCTTACTAACTCTTCCTTCAGTTAATCCTGACGAAGGGTCTTGGCCTGAAACGTCGACGGTACCTCCTCCTAGAGATGCTGCCTGGCCTGCTGTGTTCACCAGCAACTTTGATGTGTGTTATCTGCAGACTTCCTCGTGTTTGTATTGCACTTATTCTGTATGTTTCGATGACACTAGTTCTACCTTCTAAATTTATAATCTCAAAACTATGACATAATTTTTAAACAAAGAATCTGTTATCTGACTGAGACAATCTTTATAAAAGTAGTTTCAGAGATCCACCATGCTTGCTCTTAAGAACTATGGAATCAATTCTGCTCTCCAGCACATTCCCTGTATCCCTGCAAATACTTACATTTCAAGGTTTTAAACTTTTTTTAAAACTTGCTATTGGAACTGCTTTCATATTCTTTCTAGCTGTGCATGCCAGATCATCACACTTATTCCATTTCATTCCAAAAACAGATCCACTATTCGTGTTTCCTGATTGGGCTGGAAACAGGCTGATCAAAATTAAAGTGTTCTTATGCCCATTTCAGTAATTCTCCCTTTTTTATTTTCCCACTCAAATGACAAATAATTCAAGTCCACCATTAATATTTACCTAAATTTTTAAATCTTTCTGCAAATTACTCCTCTATGCCTTCTCAGTATTTTGTGGCTAATAACGTACACTTAGCAGCATGACAGTTCCTCTACTATTCTGTGATTCCATCCAGATTCTCCTTCAAATAAATTATCTCATTCTTGCATAGTATATTTGATCACAAAAGGTAGGTTCATCCTCTTCCCCATCTGTCCTGAATATAAAGCAACACACACACAAAATCCTGGAGGAACTCAGCAGGTCAGGCAGCATCTATGGAAATGAATAAACAGTCGACTTTTCCAACCAAGACCCTTCTTCAGGATTTCCAGCATCAGCAGTCTCTCTTGTATTTATATTTTCTGAATATGTGTAGCTTGCCCACTCTTCTCTTCATTTTTGTCAAGTCTATATTGTTGCTAATACGTAATTATCTAATGAGGAGACCCGTGTCTGTGACTCACCTGCATTATTTACCAATTGTTCATTCATATCTCACAGTTGTCTGTGATTAAATTTAATTTGCCACTGCTCTGCCCAACTGATCAATGTAGCTATTTTTCCTTTGCAACTTTCTTTGCTGTCTACTATCTCTATTGTTTACAGTTCCGGTCTCCCCACTACAGGAAAGACATTTGTGCATTAGAAAGAGTGCAGAAGGAATTCACCAGGAAGCTGAACATGTCAGCCAGACCAAATATGGATGGCAGATGTATACATTTTCCTTTACCCCATTCAAAGATAATGGCTGAGGGAACAGTTAAGCCAATTCATCCTAAAATTATATTCAAATTGTCCATTAGCCAATCCCCCTTCCAATTTCTGCATGACAGAAACCTCAAATTGCTATCCAGAGGTAATCAAACAGTTGGTATTATGTCATCTTCACTGCTATAATATGCCAGAACAGAAAGGCATATTATATTAAATGTGATTTCTGCATCTGAGTGGTAAAGTACAAAATCAGGAACCCATTTTTTCTAAGAACTGAGCTCCTCTTACAAATACAATGTCCTTATCACTAATTCCATTTTATGACACGGTCACATTTTGTATTATAATTTTCACAGCTTTCAGTCTTTCCATTCTAACCTGAGTATTTTATCTTTTCTTCTCAATCAAGAAGTCTAGATCTACAACAATGCCCAACTTCATCTTCTGTTTGTACATTAGCTCATAGAAAACTGTTTTTGCCTTGTTCTCTGCAGTCTCAAACACTTCTTTTACCGTGAACGTTTCTAAATCACTGCTGTCTATGACATTTCCTGTATAGTCCTGGTTGCCCATAAGTTCCACCCTCACTGACATTTCCGGTCACCTATTTTAACAACTGGATATGCTTAAAGCACAGTCCTCCATACAACTAAAATACCTGTGACGCTTCTATTCAAACATTCCATTTTGTGACTCTGACCTGGGTTTGTTCCCTTCAGGGCTCAACCATTGTCTACTCTATTTCGCCCATCTATAAGCCACGTTCTAGAATTAACTCCACAAGTAGCTCTATTCTCCTTAAAATCCAGCCCTTTAATTATAGCTTTTAGATAATGATTCTTCTCTTCTTTGGCCTATGTCTTTAAATCACAGCCCTGAAGCATAAAATATATGACATCAATTATCACCAGAACTTACTGCACAACCCAAATTCAATTAATGGGAAGAAGAAGAAAATTTGCCTTCAGATTTTGGGTCACAATCCTACTAAGATAGAATGGTAACATTCTGGATTAGCCTTCAGCATCACTTTTACATAATTGCTTATCCAGAGATCTGCGCCTCAATCTCTCACTCCAATAACCAGAGAAATCGTTCTTAGCATTATAACACTTAACATTACTAAAATCAGACTGATTTGCCACTACAAAGCTGGTGGAATGCAAGATCAGCTTTTTTTCTAGATTTTTTGTTAGATGTGAGACAAACTATTAAGTTGTAGTTATGCTGATTCTATGAATACGATGGTAACAAAATCACGAGTTTTATCACCGTACCTTAACGCTTACGAATTAGTGCAAGGTTTTTTGGGGGGGGGGGGCGTTGTGCGGAAACAAAATCGCTAAATTCTTTCTCGGTTAAAATTCTTCAGATAATGATCAGCCAACACAAATATAACCACAAAATTTTAATGGTGTATGGGATAGCAAAATCTTTGTACTTTCGAAATTACTTTCCTTTAAATCAGTGTTTTGTCAACCTTAAGCTCTCCCGTCGAGACAAAAGGCAAAATCCGGGGAGGGTCGGTCGCCTGACATTGTTCACCATCTGGAGCTGGTGACAGAAGTTGCGAATACCTCCCACTCTTTCAGATTTCCGGAGTATCTTACGGCTATTACTATTTGCAAAATACACAGCCTTTAACATCAATGTTATACTATTGGAAAATCGGATTTAGAAAGAAAGGTGATGGGATTTCTGCAGTGAGCATTGAATAAATAGAATATTATTCAAAGTGTAATGTCACAGAAAATGCAAATGAAGTATTTAGAGTGGTAGGCATTACAGTAAGACAGCGAGTAAAACCGCCCTAAAATCCGAGATGCACCTGCACATCATCGATCGAGTTCATTCGTCCAAAGTTAAAGCAATTCTTAATGTGCTGTTTTAAACAAATCTGATGCCTATGATAGAAGTTGGTAAAGTGCCGAATAATTGGGATCACACTCAATATTTCGAGTGATACCACCGATCACGAGTTTCTGCCTACAAAGTTATCAGCAAGTTATCAACGTTTACAAACGGCCAAAGCAAAGCTCGTTACAGGGTGTCTAAAGGGTGTTACAGGGTATTTTAATTACAGCATTAAAAAGTTCATAAATGTCAAACTATAGTCAGAGTAATCAGCCAGTACCATTAGAGGAAAACTGGATTGCGCCGTGAACCATCTTCGCAAACGATTTTACTGTATCAGAGTAAAAATATATTCTATACCACGTTGCAGAATATCGCATCCATTGACCTGCACCGACAGCCGCCTCCGATGGGAGGCTTTAGATCGATTACCATATCATGGGAACAGAATTAATCATTGCTCTTGTCGGTGAAAGCGGGCGAGGTTTAGTATTTTAACCACAGCATATCCATGATACTTTTTGAAAACTAAATTCCAAATGATTATTTTACAGGATTTCAACTGTGAAGCGAAAAGTTCCATCGATGACACAGTATTTAGCATTTTAATCATTCCCGATACGCGAAAAGGCGGAGTAGACCGACGGTAACTGTGAGAATGGACAAATTTCCGCGAAAACTGCAACAAGTTACCCAACTGTCACATTCAATGTCGCAGCTGAGAAAAAAATAGTTATTTACGAACCAGTAATGATTGCGAAAGAGGTTCTTCAAACCAGCAACAAGTCCGCTTACTTATTCAACCAGAATAGAGATGAGAAGACCTATTTTTAGTCCTCTCAGTGGGATCCGGGATATGTGCAGCTGGTGACTTTGAATGAAGTGATGGCACGGTGGGCATCAACCTTTGCCCCAGGCCTCTCAGCCCCCCACTCTTAATACACCCCTTAGCAACACTCACCTCTCACACAAAGTAGAGACATAGTGCACCAAAGTCCGCTTCACTGCCTAACGCCGCCGCTGAAAATATCAAATGTGGCTTTATTGGCCTTCAGGATGTGCTCGCTCTGTGCCGAGCCTCACCATTGACATCTGGAAGGAACTCTGACTCGCTCGACGCGACCACTGACAGCCCATCGCCATGTTGATTAGTCCGTTTATTCCACAGGCGGAAGTACCGTGTCTGCGGGGAGGGGGCGGGAGAGCAAGCAGCTTCCAACCAATGGTGCAGCGCCGTTCTGTGATCGATGCTCGTTCATCACGCCCTATCCGACCAGTGAACCAATTGAACAGGAGCGAGGGTGGGGAGGAGGCGGGGCTTAGGAGCCGCTCGGAGGGTGATTATACTGTCAGGTGAGTGACGTAAATAGAACTCAAACCTGCCTTGTTGCGAATATTCTCAGCTACAGGTAAACCATCGCTCCACGTCATTCCAGAAACCAGATCCCAAAACCTTGATTCAAGTTATTAAAGATCCTAGCAACACGAAGTAGACGCAGAATCCAGCTAGGTCAGAGCTGGCCTTATTTTTGTAAGAAGGGTTAATTGTGCTGTAAATCCCTTTGGAGCTTTTAAGCTGCAAATTGAGTTCCATGCATTTAGAATTATACATCCTTCAGTTTTGAAGGAGTCACTATGTTGCAACTTTACTCTTACTGGGCAATTAAAGTTTATAAATCGGCATTGCGAAACTAAAATAAATAACTTCAATTAAGTGTTTCGGTAGCTTTAGGAACAGCCGTACAATTTATAAAAAGCACATGTACTGAGTCATTAAAATAGTGTATCTTGACTTCTTGTAAATCCGAACATGCAATTTATATGTGCTTAACCACCGAGTTTCCACACTTGGCATTATTCATATAGACTATGTATTTAACTAATTAAAGTGCATTTGAATTTACCGACGCTATTTCAGGTGGATTTCCTTTTGCCTTTTGAATCATAAACACAAATCTCTCCGACCTAATCATTGACGTCAGCGGTGTACTCAATTCCTATTAATTTTTAAAACTTTGTAATTATAAGACCATAAGGCAGAGAAGCAGAATTAGGCCATTTGGCCCGTCGAGCCTACCCCGCCATTCAATCATGGCTCATCCTTTTCCCCTCCTCAGCCCCATTCCCCGGCCTTCTCTAATTCCATTTTTATGTTACAGGATTCATTTGATTAGACAGCACCTTTGTTATCAGTGTTCCCTTTTAATTTTATCTAAGAACCGCATACTTTTAATCATATTTATATGAATACAGTAAATATTTTCAAAAACTGATTATTGTTAATAAATTCATGATTTATCGTCGCAATAAAACGTATCAAATTTAGCCACAGCACGCACTGCTCAAAAGTTGTTGGTCTGAGACTTTCCGCAAAGGTTGACTGACCAGCATCCTTTTGTTTTCATTTCATATTTGCAATGTCCGCTGTGTTTTGCTATTGTTGAGGCTACAGACAAGACTATTTTAAATTATTAAGTGACTCTACCCACAAGCGTGCGGCAATGGTACCAGAGAGTGTGAATGTTGAAGTGATGATTGAAGATAAGTAATCTCCTTACGGAGTTCATGTAACTTTATCCATGATTATTATGCAGTACATGTCTGTTGTGTATAGGCTACAAGTCCTAGAACTTCCTTCCACTTTGAAAAGTAGGATTAAAAACTGCGGGTACTGGACATGTGAAAATGCTGGAAAGACATGTAAGCCCAAGCAGTATCTGTGGGGAAGAAAACTGTCGTTTCCTTGTCTACACGGGGCAGTTCCGTGGTTGCAGAAGCTTCTGGTTTTCTTCCTCACATTTTAGTTTGACACTATTTCTCGCCAAACTTCTGGATTGAAGGTTGGATTAATTAAGTCTAATTAAATCTAGTCCCCGGCTAGTCATGGAACTGAAGAACTACCGTTATTAACCACATATTCATATTAGCGGTTTTTGTAATTTAACTACTTCAGCAATTAAGAAGGAAGTCTATAAAGGAGTCGATCTCTTTTGAAGATATAGCGTTAATCATACAAAGAGATGTCCATCGGCTGGTTTCAATGGATTTGAAAGAAAACGCTGATATTCCCCCCATAGGACAATTTTTAATCAGTTGGCGCCTGCGAGTCATTTACTGTTGTTTTGGGCTACCATTCGAAGAAATAGAAATGTAACACAACGTCTCAATTATTACATATATTTCTTATCCAGCCAAACGGAAGCGTTGAGTATAATTCCACCAGACTCACTGTCAATTCTCCCAGAGATATTCGGAATTACCTGCCTGTAATGTCTCTCCACACCCAGGCCCCCCCCCGCACCCCCGTGCGCTTAACAAACAGATCGGACCAAGACACGTATCTTCATAAACACACCAACACAGCATAAAGAAATAAACTTCTCTCTGTGGAGGCACACGCAACTGTGATATTTATTAATCCCGTAATCATATTTTATTCTGATTACAAATGTTTTACAACAGAAAAATTGCTTTGTCTGTCTGTCCGCCGAGGTCGTACTCCTGATAAAACATTCAGAACACTTACAACTTCAATTTTTTAAAATTTAAAAACTCAGCTACGTTACAATCATAGCAAATGACTAACTTTTAGTTAGTTTAGTTAAGTGTCATAATAAACTTCAGAAATATTAGTTTAAAGGTAATACTGTAGCGTCCTCTGTTCAGGGGTGCGCTTTGCTCGGGGAATGGTGCCATCTGCCGCGTATGGGAATAATTTTTTTTTACTTCAGACGTTTTTTCTCATAATGTACAACTTAGAGCTGCTCGACCTACCCACAAACAACAGGTTGCTAGTCTGATTATATGTTTTTAGTACAGCAATGGAGCTAGCCATTATTCATGGCTGTCCTTGATCTGTCCAACGACGATAAAAGGTAGCGTTTAGGTCGCAAGATCTATTTCAGAGTGTAACTGAAAGAATATACTCCTTAGCAACAGGCACAAAATGCTGGAGGAACTCAGGAAGTCGGGCAGCATCTGTGGAAATGAATAAACGACCGTTGTTTCCAGCCCTTTTTCAGGACTGAGAAGGAAGCGGGAAGACGTCAGAATAAAAAGCAGGGGCGGGATGGAGGAGGTGAGCCGGAAAGTGACAGGTGAAGCCTATAGACCCATAGAACCATAGAACATTACAGCACAGAATCAGGCCTTTTGGCCTTTCTTGGCTGTGCTGAACCAATTTTCTGCCTAGTCCCACTGACCTGCACCTGGACCATATCCGTCCATACACCTCTCATCCATGTACCTTTCCAAGTTTTTCTTAAATGTTAAAAGTGAGCCCGCATTTACCACTTCATCTGGCAGCTCATTCCACACTCCCACCACTCTGTGTGTGAAGAAGCCCCCAAAAATGTTCCCTTTAAACTTTTCCCTTCACCCTTAACCCACGTCCTCTGTTTTTTTTTCCCTAGTCTTAGTGGGAAAAGCCTGCTTGCGTTCACTCTATCAAAACCCATGATTATTTTATATACCTCTATCAAATCTCCCCTCATTCTTCTTTGCTCCAGGGAATGAAGTCCTAACCTATTTCTCTATACCTGTGGCATTTGATTGCTTCTGGATATCGTTTAATTGAACTTAAAAATAGCTTGGACATGGGTTGATGTACTTCTGGCTGAAAACATAAGCAACTTTTTTTACGATTTGAAAACCACTGGTAAGTCCAGCACTTGTGTCTTGGCCTATAGAACAGCCTGAAGAGTAGATGGTGGTCTATCTTCTTGAGTCAATGCAGTTCTTCTGGTGAAGACAGGCCTGTAGTGATGTTAAGCAGTGAGCTTCAGGATCAGATGTAACAAGGACCAGATCACAACGGGCAATATGCAGGTATTCCCATTCATCTGCTACTCTTGTCTTTCTAGATAAAACAGGTTGTGTATTTGGGTGCTGAACAACCAGATGGCATACACGACAGCCACAGTATGCCAGTGGTGGAGGAAATGAATGTTTAAAATGGCTGTTGGTGTGCCATTCAAACAGTTTGCCCCGTCTTGGATGATGTTGCATCCCCTGAAAGTACCTGGAGCAGCACCAATACAGACATTGTAATTTCAACATGCCTTGTAGATGGTAAAAAGGCTAAGGGATATCAAGAAGTGGGTCACTCAGTGCACGATACTTAGCCTCTGACCTGCTCATGCAACCATTCTAGGCCATGGCAATCTACCAAGCGCGTTGGTGGTTGTGGAGTCAGTTGTGGTAATTCTGTTGAATGCCAAGGTCAGTTGGAGACCTTATGATAAAAGTAAGATCACTTACGAAGCAGTTCTAGGGGGATGCTTCTCGAAAGTTGCCTGAAGAAGCTTCTGTAGTGATGTCCTTCATCTGGAATGATTGAGCTCCAACGCCTACTATCTTTCTTTGTGCAAAACATAACTGCAACCATCCCAGAGTACTTTCCCTTTAATGCCCACCAGCTTTAGTTTTGCCAGAGCCTCTGATTCAGTCAAAGGCTTCCTTGATGTCAACAGCAGTCACTCTCACCCCACTTTTGAGATTCGGCTCTGTGGTCCATGGGGAGGACTCTGTTGAGGTCTAGAGTTAAGTGATCCTGGTGAAATCAAAATAGCACCAGCAAGGAGGTTATTGGTGAATAAGTGGTTAGTGTAACTCATTCACCAATAGTGAATAGCGAATCCGTGGTTAGTGTAACTCTATTACAGCATCAGTAGCCAGGGTTCAATTCCACCGCTATTCTCCACTTGACAGCTTGAGTTTCCTCCCACGTATGGGTCAGTAGGTTAGTTGGTCATATGAGTGCAATATGGCGGCACAGATTCATTGGGCCAGAAGGTCCTGTTATCGTGTTATACCTATATCACCATCTGCTTTTCTAAAAGAAAAATAGGGGGGAAATGTTGGCAGAAAGACTGGAGGAAGAAATTAATCATTGAAAAAATGAACATGGAGAGTTTCCTGAATGTGCTGTATACAAAGGAGAGAAAGACTACACTTTTCAGTAAAAGATGACAGCTACTATAGGATAAATGGACTAACTATTGTTTAGTGCGTCCATTGAAGTTAGGGTTCCAGTTGATTCCAAAGGTAAAGCAACTGTCTGGTTTTGGGAAAATGTTTTTGGAGCTTCTTTGAATTACATGATTTTAAAATGAAAAATATTGGTCCCGATTTTCATCCTCTTCCTGGCTGCTGGCAAAGAAGTACACATCTTCATTTTTGCAGTGAATAGACCAACTAAGATGATCAAGCATATTCAAAAATGCCTTTGCCTTTTTGATAGACCTATCAATGAGAATAAAAATCAACAAGCAGAAGGCATGCTATCCCATTCCCATCCTCTGGAAAATTTGGAATTTTTTTCATTCTTGTTGGCCATTTTGGCGGCATTGAGATTGATCACTTTTTCAAAAATCTCACCAGATGCATGTCCAGCTAACTTTTAAAGGAACCATGCAAGATTTTCACCTCTGCAGCACCTTGCTGGGCAATCTGAAAAATTCCTGAAAAATAGTAATGTTGGTGCAGAATTAGTATTATCAAAATTACACATTTCAGTGTATGTTTCAATGCACATGTGATAAATATAGCTGGCTTTTCTAGGAATTGACCAATGCCAGATATTGAGAATAATATTTCACTTTGCCTCTGCTAGATTAAACATTAGACTTTTAAGTTAACCTGGTGAAATGTTATAGATGTTTTAAATTTCTCTTACCTGAACGTGCATGAAATGCTTCAATCAGAAGTCCAAAGCAGTTGGAATCTGTAAACACATAACACAATTCAATCAGCAAAGTTTATTTATTCGCGTGATTAGGATTATATCCATCTAGTTTCCTATTAAGCGTTCAGTTTAGAAAGAATATTCAACCTTGCTAGAATTATTGAAATTTTGATACTTGATTTATTAGCCACTTGGAGTTGCATAAACTGGTTAATGTAATCAGAGAATATCACCTGAATCCCTCAGAAACATGCCCACAATCTAGCAGCACACACAGAATGCTGGAGGAGCTCATCAGGCCAGGCAGCATCTACGGAAAAGAGTAAACAGTCGGTGTTTCAGGCCGAGACCCTTCATCAGAACTGGAAGATGGTTTACTCGTTTCCATAGATACTGCCAGGCCTGCTGAGTTCCTCCAACATTTTGTGTGTGTCGTTGCATTTCCAGCAGCTGCAGATTTTTTTCCGTCTTTGTGCTACCACAGTCTATCAGGTTTATTTGGAAATATTAAAATCTTAAAATCTCTATGCATGTGTTTCATAACTAAAATACTTCAGGAAAACTACTTTTCAGAAGTACATTTTTGGCTATAAATATCTGAGAGGCATCTACAGATCAGGAGAGGTGTTACCTGAATCCTCATTCATCTTCTTAATGAATAACAGTTCTTAATGCATTTGAAACCTCCAGCATTAGTTTGAAAGCTACAGCAAATAACGAATGTTTATTTCAATCACTTATGCCAAATTTAAAAGAGATTTGCTGCCCTCATTTGCAAATAAGCAGAGAAATTTTACAGGTTGTCATAGTTGCATTGCACAGCAGGAAGTCAAACAATAATTTGAAATTTAAAAAACAAATAATTTACTAGCTCTTGGAAACATAATAAATATTTACTTACTATATATGCCACAAGGTAATTGTAGAAGTTTACCACAATGAACCATCAACAAGTGAATTCTGAGTCCATCAGTGAATTTTCACTTTAACATTTAGTTGACTCATGCCAAAAGTACAACATAAGTAATTTCATTTCCTTGTTATCGGTAGCTCAGTGGTTATACTTGACTGACAGTTTGGCCATAATGCCTCAGTTCATGATTGACAAAACAGCTATCAATTCCATAACCCCTGCGTTCATGCTTTCATCCAGTTTTAGATCTAACAATAGGTGGCAACACTATACTGTACTTATCCAACCCCCCTCCCCCCACTTAATGAAACAACTAAATCACTGTGGTGTCAAACTGCCATAATGTAGATAAGAAAAATACAGTAATAATCATGTCTAAATTGAAAAAAATTGTTAATATTTGACAGATGGAGTTACTGATAATTTAGAATGAGTAATACAGCAGTAATTTAGCAAACAGCTCTCATCCAGTATTCGTGATCAGGAAATAATGTAATTTATAAAAAAAATTTTATTTCTCAACCGCGGATAAGAGGTGATGTAAATATTATATTGGCAATTCTTTATTGTGATAAATGAAAAAACCTGCTTTCCGTCTTTTCTAAATTAGTCAACAAACTCAAACAGAGACCAATTGTGCAGGGAGCTATTGAGTATATTGAAAGGTGACAGCATACACAAAGGCAAATTCAATGAGCAAGAACAAGATACCCAAGCAAGTGATACCCAAGCAAGTGAATTTTAGACTTGCTCCTGACTCATGCAAACCACAAGTAAACAACTGGAGCAAGTGGTGTAATTGTCTCAAACAAAATATCAAAGCCCTGGCAGATATTGGTTCCAATAGCTTGAAGAGTAAGAAAACCTTCAGAGGCAGAGGGCTTCTGAATTATGTCACATTGACTTGGCAACCTCTGTTGTAGATTGCACAAATCTTGGATTGAATTATGTACTTGAAGTATCAAAATCTTCTGCTACAATGCTCTCCGTTTTCCATAGGCAGAAGGGTGTGAAACAACTTGAAAGTATAACTATATTTTAGGGCATTAACAAACTTAGCCAAATTATGCTATTTATTTGGCTTATAGCTGTTGATGAAATACCCTGGAGTTAAATTTCTGAAGAGTCAAATCCATCGGCATTTATTATTTTACAGCTCCCTCTATTGGACATTTAGAATATTGCCCCAAACACAATGAATTTAAAGATTTTAGAATTAAAGTTCTTTTTATGATTTTTATTTGCTTATGAGCATAATGGATAGCGTCTGTCTCTTTCTACTAGGTCAGGACCTACCAATTTTGATTTGGAGGTTATGGATGAGATTATTTCTTTGTGATATATTTGGTTCCCCTCTCTTCTAATCTCCATGCTGCTCAGTACTGAACAATGCTGATGACAGATGTAAGCAGGTGCAGAATGGTAAACTTGACGATTTTCACATCAGCCTTCTCTTCCAGTTTATGGGAAAGTGATCAACAGATGAGATCTAAACATGATTTTGGGGCACATTCCAGAAGCAAACTCAGTTGATTATTCTGTGTTGTTTGACACGTTTAGATCCCTATGTACACCATCTATCATCTCTATTAATTTGTTCTTTAAATTATTACAGGGTTCCTATGCTCTATATTAGAAGTTCCCAACCTGGGGTCCACAGACCTTGTAGTTGATGGTAAGGCTCAATGGCATAATAAAAGAAGGAACCTTTATTAGAGGTCGGCGAAGTCAAGATGGTGCTAAACAGGAACTCCTTTCCTTGCATCTTTGGAAACAGCTCCATTTCTATCTTTGATATCTTTTTTACCTTTTCAGGATGTGGGGGGTTCTTTTGAAGACCCTGACCTGGAGTTACACTGTGACTTCGGTTCTTTGTGGGAATGGGACCCACTCTCAGGGCCTCATGACCGGCTGCTTTTTATATCCCAAGGATACGACCTGGAAGACAAGCACACCTTCAGGGTTCCGGGATTTCGTGGCTCTGGGGACGTGCTGATTCTAGGCCAGTGCCCCTGACTGAGGCATCGTGGGAGAACACAGAACATCGGGAGCAGCGGATTAGCTGCCGGGGGTTGTGTCTCCGGAGAGCTGCAGCTTTTTGGTGCCGACTCCCTGGGCGCTGAGCTCAGAAAAAGTGATGCAACAGACTTTTAACATCATAAATCAGCGAGTTGTTTGTTATGTCTCCCCTCTCGCTGTGAAACAGGGACACCTCTTTTTCCCTTATTAGGGAGAGAGAGAGCCTGTGGTATGTCAAACTGCCTGGTGAATGAGTAGTTTTGGGGGTATTGCAAGCCTGTGTCTTTATTGATGCTTTGCAGCATGCTTGAGTGCTCAGTGGAGGGTGCCAATGTTTTTTTGCTGGTGGGGGTGGGGGGTTCGTTCTTTGGGGCACTCCTCTGTTTTCTTGGACATCTGTGAAGAAAAAGAATTTCAGGATGTATATTGCATACATTTCTCTGACATTAAATGTACCTATTGAAACCTATTGAATCCCAGCTCTATGTATATGTTTTTATATGTTAAACAGACCTTTTGTGAAGAAGTCCTTTCACCAAAGCAAAATTCTGCAGATGCTGGGAATCTGAGGAATAAACAAAAAAAATGTCGGAAATATTTGACAATTTAACTGTATTTTTGGAGTGAGAAACAGAGCAGACATTCAAAGTCACACCAACACACCACAGCAAATTCCTAATACCTATAAATGTGCATGGCCAATAAAGTTGAACCTTGATCCTCGAGAAAAAAGACCATAGGGTAAATTTTGTCCAGTGTGGAAGGAAAGAGAAATTAAGTGGAAACAGAATGATAGGCACAAAGGCATGGAAATGTAAGAGGTGCAAAAAAAAGATAAATCTGGACAGGAGGTAAATAGAGATAGCAAAATAATTATCTGAAACTGTAGAAGTCAGGATTGAGTTCAAGAGGCAGTTATGCATTGTATTATGGAGATAAGATACTGCTCCTCAAACTCAAATTGGAATAGGACAGAGGCCAGATTGAGGGTGTTCAGAATGGGAGAGGAATAGAGAATTTAAATGAAAGGTGACTGGAAAAATAGGTTCACTTTCCAGAAAGAACTCAACCACAGACCACCAAACCCCAACAACTCCCCATCCCCCATCACAGTATTAAAGGAGACTGTACTTTTTGCTGCAGCTGTAATTAGTAAAATGCACAATTTCAGTTTTGCTTGGAAAGTGAATTTGAGGCCTTGGTCACTGGGAATGAAAGCAGTTTTGAAAACCCCAAAGCTTAAACTAATTGCGAGAAAAAAACAGGAGCCCAAGAGTACGAGTTTTAACTTTACATGATGTACGTACGTATCATGTGGTAGCACCATGACGTATGCAATGCACTGATTTTTACATATAACCCATAAAGAATTATTTAAACAAATAAGAATGATTAATCAAACACTATATTTACAATACTACACAAATACTACTGAAATGGTAAAACACAACACTCCTCCCGGCTTAGCTATAAACTCCAACTCAATACTGAATGCATCTCAACTATATACACAAGTATATAATACAACTACAATACAGAGATCCACAGCAGAGTTAATTTTTAAATTGTCTCATTCAGGTCAAAAGATTTAATCACTGTAGAGGCTTTCTTACTCTTGTGGGATAATCTCTTTCCTAACAAGGGCGATCCCTTGGTTTGGCAGGTGAGATTTGTTGCTGCAAAGCAATCTCAAGTTATGGAGCTTCTTTGGTGGTGGCTGTAGAAGATGGCTCAGGAACTGCAGGAAATGGTTCAGACAGCTCTGACCACTTTTATTCTCTAACAATTGATTCAACAGATTGATGTGTCATCTCTAGACGATATCAGACACAACCTCCATTGTCCTTAATCTTTATGAGTACCCATTTTTGATCACCTGTGTAGTCCCTCGCTGGGACTGCTTGTCCAGGAGTGAAACATCGAACCTCCTTGTCTGAGGAGCCTTCAACTTGTCTCAGCTGTTGTCCTGAATACTCCTCCTGAGATTGGGTTTGAGGATCCAAGCGTGAGTGCAAGGGATGAGCCAGGAACAGCATAGCTGGTGAACTGTTGGTTGTGGAGTGTGTCGCACTGCGAAACGCAAGGAGGAAATTGCCAAGCTTCTGATTCAGTGTTAGTGTACTGTGTTCTGTTGACGTTGTTCACAGTGCTTTCTTTAACCTCAGGACAAACCTTTCCACCAAGCCATTTGTAGCTAGGTAGTACAGTGCAGACATAATATGCCTTATTCTATTCATTTTCAGGAATGACTGAAACTTTTCCACAACAAACTGTGGTCCATTGTCACTAAGTGTTTTAGAACACCAGTCCTTGAGGAGAGGCTTCTCAATGCATCAACAGTGTGCAAGGCTGTAGTAGAGGCTGCTGGGAACACTTGTGGCCACTTTGTAGCAGCATCCACTACTGAAAAGAAATTTGTGCCTTCCAGTTGTCCAGCAAATCAACGTGAGTCCTCTGCCAGGTCAATGCAGGCCACTCCCAGTGCATGGTAAGTTGTTCGATCTACTGATCTATCCCAGACTACCAGACAAAACTTTGAGCCAACACTTTCATTTTGACCATGCTTAGATGACCAGCATGTAGTTCCTCCAGCACTTTGGATCTCAGCTTGGATGGAACAAAAACTCTCAATCCCCACACAAGGCAACTTCCATCAAGGGCGCGTTCATCCCACTGCTGATAAAAATGGGGGAACTGGAATTTCTTCTGCACATTCCAGCCATTTTGCATGGACATGTAGAACTGAGACAGTGTGAGGTCTTTTCTGGTTTCCCTTAGGATCATCTTTGCGATATTAGGGAGACATTCAAATTGTGTCAGGGAGCATACGTCAGGAGGATTGCCCTCATTTGTAAGTTTTTCAGGTATTTCCTTTCCGAAGGACAATGCATCAGCGTTTCCATGATGAGTCGTCTTCCTGACCTAGTAATTCTGTCCTCCAAGAAAGAGAGTCAATCTCTGCATTTGTGCTGTTGTTAGTGGAACACCTTCTGTGGATTGAAAATGGACACTAGTGGTTGATGATCAGTAACGAGAGTAAACTTTCTCCTATACAAGTACTAATTGATCCATTTTACACCCCAAACCAGACTCAAAGCCTTTCTGTCAATCTGTGAGCAAATTTTCCCTGCCATAGTAAGGGAACGAGATGCAAAGTCTATGTCCATTGGGGGCAGTTATGTGTCCTAAAGGGGGCATTAGGGGAAATAGAAATCGTCCGCGAGTATTCAAGATTCTTGGGTGGGTGGGCAGGAAGTGGCACTTAACTTCAGGCACAAGACCTGACTGACAATTAGTAGAGCAGGAAAAAAAAAGGATGAGGCTCAGGAGCACAGGAAGAACCATAGCTCTGCAGGTGGTGAGCACTCGTTGTCACAACCCGTCTGACACTCGGCAATCTCATTCGACCTTACCAACCAAACAGACATTATTGGGGATGCATAAATTAGCAACCATGGTGCCCGACAGTTCCCCTGACTTGTGGCATGGAATGAGTTCATGCAATTTAACAGTTGGTAAGTCAAGTACACCCTTTCAACCTTCTCTACAGATCTACGGAAAACAGGTCACACAACAATACGGCGCTGGCCAGAACCAATCAGTGAAATAGAGCCAATCACTGAACCTGCCAATCCCAAAGATTCCTCTTAAAGTGCTCAACGTGACCTCAACCTCATATGTGTGATCAAGAATCACCTTTGGGGATTATGAGACCTTACGTGATTGGTCAATTGCACTAACTGGGATAGTATTAAGGTAGCTTGCCAAACACCAGCTCTATCCCAACTAACATTCAGATTCCAATCTGAATCCTTGTCAACATAATTTTCACTGTGTGATCGTCTTCATCTTTGCCTCACCGTTCCTTTGTGTGCCACTACCATCATTCTATCCATTGTCAGCTAGCTGCCGTCGTCAATGTCCAACAGGCATTCCTAGTTTGTGTTATTTTTTTATTTTAATTTAGCCTTGTTTATGATGGATAAATACATACAGCGTAATCCCTATGAAAGCAGTGAAGCCTTGAATTTTAATCCTGCTCAGAAACAGAAACTACAGAAATTGTGTCAATACAATGTTACATACCTGGAGTGTAGTTTTATTCTGTTCCCATCAGATCAGCAATGCCACATTTGTCTTATTTGTAATACTGTGCTGTCTAATGAAGCCAAGATACCATCAAATTTGCAGGAACACTTCCATAAAAGACACCCTGAAAAGGCTACTTACGGTATACTCAGTTCCAGAAGATGAAAGAGGCATTTGAAAAGCACTGCACACTCAAGTCATTTGTCAAGACAGCTAAAAATGACCTTGATAGTAGTCTCATTGCTTCTCATAACATTTCCAAAGTGATAGCAAAGTGTGGAAAATCTCATACAATTGGTGAAAGATTAATAATGTTCACCATTGTTCTCAAGACAGTGGAAAAGTGCTCACTGCTGTTCTCAAAATAGATACCAGTATTTTAAAATCAATTCCTCTAAGTAATAACTCTGTCATATTGATGAAATGAGTGAAGACATTGAGTATCAACTATGCACAGAGTTCCAAAAACAGAATTTAGGATACAACTGGATGAGTCAACAGTGCGAGACAACAAGGCATTGCTAATGGCATATGTATAGTTTATCAAAAATGGAATAATTCATGAAGAGATCCTCTTTTGTAAAAAGTTAAAAACAAATGTCAATGGAGAGTCAATCTACTATGAGCTCAAAATATATATTGAGGATAAAAGTATTCTGAATAGGAACATGATTTCTTGTGCAACAGATGGAGCACCATTTATGATAGGTTGCCATACTGGTTTAGTGACATTTATGAAAAAAGAAACTCCAAGCCTGTTTGCAATCCACTATGTAATTCATCGTCAACATCTCCCAGCCAAAAGCCTCAGTCAGCGACTTTTTCGAGCATGGCTCTTGTAATATCCGCTATCAACAAAATTAAAGCTCATCCATTAAATAGCAGAATATTTTGCCAGTTATGTCAAGATAACAATGAAGAATCTGAACACTTGCTTCTTCACACTGAAATGTGTTGGCTGTCAAAAGGCTACTGCTTAAAATGTTTCATTGCTCTTATGAAACTATAGTTGAATTTTTGCTCAAAGTTGACCAGATCTTGACAGACTAGTGTGAACTTCTACATGGAGATGTGGCATACCCAGCTGATCTGTATGACAAAATGAACATTCTAAATATGAAACTGCAGGGTGAACATTCAATTCAATCCAGGCAAAAAGTGCAGAGTCCACTTCTGTCAGAAAATTGGAAATATATAAGCAGAGCATTGGGAGAAGAAAGTTCTCAGTTTTCCTGCATGGAAAGTATGGCACTCTCTTTCACAGATGGTGATTTGCAAGAATACTGCTTACTGAAGAGGTATTTTCAGAATTGACTCAAGGTTTTGAACAATCTGGAAATTCCCAACTGGGTAATTAACCCATTTCTTTGCAAGGTGGAAGAACAGGGAAAGAACTTGCAAGAAGAAATTATTGAAATTCAGAATAATGAAGAAGAAAAAAATGCTTTTTAAAAATATGGCTACACTGTCCTATAAAGTTTCCTGATCTTTGGAGAAGGTCCAAACTGCCCTTCATTGCATTTCCATCCTCCTGACTTGTTGAAAGAGGCTTCAGCGTAGTGAACCACATACAAAAAAACAGAAACTGCTTGGACATTGTTACTCATGGAGACTTAAGGCTTTTGCTGTCACAACTTCAACCAGATTTTTCAACTGTTGCTAAAAAACATCAGGCTCAAGGATCACATTGATATCGAAGCTGAAGTACAACAGACAGGTACTGTGTAAGCTAGGCTTAAAGACAGATAAAAATATAAAGCAGAATCATTTTTCTCATGTTTGCATATGGTAGACATGTGTTTACACTATGGTGGTGCCAGAAAGTATATTGTGCCTAAGAGAGGCATTGGCAAGTATCAAGGTTCTTTAGGGGACCGTTGGCAACTCTGAAAGTGCTTTAGGGGAGGCGTTGAGCTAAAAAAGGTTGGGAAACACTGGGCTATGGAGTGTTCACCTCTATCGCTCATAACATGTGACATGACTGCTCCTATACCAGAAGGTGAGTCATCTCAGGCAAGCTTCACTGGACAATGTGGATCATAATGTGTGAGTATAGTGCTTGACATCACCATTTCCTTTACCTTTTTGAAAGCTACCTCACACTGTTTTGCCCATTGCCATTTCTTCCCAATCTGTAGTAATGGATGAAGCACAGTAGCCAGGTTTGGCAGGAACCTATTATAGTAATTGCCTAATCTTAAGAAGGACTGCAACTGTGACATGCCATTTGGCCTCGGGGCATTCACCACTGTTTGAACTTTTGCAGCATACTTGTGTAATGCTTGGGCATCAATGGTGTGATCACAATAAGTGATGCCCGGTCTAAAGAATTCACACTTGTTGCATTGTGCTCTAAGCCACAATCTTCTAATCTTTTTAACACTGTTGGGATTTTGGAGATGTTCCTTGTCATCCTCGCCAGTAACAATGATGTCATCCAGGTAACACTGAGTGTCTGGGCTAGCTTGTAGCACCTGGTACATAGCTTTCTGTCAAGAGTGCAGGTACAGATGCTGCTCCAAAAATAAGCCTATTATAGTGACAAAGCCCTTTGTGAGCGTTTATGGTGAGAAAAACTTTGGACTCTTCTTTCATCTCCATCTGTAGGTAGGCCTCAGCCAAGTCCACTTTGCTGAAGTGTTTCCCTTCAGAAAGGTTTGCAAAGATATCCTCTATCTTGCACAGAGGGTATTGATCTGCTGGGTTGATGGTGACTTTAAGATCACTACAGATCCTGCAGACCCATTCCTTTGGCTACTGGGATCACTGGCATTGCCCATGGGCTCCACTCAACCTTGGAAATAATTCCATCAGCCTCCAGGCGATCAGCCCACTGACTACTTTATCACAGATGGTGTAAGGAACCAGAAGGGCTTTGCAAACCATGGGTGTGGCCTTTTCATTTAACACTATTTTACCTTTGATATGTTTGAGTTTTCCATTGCCACCTTTGAACACTGCTGTGGCATCATCCAGTACCTTTCTTAATTCACTTTCAGCTGACACTATTACAGAGGATGTGGCATGCAAGCGTTGGATGGATTTCCAATCAAGTTGTTGTTGTCTCAGCCAATCATACTCCCACAATGCTGGCCCTCCTGTTTTACCACATGCAAGCCTAATGCGGCTTGTTGGTTGTTATATTTCACTGTTATCAATGTCATTTCCACAAGGGTTATCTTTTCTCCAGTATATGTTCTTAGATGGATATCTGCAGGCTTCAGTTTGGTCTTTGAAATGCCGTTCAAACTCATTTTGTGGAACGACTGAAACAGCTGAGCCAGTGCCCAATTCCATTTTAATCAATCTGCGGTACACTCCTGGTGTAAGCCACATTGCTTGTCTCCGATTACTTTTCACATTGTAAATCTCAAAACTATTCAGACCTGTGCTGTTCTCATCATTATTAGATTTTTCATCAATAGCATGCAGATTAGTACTCTTTTTGAAAATACAACTTGACTTTTATCTTTTCCTCTTCCCTGGACACTTATTTTGTCTGCCCGACATGCTCTTTTTATGTGTCCTACTTCATTGCATTTTCTGCAAGTATTGCCTTTAAACGTGCATTGGTCTGGAGTATGTGAGCCTGTGCCACAACGGTAACACGATTTGTTCATCCAGACTGGTTTCTGTTTAGACACTGCAACTTTGTTCATGTTCACTTTCATTCCTGACTGCTACGCAATTGCGTCTCTGTCTGCTGTTTCCATTGATACAGCTATTTCAACTGCTCCTTTAAATGTAAGTTATGCTTCAGTTAGGAGTTGTTTTTGAATATTTTGAATGGGTCTTAGTTTCGTTTTTTTTTACTTTAAGCAAGGTGTGCACGTACCACATGGTAGCGTCATGACATATGCAATTCACTTATTTTTACATATAATCCATAATGAATTATTTAAATGAACCAGAATAATCAAACAATATATTTACAATATTACTCAAATACTGTTGAAATATTAAATACAGAACAAGCTATGATCTATATCATTTTGTTGCACTCATTTTATAAGTGAATCTTATGCTGTTCTCTGCCATGGAATAAGGGTTCTGCTATTTTTTTTAAAAGAAGTAAACGTCAGATAAATGACAAAAAATGATGCAACATTCTTCTGTGCATTTGTTGTTTATTCCCAATTATTTTACAATAGGCTGGTCAGCAGTTTTTAACCAAACAATATAAACTTAAGGCAAAACAAAGCTGCCAAGATCCTAATTCAACAACGTGCCATGTTCTCCACATTCACTGCCTGCTGCTAAAGTCAGATTATCAGAATTCTTTTAAAAATTCACAAGCTTCTTGGCATTGCCCTTCCTGCATTCTGTGACCGATGAACTCACTGGAATATTGTATTTATCCATTTTTAACTCTTTGCCCAGAGTTCATCAGCAGCATTTACTTTTGCTGCCAGGCCCCTTTGCTCTGTATCTCCAATCCTCTGCTCTCTACTTACTAGTTTCTTCCTTAAAGATGTATCTTAATATCTTTCGTCAAAAGTGGCCCTAATATCTTCCCTTGTGGCTCAACGTCAATTTTTGTTGATGGTTGTTGGTGAGATGCCAAAGATTCTACATCAATTTTAATTCTTCAGTTCTAAATTTCCCATTGTGATATATGTCCCCTTACTGCAACAATAAACATATTTCAAAACTATTTCATTGGCCCAGAGATATTCTGAGTTCATGAAAGGTACAAAGTAAACGTGATCTCTATATTTATGCGTTTATGAAATGCACTGCCAGGGGCCTGTGTCATAAAGAGTACAAGAGTCAGCTTCTTGCAAAAGTTACCAACAATGTTTATTTGTTTATTTCAACCTTATCCATACTGTTATAGTTAATCCAGGCATCCAAAAAACAACTGGTGCTGGGTGAAATATTTCCTTTCTGGAATCTTGCATGCATTAACATTTGTCATATCACAATGAGTCAGAACTGACAGTACTTTTGAGGACAGCCTATAATGATCTTAAACTTCTCTCAATAAAGTTGTGGAGGGAGTTGGCCTTGAAAGCAACAAAGGTAAGTTGCAGTCATACCTGGTGAAAAAGTGTTGATAATATCTATTCTTTTGTAATGTCTGCAATATAACACTATCATGTGGAAATTTGGACATGATAGAATATAATAAATGCAGAAACATGAGAACCTGTTTTGGTTCAAATTTAAACATCATTCAGGGTTGCCATTAGTCAGAAGCTAATTGAACCACATATGTTTGCTGCAGCTATAAGATCAGGTCAGAGTCTGTGTATGCAATGACAAGTGAGTCACCTCCTTTCTAAGGATCTACAGTACACGCCAGCTGAATATTTTCCACTTGCTTTGATGACTGCATTCCCAATACTCAGATAGCTTAACACCATTGAGAGTAATATACATAAGAATATTATTTTTAAAAAGAGCAGGAGCAGGCCACTCAGTCTCTTAAGCCAGTTCTATTACTTAAAATGATTATGGTTCATCTGCCCCAGGCTTTATCTCCTTCTCTGTGCCAGTTCCCCATAAACATCAATTCCGTGATCTTTCAAAAACTATTCTCCACAGCCTGCTTGAGTATAGAATTTCAGAGATTCACCACCCTCCACATTAAGAAATTCCTATCCCTCATTTTTAAATGTCTGCCCTCTAATCTTTTAATTATGTCCCCTTGTTTGAGATTTTCTCACTAGTCTTTCAGGGTCTTATATATTTCAATGAGATTGCTTTTCATTCTTTGAAACTGTGGAAAGCTTGGTTTCACCTATCACTTTCTAGTTTGTACTCCAACCCCTCCTCCCCCCCCCACTTTCTTATTCTGACTTCTCCTCCCTTCCTTTCCAGTCCTGAAGAAGCGTCTCAGTCCGAAATGTCAACTCTTTATTCCTTTCCATAGATGCTACCTGACCTGCTGAGTTCCTCCAGCATTTTTTTGTGTGTTATTCTGGATTTCCAGCATCTGCAGAATCTCTTGTGTTCAGAGTATGAATATAATTATTTTAGCCATTCATAAGAGGACAACCCTCTCATCCTAGGAGTTTCCAAGTAAGTATCTTGAACTGCTCCCAATGCCAGTATGTCCCTTCTTAGATAAAGGGACCCAAAGAATGCACTGTACTCCAGGTGTGGCCACACCAGAACTGTGTTCCCAAATTCCAGCCATCTTGTAGTAAAGGCCAATGTACCATTTGTCTGCCCAGCCACTTGCGATGTCTGTCTGCTAATTTTTTTCAAACACTGCAGAAGTACAGCTGCATCCATCTGCACTTTGCTCATCTGCAGTCTAAGTAGTCCATTTTATTGCATGCAATTAACCACGCTAAGAATTCAGTCCAGCCGCCGTGGCTTCAGCGTCTAGTAACGAAGTGCAGCGCAACAATTGGCCATGTCGTCACATCTGTCAAACCTGCAAGTTCGGCAACTTAAAAGCCAAATGCAGAACCTGCAAGCCACCTGAAAACTCTGCAGCTTAAGCAGGAAAGGGATAGCAGGCTCATAGAAATACATTCCAAGTCACCCACATTCCAACCTGGAAACTTTTTGCCACTCCTTGAATGTCAGATCTAAACCCCTGAACTTCTTATTCAACAGCACTTTCACCAGACAAAAAGCTCTCATCACCTTCTCTAGAGCAAATGAATGCTGGTGCCACCGGTGAAGTTAGCACTGAATAAAGCAATTCAAGCATGGGGTTTTCCTGCATTGTGAGGCATGGAAGAGGCATTGCCACAGGAGGCTGTTAGAAAGCAGAGCACTTTTATGACTAATTTACATATATGTCCTGCTCAAAATCTAGCTGCATGCCAACGTCTCTTTTAATTGAAAGGTAAAAGTTTTACTGGTTCGTTTCCTGGCAGTGATAGAAGCCTCCATATTTTCCTGCATATAAAAGAAATACCACAAGCTTACCTAATGCTCAGAAAATGGTAAGTACAGGTGAGTGCACCAGCATAAATATTTTGGTTTAGTCACCATCACCGCTGCTAACTAACTGAGGCTCAGAAGCTACCAGTCAGATATATGTCAGTCAGCTACTAGTCAAATGCATATAAACTTATGCGTTTGAAAGTGCCCGCTTAGGACTGTGTGTTCTAAGTTTTGCTCCAGTTTCAAGATCTACCTATGAAACTCCGTCTCTCTGTCTCAAGGCTCCATGTCAAGGCCCCATGTCAAGATCCCTCCTGTTTGCCGTTCAACGTTTACGTAAGCATCCTAACTCAGTCTCCGTGCCTGTGTTCTGCTCTTGGGTTCGCTTCATTCGCTCATTGCAACAGAACAATCTGGCCACAATGGACCCAGTGGACACGAATACCCTGCAACAAGATCTCGCCAGCCAGGATCCCTACTGGGTCTGCACGGTCAACTTCTCTGAGATGTCATGGAGAACCTCTGTCCCTGTCTGCTAACGTAACGAAGATTGGTGACCAGGTGGACCGTGTATCCACTAATTTTACCCCATCCGCTCCTGGTACTCTGTCTAACCCGCCCAGACAGTCTGTAATGGCAACCCCCTACGTGTCAGCAGCTCCCCTGCCAAGAGAGCCGCACGTACCTGAACCTGAACACTACGCTGGGGATTTGGGGAAGTGCCAGGCCTTCCTTCTGCAATGCCCCTTGGTGCTTGAACAGCAGTTGTCCACGTACTCCACAGATAAGTTAAAGATTGCTTACGTCATGGGGTTGTTGCGAGGAAGTGCCTTAGCGTGTGCCACAGCTGTTTGGGATAACCAACCGGATATCTGCTCTTCTTTCCCCACCTTTATCGCGAAATGAGGAAGATCTTTGACCATCCTGTCCATGGTAAAGATGCCGCCAAGCATCTACTCACTCTCTGTCAGGGCTCACGCAGTGTTGCCGAATATTCTGTGGAGTTCCGTGGAGTTCCAGACGTTAGCATCCGACTCGGGGTGGAATGCTGAGGCACTACAAGGGTTATTTCGGAATGGTCTCAGCGATATGGTGAAAGACGAGTTGGCGGCAAGAGATGACACCGACAACCTGGATTCCTTGATCTCCCTAGCCACCGGGTTGGACAATCGTCTTCGAGAACGCCATAGGGAAAGAACTGATCGTCCACCATCTTTGGCCACTCCACGGCACTCATTACCATCTCCCACCAGCACAAACCTCTCGTCTGCTCCTGCTCCTAGAATGGCTCCCAGCCTGGCCGTTTCCACTGCCCTGGGAGAGGAAACCATGCAGCTGGGACAGAACTGTCTTTCTCCCACAGAACGACTACGGAGATTGAGAGCAGGGAATTGTCTCCATTGTGGCCATTCTGGCCACTTCTGTGCTACCTGTCCCCTTCGGCCAAAAGGGAGGGCTCACCAGTAGAAAGGGGGACCCTGGTGAGCCGGACAACATTCCCTTCGTCAAACCCGGATGCAGATCCCAGCTACTTTACGTTACATCCAACAGTCCCTGCCTTGTCAGCTCTCATGGACTCCGGCACTGAGGAAAACCTTTTGGATGAAAACATAACTTCCCAGGCTGGAGTTCCTCGGGAGCCGTTGAGTACCCCTCTGGAAGCGCAGGCACTGGACAGCAGACTTCTGGCCCGAGTCACACACTGCACACCACCCCTGTCTCTTATTCTCTCTGGGAACCATTGGGAACAGGTACAATTTAACCAAATTTCCTCTCCTCAAGCTCCTATAGTTCTTGGGTACCCTGGTTAAGCCGCCATAATCCCCACATTGACTGGTCCACCAGGAGGATAATCAGCTGGAGCCCATTCTGTCACTCCACTTGTCTACAATCGGCCCTTTCCCTGTGAAGATCACCATGACCTCGTCTACCGCTGAAACCCCTGACTTATCCAAGGTTCCAGCGGAGTATCACAATCTGGGAGAAGTACTTAGCAAACAGCAGGCTTTTTCCCTGCCTCCACACCGCCCTTATGATTGCGCAATTGACCTTCTCCTGGGAGCCCTTCTACCCACCAGTCAGCTGTATAACCTGTCCCGGCCAGAAAGGGAAGCAGTGGAGGCTTACCTAAATGACTCTCTTGTGCTGGCATTAACCAACCCTCATCTTCCCCTGTAGGTGCAGGTTTCTCCTTTGTGGGGAAGAAAGACAGCTCACTGCACCCCTGCATTGACTACCACGGCCTGAATAACATCACCATAAAGAATAAGTATCCCCTGCCCCTTATCAACTCTGCTTTCGAGCCCCTTCATGGAGCCACCATCTTCTCTAAGTTGGACCTACGAAACGCCTACCACCTGGTCAGGATAAGGGAGGGAGATGAGTGGAAGACAGCTTTTAACACCCCTCTTCATTTCTTTGAATACCTGGTCATGCCCTTCATTCTCACCAATGCCCCCGCCATCTTCCAAGCCCTGATAAACGATGTCCTTAGGGACTTTAGTAACCGTTTCGTTTTTGTTTATTTGGGCGACATCTTAATTTTCTCCCACAGTCTTCAGGAACACACCCACCATGTCCGTCAGGTTCTGCAGAGGCTTTGGGAGAACAAACTATGCATGAAGGCTGAGAAGTGCGAGTTTCATGTCTCTTTTGTCAGTTTCTTAGGGTACATCATCGAGAGCGGGCAAGTGAGGGTGGATCCCGAAAAGATCCGGGCGGTGGCAGAGTGGCCAAACTCACGATACTCAAGCAACTCCAGCGATTTCTGGGGTTTGCAAACTTCTACTGTCGCTTCATCAGGGATTACAGCCAGGTGGCAGCACCCCTTACTCAGATCACCTCTGCTATGACCCCTTTTCACTGGGACCTTGAGGTGGACTTAGCCTTCTCGGAGCTGAAGAGGTGTTTCACCTCCGCTCCCATGCTGGTCCAACCTGACCCCTCTCGCCAATTCATTGTGGAAGTCGACGCCTCCGACTCTGGGGTGGGAGCGGTCCTCTCCCAACGCTCCGGCCCAGACCAAAAACTCCATCCCTGCACCTTCTTGTCTCACCGGCTATCCCCCACCGAACAGAACTATGACATAGGGAACCGGGAGTTACTGGCCGTCAAACTTGCTTTGGAGGAGTGGAGGCACTGGCTGGAGGGAGCGGAACATCCATTCATTGTCTGGACAGAGCACAAGAACCTCGCATACATCCAAACTGCCAAACACCTGAATTCCTGCCAAGTCCGTTGGGCATTATTTTTGGCCGTTTCAGATCCACACTCACTTATCATCTGGGGTCCAAGAACGGGAAGCCGGATGCTCTCTCCCGTCAATACGTCTCCGAGGAGGGCCTTCCCAATCCCGAGATCATCCTTCCACCATCCTGTGTAATGGCTGCCCTCACCTGGGAGATCGAATCCATAGCCAAAGAGGCTCAACAGACTCAACCTGACCTAGGCAATAGACTTGCCATTCGCCTCTTCGTTCCTGACTCTGTCCGGTCTCAGGTTCTCCCGTGGGGGCATACTTCTCATTTCACCTGCCATCCCGGGATCGATTGAACTCTGTCCCTTCTGAAGAGACATTTCTGGTGGCCCTCCATGGATGCTGACACTCGCTCCTTCATCTCTGCCTGTTTTGTATGTGCCTGCTGAAAATCCTCCCATCGGCTGGGTTGCTTTGTCCCCTACCTGTCCCTGGCCGCCCTTGGTTTCACATTGCACTGGATTTCATTACTGGACTACCCCCTTCACATGGGAACATTGTTGTACTCACCGTGGTGACCCGCTTCTCCAAAGCTGTGCACTTCATAGCCCTTCCCAAACTCCCTACAGCCCGTGAGACAGCTGACCTCCTTGTTCATCATGTCTTCCACCTTCATGGAATTCCCTCTGACATTATTTCTGACCGGGGCCCCCAATACTGGAGATCCTTTTGTCAAGCCCTTGGAGCCTCAGTAAATCTGTCTTCCGGCTTCCATTCGCAGACTAACGGTCAAACAGAACGAGCAAACCAGGATTTGGAAGAAGCACTCTGCTGCATAACCACCAACAACCCGTCATCCTGGAGCACCCATCTCACTTGGTTAGAGTGTGCCCACAACTCCCTGGTCAGCACCACAACCGAAATGTCTCCCTTCGAATGCTCCCTCAGTTACCAACCCCCTCTGTTTCCTGCACATGGAGATGACATTGCTGTACCCTCAGTTCAGGCCCATCTCCACCAGTGCCGCAAGGTCTGAAAGGATGCACGCTCGGCCCTGCTCCGCTCAGCTGACCACAACCGGACGATTGCCAATCACCATTGAAATCCTGCACCAAATTATCGGCCTGGGCAGAAGTTTGGCCTTCATCAAAAGATATCCCCCTCAAGAATGGACCCAAGAAGCTCACCCCTCGCTACCTGGGACCATTCGAGATTGAGAGTGTCACCAACCCCTCGGTGGTCAGACTCAAGCTGCCCGGATCCATGCACATTCATTCCACGTTCCACGTCTCCCAACTGAAACCTGTGTCTGTCAGCCCTTTGTGCCCTCCTGCTGAACCCCCTCCACGTGCCCGGAACAACGAACACCCAACGTACACCGTCCAGCGAGTACTGGATGTGCACCACCGAGGCAGGTGCCTCCAGTACCTGGTGATTGGGAGGGATATGGCCTGGAGGAACGCTCCTGAATTCCCCGCTCCTTCATCCTGGACCCTCCCCTCATCTGTGATTTCCATCGAGACAATCCAGACAAGCCTGATGGTTCACCTGGGGGCTCCTGTTGGGGGGAAGGGAGGTACTGTCACGATCCCAATCATTAATTCCCTACCTTTCTCCTAATTTCCTTTGATTGTGCCATGGTTCTGACTGTTAATTTCCCATTTTCTTCTAATTCTCTTTGATAACGGCACACCTGGTTTCCATCAAGACCTGCAGCATAAGAACCCCAGTGTTACAACCACTAGTCACCAGATCGTTGGTTTTGCTTGTGTGGTAATTAACGTTTCCCAGCCGCTTAGGACCGTGTGTTCTAAGTTTTGCTCCAGTTTCAAGATTTACCTATGAAATTCAGTCTCTCTGTGTCAAGGCTCCGTGTCAAGATCCCTCCTGTTTGCTGCTCAACGTTCATGTCCGCGTAAGTATCCAAACTCAGTCTCCGTGCACTTGGGTTCACTTCATTTGCTCATTGCAACGTTATGACTACATCAATATGCTGGGACCAGGTTAGATCCTCAGAGATCTTGACACCCAGGAACTTGAAGCTGCTCACTCTCTCCACTTCTGATCCCTCTATGAGGATTTGTATGTGTTCCTTCGTCTTACCCCTCCTGAAGTCCACAATCAGCTCTCTCATCTTGCTGACATTGAGTGCCAGGTTGTTGCTGCGGCACCTTTTCACTAGTTCGCATATCTCACTCCTGTACGCCCTCTCATCACCACCTGAGATTCTACCAACAATGGTTGTATCATCAGCAAATTTATAGATGGTATTTGAGCTATGCCTAGCCACACAGTCATGTGTATACAGAGAGTAGAACAGCGGACTAAGCACACACTCCTGAGGTGCGCCAGTGTTGATCGTCAGCGAGGAGGATATGTTATCACCAATCCACACAGACTGTGGTCTTCTGGTTAGGAAGTCAAGGATCCAATTACAGAGAGAGGTACAGAGGTCCAGGTTCTGCAACTTCTCAGTCAGGATTGTGGGAATGATGGTATTAAGTGCTGAGCTATGATCAATGAACAGCATCCTGATGTAGGTGTTCGTGTTGTTCAAGTGGTCTAAAGCCGTGTGGAGAGCCATTGAGATTGCGTTTGCCAGTGGTAGGCAAATTGCAATGGGTCCAGGTCCTTGCTGAGGCAGGAGTTCACTTTACTCATGACCAACCTCTCAAAGTATTTCATCACTGTCAATATGAGTGCTACCAGGTGATCGTCATTAAGGCAGCCCACGTTATTCTTCTTTGGTACTGGCATAATTGTTGCCTCTTTAAAGCAAGTGGGAACTTCTACCCGTAGCAGTGAGAAGTTGAAAATGTCCTTGAATACTCCTGCTAGTTGGTTGGCACAGGTTTTCAGAGCCTTACCAGGTACTCCATCGGGACCTTCCGCCTTGCGAGGGTTCACTCTCTTTAAAGACAATTTAACATCGGCCTCTGAGATGGAGATCACAAGGTCATCAGGTGTAGCAGGGATCTTCACAGCTGTAGTTGTGTTCTCCCTTTCAAAGCATACATAGCAGGTGTTGAGTTCATCTGGTAGTGAAGCATCGTTGTCATTCATGCTATTGGGTTTCACTTTGCAGGAAGTAATGTCTTGCAGACCCTGCCAGAGTTGCTGTGCATCCGATGTCACCTCCAACCTTGTTCGAAATTGTCTCTTCATCCTTGAAATAGCCCTCCGTAAATCATACCTGGTTTTCTGGTACAGGCCTGGGTTGCCAGACTTGAATGCCACAGATCTAGCCTTCAGCAGATGACGTACCTCTTGGTTCATCCACAGCTTTTGGTTTGGGAATGTACAGCAAGTCTTTGTAGGCACACACTCATCCACACAGGTTTTAATGAAATCAGTAACAACTACAGCATACTCATCCAGGTTCGAAGATGAATCCCTGAATACAATCCAGTCCACTGATTCAAAGCAGTTCTGTAGGCACTCCTGTGCTTCCCTTGTCCATACCTTCTTGGTCCTTACTACTGGTGCTGCAGTCTTCAGTCTCTGCCTATAATCAGGGAGTAGAAGTACAGCCAGGTGATCAAACTTCCTGAAGCAAAGGCATGGAATAGCACAGTAGGCATTCTTGATGGTGGTATAGCAATGGTGCAGTATGTTGTTTCCTCTGGTATTTGCAATGATCTGTTGATGGTAGTTGCTTAGTGATTTTTTTACAGACTGGCCTGGTTAGAATCTCCCACAATGATGGTGAAGGCGTTAGGATGCGCTGTTTCGTGCATGTTGATCCCATTACTCAGACCACCTAAAGCCTGCTTGACATTGGCCTGATGTGGAAAGTAAACTGCTACCAAAATGACACCAGAGAACTCCGGTGGTAGGTAAAAAGGACGGCACTTTACTGCTAAATACCCAGGCCTAGTGAGCAGAATTGGGACAGCTCTGATGTATTTGTGCACCAAGAAGAGTTGATCATGAGGCATACTCATCCACCATGATTGGTTGATCTTTTGCCCTCTGGTCCAATCACGGGTTTAACCTTCAGGCCTCAAAGATGGTTCAGTAAGACCTCCTCAAAATCAATTAGGAATGGGCAATGAATGCTGGTCTTGCCACCAATGCCCTTATCCTATAAATAATACCCAGGACTTTCTAAACTTTCCAAAATTGTACAATAGCTATGCCTTTTCCCAGTCCTCCATGAGAGTGTACACTCAACCAACCTGGTTTTAGTGGATCCTTGCATCGCTCTATTAGCACTGATTAATGATTGTTGACAAGTTTGCCAAGAAGATGAAGATATCACTTTGCTGAATAGATACTGCTTTTAGTACCACATATTTGCTATTGGATGGGGTGTTCTGCATTATCATAAAAAAAAACATCAGTTTCACCAATTTCCTTGGCGGAAGGAAAGATGTTGTCTCTACCCATTGTGGTTTTCATCTGACTTCACACCCATTGCAATGTGACAACTCTGAACTGTAGTTTGTACAAAATTGCTACAAAAATGAAATTGTGAATAAGCTGTATTTTCTCATTGTCATTCACAGAAGGTTGTGATGTTCAGATTGGCTTGTGTGTGTCTGACGTTGAAGCATTAACTCTGGGATGGCCTAAGGTCTCGCAAAGTACCATGTGACTGTGAACGTTTCTCTCTTCTTTTGATAAATCTCTGAACAACATTGTCAGTGACACTCTCTAGAGGAGTGAAAAGCTCTCCCATGTGCCCTCCGAGGCTGTGTTAGGTTTCTAGAGAATTAATAATAAATGCAAAAATCAACTATTTGGTGAGCAGTAAAGGCACTACATTCTGTAGATTTTGTGAAGAATAGAAAGAAAGAGCGATGTATTTTAAATGTGTTTACTGCCAAAATTATTTGAAAATTAATATTTTATTTCAAGCATGATATGACAAGCACTTAAAAATGTCAAATAATATATTGACTTTTTTTAGTTATTGTCCTGTATTGAAAATGAATTACTTTGTGACTCATCAGAGTATGATTCTAATTGGTTTTCTGCATGTTTGGGTGTATGATTTCTCCCTAGAGAATATCATAGATAATTACTATATCTTATTTATTTGGTTCTTTTTGTAAGAATTAATTATCACAGCATCAGTGGCTTTAACTAAGATCATTAGAAATGTACTATGGTTTCACTTTATAGAAGAAGACTTCAGTCATGTGCTTATAATAATAATAGTTCAAACAAAATCAAAGATGTTTGAAGGTTTATGAAAGAACAGTCATTAGTTTACTCATGGCCAACATTTCAGAAACGTAGCAATATGTTATTTAAAATTAATGTATCATAACCAGCTGAGATCAATTTATTCCCTCCAGATTCCTCCCTTTGTCTTCTCCCAAACTCAGATCAAAATTTTAACCACATCTGCATCTGCATTTCATAATCTTTGCTACCTCAGTACCAATCCGTATCAATACGTGTCTAAGCCTGCTAAGTATGCAGAGTTGTATGTCAACCATCAATTTTCAAATTAGCATAATGTAAAAAGGGCATTGAATCTCCAATTGAAAAATGGAATTTCATCTAGGTATTTAATATAAAATAAATTATTAATTATTTTGACAAACTTAATTTTTAAATTGAAATCTATTCCACACACCATGATTCTGTGGAAATTGTGGTTTCTTAATAGCTGTGATGCTTCATAATTGTAATTCTATAACTGTTCCTGTCAATTCACAATCCAAGTCATCCGTCTTCTAAGCATTTAAAAAATGTTGATCATCTGCTTTGGGATCGACATCCTTTTATCAAAATCATAAACAATGAAATTAATGAGTCATTTTCTGTCTGATTTTTGTAATGATGACACTACAGAGGGGAAAAATATTGAAATCTTTGCGCTGTATCACATTGTATTCACAGCAAGGAAAGGGCCTCTCCCCACACTACTTCCTGCACCTATTCTTCCATTCTTCTTTCCCTCCTGTGGTTTAGAAGAGTGAGGTCAAATGATACAAGGACTGAGAAGGAAATCTCAAAGTCTCAAAATAGGGGATTAACCTTTCAGGACAGTGATGAGGAAAGTTTTTCTCCAAAAGGGCAGTGAATCTTTGAAATGTTCTACCTTGCAGAGTAACAGAGGACTTGTTTCTGACAGGGATAAATTTATTCTTAGATATTACAGGAATTGAGAAACGTGGGATTAGTACAGGAAAATTATTGTGATTTTATTGAATAGGGGCATGAGGGTCAAATTATCTACTTTTGTTTCTATTATGTACTCAGCTCATCAACTAAACTGCTTGGGGTTTCAATTTCCACAATCTAACCAATCTCTGGGTAACATGTTTATTTCAAGTCAGGTCAAGTCAAGTCACTTTTTATTGTCATTTCGACCATAACTGCTGGTACAGTACACAGTAAAAATGAAACAACGTTTTTCAGGACCATGGTGCTACATGAAACAATGCAAAAACTACACTGAACTACGTAAAACAACACAACGACTACACTAGACTACAGACCTACCCAGGACTGCATAAAGTGCACAAAACAGTGCAGGCATTACAATAAATAATAAACAAGACAATAGGCACAGTAGGGTGGTATCAGTCCGCGCTGAGTAGTAAACCCATAAATTTGTGTAGTAAACCCATAACTTTGGCCTTGCTGATGTTTGTGGTAGTGTAAGTGGTTTCAAAAAGAGTATACATACGATTTCATGAGAAATACTGAGCAGACAGAAATCTTCATCCACTCTATTTATTATCCTGACATACATGTTGCAGTGAAGTCTTTCCTTAATATTTAAATGTCTCACATTAGGGTAACTACTCTAGATTTAAATTCAAGGTTATTTTGTTGATTGATTGGTGCCAAAATTATATTAATGAGAATCCCTTAGAGATAACCAAATCTAATTGGTCATCGTTCATCTCCCAGGATATATGAACCTAAATGTATGCGTGTTTCTCTTTCTTCAGTAGTTACTTTATTCATAGTTTTTGGCTTAAACATTGCATGGCAATAGATGGTAGTCATTTTAAGTATACAAGGTTTAAATATACCCCGTTAAATTACTAAGGAAAATAACAAGATGTGACTAAATATAGAAACCATCAGTTACAGTATCCAACTTACAAAAATGGTTACAAAGGTAGACATGACGTGATTTGCTGTTTTCACACATGCTGAAGTTGTGAAATAACTGAAAAATTATGGTGAAGCGTATAAAAATGTTTCAATTTTGGCAGTGCAGTAGCTGACAAGCTAGAAAAGTATGGTGACAGCAGAGAAGAGAAATTTAAACAAATTGAAACCATCAAATCCCCAAGAGATTTCACACCAAACCCTCTATCTAATTAATGTTTTCTTTTACTCTGCTGCATTTGCCTTTCTTTAATTTGAATGGCCCATGGGACTATTCTCAGCACAATTCATCATTAATGAGTTCAAAATTAATTCAACGATGAAGTAACAGTAGTAAGAACAGGACTTTGAAATTTAAACAAGCACGTAGAGTGGCATATGAATGTAATAAAAAAATATAAAAGTTGTTAATATTGCAGCCTTCCTAATTATTTGTCTGTCTTTTGTAACAGAGGAGTTAATGACCAGCAAACCAGCAATGAATTGTCCATTGCTGGAAGAGTTTTCTAAAAAGTTTTGTCATGGCTGGGACGGGTATGGAGGGGTATGGAGGGGTATGGAGGGCTATGGTCCAGGTGTGGATCGATGGGACTAGGCAGAATAATAGTTCAGCCTGGACTAGATGGGCCAAAGGGCCTGTTTCTGGGCTGTAGTGCTCTCTGACTCCAATAATTGTATTCCCAACTGATGTCTACAATAGCTAATTAATAATTACATTAATTAGCAGGGATGGGTGATTATTTTTACAGCAGAGTTTGGGAATACAGTTGTTATGCTTTGACTCTTGGGTCAAATCTTCTGCACCAAGAATTTTTGAAACTTATTTTTGGTGAGAGACTTGGTTTTTCTCATGCTCACATCCACCAGCTAAACTTCACATGAACCATGAGTATGAATTATTAATTCTATATATAATTGTGAAAAACCCCTCCCAGTGTTTTCATACCTCATTTAGAATTGTTCAGCACCACTGAGTTTGTACTAGTTTTCTTGGAAAGCAATCTTATCATTTCCATCACACGTTAGACTTGGGCAATGTCCAGTTTCTTAAATCTAACTTGAACATCTATTTCCCCCAGAAAACCACATTTCCTGCATATGGTCATGTAAATCTGAAAAACAAATTAGCAAACGTCTGCAGATAGCTGCGAATATATACAGATATTTTTGGGGAGGATTTGGACATTATTAGCCAGCAATTATTGACCATCCCTAATTGGTGTTGAGATGGTGGTAATGAATGATTTATTGAACTATTGCAATCCTTTTGGTGTACTCCCCTCTTGTCAATGGACAGGGAGTGCCAGCATTTAAACCCAGCAAAAATGAAGGACAGCTAATATACTTGCCAGTCAGGATGGTGCTTGACTTGGAGGGAAGCCTGCAGGTGATGACATTCCCACCTATAATGTGCTGCCATTGTCCTTCTCAGTAACGGAGATTGTTGGTCTGGGAAGTACAACTTGAGTAGCTTGCATATGTAACTGCAGCAAACTTTCCAGATTGTATACAGGTACACTACAGCCTATAGGCCTGGTGGTGGGTGAAATGAATGTTTCAGATGGTTGATGGGTGATGCACTATCAATTACTCCAAAAGACTGGAAGTAGAGTAAATACTGAAAGGCTTTTGTTTACAGTAAATGGTCCAACGTCCATGCTGAGTATCTGCCCCGGACTGAGGGAGAAGCAGTGACACAATCACCTTTATTCAGGGGTCTGTGGGAGGAGCCACAGGAGCAGTCAGCAGAGGGGCGTGTCCAGGCATGTCCAGACAGCTAACCCAGTTACAACCTATATACATGGTTTACCACAATGGGGAACCAATCAAACATGGTGCTTTTTCCTGTGAAGTGTTGAGCTTCTTGAGAAACATGCACAACACGCTGGAGGAACTCAGCAGGTCAGGCAGCATCTGTAGAAACGAACAGTCAACGTTTCGGAAAGAGACCCTTCATCAGGACTGAAGAGGGAAGGGGCAGGGGCCCTATAAAGAAGGTGGGGGAAGGGTGGGAAGGAGAAGGCTGGTAGGTGCCAGTGAAAAACCAGTAAGGGGAAAGATCAAGGGGTTGGGGAAATGGAGGAGATGTGGGTGAGGACATCATTGATGATGGCAGAAGGGAAAACTTTTCCCACACTTCGACCCCCACCCCATGCTCCCGTCACCACAACAGGGATAGAGTTTCCCTTGTCCTCGCCTACCATCCCACCAGCCTCCGGATCCAGCATATTATCCTTCGCAACTTCCGCCACCTTCAACAGAACCCCACCACTAAGCACATCTTTCCCTCTCCGCTTTCGGCAGGGATCATTCCCTCTGTGACTCCCTGGTACACACGTCTCTCCCCACGGATCTCCCACCCAGCACTTATCCCTGAAAGTGTAAGTGCTACATCTGTCCCTACACCTCCTCTCTCACCACCATTCAGGGCCCTAAACAGTCCTTCCAGATGAGGCAACACTTCACCTGTGAGTCTTTTGGGGTCATCTATTGCACCTGGTGCTCCCTGTGTGGCCTCCTCTACATCAGTGAAACTCGACACAGATTGGGGGACCGCTTTGTCGAGCACTTCTGCTCCGTCCACCACAACAGACAGCATCTCCCGATTGCCACCCACTTCAACTCTGCTTCACATTCCCATTCGGATATGTCCATACATGGCCTCCTCTACTGCCATGATGAGGCCAACCTCAGGTTGGAGGAGCAACACCTCATATACCATCTGGGTATGTCCAGCCCCTTGGCATGAACATTGAATTCTCCAACTACCAGTAATTCTCTCCCCCTCCCTTACCCTCATCCCAGTTTCACTCTGCCCCCTTCTCCAGCTGCCTATCACCTCCCTCATGTTTCCGCCTCCTTCTACTACCCATTGTGTTTTCCCCTTTTCCTTCTTCACCTTTCCTACCTATCACCACCCTGCTTCCCCTCCCCCACCCCTTTATCTTTCCCCTTACTGGATTTTCACCTGACACCTACCAGCCTCTTCCTTCTCACCCTCCCCCCCACCTTCTTTAGTCCTGATGAAGGGTCTTGGCCCGAGATGTTGACTGTTCGTTTCCACGGATGCTGCCTGACCTGCTGAGTTCCTCCAGCGTGTTGTGCGTATTGCTTTGACCCCAGCATCTACAGAGTATTTTGTGTCTGAGCTTCTTGAGTGTTGTCAGTGCTTCCATCCAGGCAATGAAGAGTATTCCATCACAGAAGGAGGAGATAAGGCCCACAGCAGATCAACCATGATCATATAGAAAGGCAGGGAAGACTTAAGGGAGCAAGTGACCCATTCCTGTTTCTGCTTTTTTATGTTCTTATACTTCTGGCTTGTGCTTTGTTGATGCTAGAAGGCTTTTGAGATGTCAGGCAGTAAGTCACCCTGACTAACCCTTGCAGTCACAGTATTTATATGGGTAGTTAGATTGACAATATTGATGAAGGGGAATTTGACACTGGTAATATTACTGAAAGTTAAGGGCAAATAGTTAGACATTCTGTCTGATGCAGGGTTTCAACTGGAAACTTCAATAATTCCTTTTCTCCCAAAGACGCTGCTTGGCCCACCGAGTTCCTCTGAAAGATTGTTTGTTGTTCTAGACTTCAGAATCTATCATCACTAGTGTCTCTTGTACAGAGTTGACACTAATTGGCACTTCTGAGACATGAATGTTACCTACCACTTATCACCCTAGACTTGAGTATTGTCTGTGTCTTGTTGCCTGAAGAAATGAGCATCTTCACACAGTGAGGAATCGCCAACAGAATTGAACATCATGCATTCTTCAGGGAAAATCTCTCCATTCTGACATATTAGAAGGAATGGCAATGCTCATGTGACCAAGCAACTGAAATTGTCAACCATAATTTTGGTATTCTATAACAACAAAAATGTTAGTTTTTTCACATAGATCTGGGAAGCAACTGCCATTGATGACGATCTAGTTGGTATATCATTTGGAAACAATTCAATATAATATCACAATTGAGGCTTTCAAAGATCAAGGATTAAAGATTGGTTTGGCAGCTAATAGCAGAAGGTGCCTATAAATTTGCTGTGTTGCACATTGTGGAGTTTTGAGTCTGCTAATGTTTGCAATATTAATAAATAATAATTTAGAAATTTCCAATAATATAAATTATCTTGATCTTTTATTGTAATAACAGGTTAGACAATACTGAAATAATCTGACAAATAAAATGAATGAAAAATAATTCTAAAATAACTCTGCAGTGAAAATGGGATAGGTTTGTAGGAGACTGCAATTCACTAACATGGGCAGAGATGTCGATGACTTGGCTCTGATTATGAAATATTCTCTAAACTATCAATAAAGCTATTAAAAACAGACCTTTAAATACTAAGTTATAAAGATAGTAGACCAGAAATGGAGTTAAGATATGACTCATTGCCAGGGCTATATTTACATAAAAGTTAAGCAATTTATGACATGATCCAAGTTTGCCATATGATGTGAAGCACAAGCACTATTAAAATTTTAATTTGAATTTTGAGTGCTGAGTTCCTTATAGAAATTGACTGTGCAACTTACATTTCACAAGCTTGGGGCTTTCTTTAGTAATATTGGCCCTGATATAACTGAGAGATTTATTAAGATTTGTGGGGGAATAAGGAAAACAGGAAACAATTTGTATGAAATACCTGGAAGGAGTTTCAACTTGCATAAGGCCTTTTAACATAATTGCCCCCAAACCATTTTAGTCCCGAGGTTGCAGTCAATTACAGTACAAGGCAACAGACCTGATGAGAATTTGAACCATGTGATTTCAAAATCAACCTTACAGAGAAAAATCTGTGAAGTTTCCCAGATGGAAATTTCATTATTGATTTAGGTTAGTTATATGTGATGTCCCAGTTTAAGGGTACAGAGTAAATCTATTTCCCAGTCATGGGTGGAAGAAATCTGCTGCTGGCATAATGACCCATGAGGCTGGCAGCAGAAACGTTGTCCCCTCTTCTTGGATTCGGTGAAAGAAGTATTTCAATGACTCAACATGGAAAGTGGGTAAATTTGCAATCCAGAGATCATGGCGTGTGCATTAATATAGTCCTCTCTTTGCTTTGTCTACCATACTCACTCACAATGTTCTGCACTTTTTAATGGGGCTAGCACAGCCACCCTTCTCTTTCCACACATTCCCTTACATTTTCAGCTGTTCAGCATCACTATTTACTCTTTTCTTTATGTAATTTCAAGCCTCTCTCTGGCAGTCACCCTCATATGTCGGCCTGTGCACAAATCTCCCTGTTACAACAACGAAATTTAAATTAAATAATTTGAATTTAAGAAAAAAAACTAAACAAACTTCGATTTGTTCCTCTTAATACCCAATTTCAAGTGCTCCTCAGTAACCCAGTGATCTGAAGTATAATCCAGGGATTCAATACAAACCTTAGCATGCCTTTTGTGCATTTTGAGTTCAGTTAAGAACAATCTAGAATTTCAACTAAGAAAAACAACAGATCTTCGTACCACTGACGGCGTAGTTATTGGCTTGTCATAAAAACCCAGAAAAGGAAATGTATCAACCTTGCCTGGTCTGGCCATATGTGACTCTAGGTTCAACAGTGTGGTTAATTCCGCAATGCCCTCTAAAGTGGCTTAGCAAGCTATTCAGTCCAAGTAAGTGGTGCAACAACACCCAGATCACACAGGCTGAATTTTAAAAATATGAGCACACTTACGACCATTTCTCCTGTAGGTCTTTAGGTGAAGAAGAGAGACAGAATATGAAGGATAGAACTAAGGTCCCCAAGCCCCGCCCTGACACACCCAGGACTTGCAGCTAACTACAGCAGAGAAGAAAGGATGGTAAATCAGTTATTTTCACACCAATGGCTGCAGAATGGATGACAGGAATATTGCATTTACCTGATGATATAATTAAATATCAATTATCTACTTGTCAGACAATATTTAATCATATTGACACTTTCAATGGATGAGCAAAATACATTTACTGTAGTCATTGGTAACATCAAGGTTCTAGTACTAACTTGTGATCTTGCTCCCCGTTTCGGCCAGACTGTTTACAACAAAGCCAAATGAAGATCATTAATGATGAGTCTACAGGCCAGAGGCTCAATGTCTAAAAGTCCAGGGTCATAGTCTGGAGGTCAAAGACCCAATGTCTGTGAGTCCAAGGCCAAGGTCTGGAGGTCAGAGACCAGAAGTCTGCAAGTCAAGGGCTACAGTCTGGAGGTCAGAGGCCAAGAGACAGTCTGTCCTAGGGTTGGAGGCAAGCCTGTATGTGTGTTGTGTGTTGGATGGGGGGGGAGGGAGGTGGAAAAGGGATTTGTATTGCTGTTGTTGTATGCTGCACCAGAACGTGTGGCAACACTTGTGGACAACCCCAACACATCCTCAGATTCTGTTGGTTGCTAACACAAATGATGTATTTCATTGCATGCTTTAATGCATGTGTTTACTAAATAAATCTAAATCTAGGCCCAAAAAGTATTAGAAAACATGATTCAGTCCATTGCTGCGCTTTTACAGGATTCACATGAACTATGGTTCATCTCAGATACTCAGACTGCAGAGGGTTCTAGTGGACATCTGTATGGGTATGATTCACATTACAAGAGCAAGAGGAGCAGATGGTGGTAACAAGAATAGCAGTGAAGGGTCTTTGTCAGTGAGCACAAGCTTTGCTCAGATGGACTTGGATGCTACATGAAGGAAACTATTGCTGAAAGGATCAAGTATCAAGAATCAACTATATTCGCCATATACATTTACATGTATTAGGAATTTGCTGTGGTGTGCTGGTCAGAGCATGACATGAAACAGAAGACAACATTCAACAATTATAAAGAATAAATAATTGCGTAAAAATATAAAGATGAAGGTTAAAGTATGGATATAGAATAAAATGTGCATAAATACCAGCATGTATTTACAACATAAACAGTGTTATAAAAGTGGTGTAAAGTGTTTACAGTGCAGTGACGGGGTTAATTTATAGAGGAGGGTTAGGTGAGGCTAACTGGAATGGTTGATCAGATTAATTCGCTAGGGGAAGAAACTTTTATGATGGTGTGGTTTTTGTTTTAATAGAAAAGGATAATGATTAAACATTACCAGCTATCTATAGCAGGTCCATTAAGTATACTGACCAGGATCTTATGGAGAATTTAGGAATCTGTCCTATTCATGGTTCATTGGCATTGCAATGATTTTTTTCTTTCCTAGATAAATTGGTCAAGTCTATGATCACTGAAATCAAATGAGCCCATGTAGGCCATACAACCTCTGGAAATTAACTTCGGTGGCATAAAATAATTTGACAGATACCTTAGCTTTAGCCTCACAACTCCATAATGGTCTGCACTAAAATCCTCTCCAAAAAATTCACTGCTAAGGACTGTGGCTAGACTGTGGCTATAGTGGAAGAGATCATGGAAGTGAAATTTCAGCCACCACGTTTCAACTGTTGGTCCTTCCAGCCTAGTCACTCCTTTACATCCTGCCTTGTGTAGCAATGGCCACTATACAGGCACAAGTAGAACAATTGTAAGCTGTACCTCCCGGGCTCCAAGACCAAACGTTGGATCAGGGGCCTGAAAACCATAGCTATGCTCCTGCATATTAAAGCAATGAGAAATATTAAGAGTAGAATCTTGTACTTGTAGAAGGGTGTAGGAACAGATTTTAATGGTGAAATTCTTATTCTTCGCAAGAACCTAAGATGCTAATTTTCATCAATGTCCTATTCTTGGTGACAAAGTGGACGGTTGCCTTGTAGTTTCTTCACGATAATGCAAGGGATGTTATGAACCGGTAAGAGCCAATGGGAAGCAGATCCAACAAGATAGTGGATGGAGAACTATTTAAGAGTGAGTTACTTATTTGCTGTACTGTTTTGTAATGATGGAGTTTGATGGTTAAACTAATGGATGCATGTGCATCTAATGTTATTCTACTGGTGCAAACTGACCAAGCATGAATGAAAACACTCTGGGCAGCTTTGTGCACAGCCGATCCTTTGTCACCATCATGTTTCTCCTTTCTTTCGCCTTCCTCATAAATGTTTACAAAGACAACTCTGTACCAAACTAGACATGTGAAATGCCTCTTCAATATGCCAATACTTGTTCAAATACAGATCTGGCTGTCAGTTGCATACCATTGGGCATTGTTGGGTGTCAATAATTAAATTTCCAATGGTTACCAAGAGCCAGGTTACCTCTTCTAGCAGCTACCCACTGTTTGTTTGCAGATCCACAGAGGAATGAGGACTTGTGCAGATGGCAGCTTCCCAAGAGACATGCACGCAGCTGCTGAGAAACCGTTTCGTGGAATCAAACCAGCTGTATATTGAGCACTGGAAGCATTAATAACCTGCCTGGTCTGGGATAAAAGCAGGCATTGCTGGAAATAATCAGCAGTTTGGACAGCAGTTGATGAAAGAGACAGAGTTAATATTTTTGATCAAAATTCTTTCATTGGAACTAGGATTCATTGCAGATAAAAAAAAATTTTGAAGATTCAGAGAAAGAGGTTAAGAGATCAAAGGAGAAAATCTACAAAAGATGAGAGATTAAGTGACAAAACAGACTAAATCATTCAAGTGGAAAGGTAGTGTTTATAAGGAACTATGATTCGGAAGTGTTAATACAGAATAATTATCTAAAATTGCAAACGTGAAGTGAACGGCGTTGGAACCTGAAACAAAAATGTCAGGCAGCTAAGACTGAATTCAACAATTACATTTAGAGTCCAGAGTTTATAATTATAGATGGCTAGAAAATGAGGTGCTGGTCTTTGATATTATCTTGAAGTTCATTGACCAGGAGTCCAAGGACAAGGGGACAGATATCACAGGCAACATAAAAGAAAGGTTGCCATAGTGGGGAGGAATGTCTTCTTGATGAGGGCGCTCATAACAGCAGTAATTAGAGAGAATATTCTTAGGGGATGGTGACGTTATCTGAGTAAAATGTAAAACAAGAATGGCATGATCATCTTGATTGGACAGTAATATAAGCCCCTCCAATAGTTAGATGGGCCAGCCAGTGGTGTAGTGGCATCAGCACTGGACTTCGAGGGGGATGGTCCTGAGTTTGAACCTTACCAGGATCTGTGCAGACGAAAGACCAGGCAATCTACGTCTGTATCTTACCATGGAAACCCTACGGGCAATGATGACAACTCAACAGCAACAACAGTTAGCTGGAATTAGAGGAGCAAATGTGTACAGATATTGCAGAAGAGCTGTGAGCACAGTAGGATGATTAGCCGGTGATTTTAACTTCTCTAATATTAACTGGGCCACAATGTGAACAGCTTGAACAGAATACAATTTGTTAAACGTGTTCAGAAAGTTTTCAGAATCAATATATAGAGAGGATGTAGAACTGGCCTTCCTCTTAAAGAATGAGATAGAGCAAGTGATTGAAGTGTCAGCGGGGCAGAGGGGGGAGCATTTTAAGACCAGTGACTCTGATTATATTAGTTTTAAAATAGTTAAGGAGAAAAACAGGACAGGGCAGGGCCAAATTTGAAGGCATTAGATGGGAACTTGTAGAAGGTGAGACTGTTTGCAAACTGTTCATCTGGCAAATGGGAGTCTTTTAAAAGTGTGAAATCTTGAGCTCATGATGAAGGACAAGGCTGGAAAGTTGAGGGGATCGTTAGGGATCTAGTCAGGAAAAGAAGGATACATACATCAGGTCTAAGCAGTCAGGATCAAGTGAATTCCTCAAAGAGTGTAAGTGTAGGAGTCTACAAAGAGGAAAATCAGGAGGGTGGAAAGAGAGACTGAGGTGGATATGACAGGAATCCCAAGAGATTTCACAAGTATGTTAAGAGAACAACAGTGCCTAGGGAAATGTTAGGTCCCCTTAGAGACCAGCATGACTGACCATATGTAGAGCCACAGCAGTACTTACAATAGAGGAGAAAGAATTCAGACAAATGAGTTGTGATGCCTTGGACCATATATCAATTACCAAAGCTGAGGTATTGGTGGCCCTAAAGCAAATTGAAGTGGATAAATCCCCAGGGCCTGAACAAGTGGATCCTTGGACCTTGTGAGAAACAAGGGAAAAATTACAGAGGCCTTTGCAAAGGCATCATCTTTATCCACAGTGCAGTTCCAGAAGACTGGAGAGTAGATAATTCTTATACCAATGTTTAAGTGCATTAGCAAAGGCAAGCCAACGAACTACAGGTGGGTGAGTCTGACTTCAGTGGTGGGTAAGTTACTGAAAGGAATTCTCAAGGACAGATCCTCAGCATTTGGATAGTCGAAGACTGATTATGGAAAGTCAGCACTGTTTTGTGCATGGGAGACCACATCCCAATGGTCCAACAGTCAGAGTTTTTGAAGAGGTCACCTAGAGGGTTGATGAGTGTAGAGTGGTTGATGTTGTTTATGTCTTTGACAAGATCCCACATAGAAGGCTAGATGGAAGATCGGTTTGCATAGTATCCAAGGAGAGCAAATTAACTGGATTCATAATTGTCTTGATGGTAGGAAGCAGAGTGTGATGGTCAAAGATTGATTTGGAATAGAAATTCCTGTAGCACAGAAATCAATGTTAAGGCCAATATGCTTCACCAGTTCTATAAGCAATTTGGATGAGATTGTACAAGGCATAGTTAGTAAGTCTACCAATGACACTAAAATAAGTGGCATTATAGACGGTGAAGAAGCTTATCAAAAATTACAAGAGGATCTTGATCAACTAGGTCAAAGAATTACAAATGGTGTTTAAGCCAGATAAATGTGAAGTGTTGAATTTTGGGAAGATAAACCATGGTAGTACTTTCACAATGAATAATAGGGCCCTGGGGAATGTTATGGAACAGAGGGACCTGGGAGTACTCTTGTATACTCTAGATCACTGAAAACAGCATCACAGGCATTCAGTCTGGTGAAGAAGCTGTTTGGCACAGTGACTTTCATCGGTCAGCGCAGTGATGATAGGAGTTGGGACATTATGTTGCAGTTGTACAAGACTTTGGTGAGGCTGTACCAAGAACATTGTGTACAATTTTGGTTACCCTATTACAGATAATACATCATTAATCTGGAAAACCCGCAGGAGAGATAACAAGAATGTTGCCAGGGGTCAAGGGCTCAATTAATAACTAGAGGTTCGGGAAGCTGAGGTTTGACTTTATAGATGTGTGTAAAATCATGGGGACATAGAAATGGTGAATGCATAGTCTTTCTTCCAAGGAAAGAGAATTCTTGGAAAACTGGAGGGCATGGTTTTAAAGAAAAAATTTAAAGAGGGCCTCAGGGGCAACTTCTTCACACTGAGGATGGTAATTCTAGGATTGAATTGCAAGAGCAAGTAGCTAAGGCAGGTACAATAACAGCATTTAGAAGACAATTGAACAGGGACATTAATAGTGAAGGTTTAGTAGGAGCCATACATGGGCAAATAGGACTAGCTTAGATGGACATCTTGGCTGGCATGGACAAGTGGGACAAACAGCCTTTTTTCTGTACTGTATGACGCTGACAGACAAACCAAAGTCAGAGTGAGATAGAGAATTTAAATGAGCTGCGACAAACAGCTCAGTTATGATTTGGAGTGGATTGGCAATAATTGCAAAATAGTCATCCAACTGGTGTCTTGGTCTCTCCATTGTAGAAGAGTCCACCTCAGGCACAGTAGATTAAATTGAAAGCAAACCAATGTTTGGCAGCATGGACAGTGAGAAGGGAGAAGGTGTATGGGGTTGAGTGGGATCCAAGATCAGCCATGATGGAACGGTGGAGCAGACTCGATGGGCTGAATGGCCTAATTCTGCTCCTATGTCTAATGGTCTTAAGGGATAAATAAAATAACAGATGTTGCACCCTCTGACTTACATGGAAGGATGATATACAAATATAAGGATTTTCACATATTTTGTCAATAACAATCTGGTCTTTTAGAAGCCACTTATAACACAAAGGTCTGCATGTTTCTCAATTTTCCTACAATTTTTTCTCCATTTCAACAGTCTGCATCCCACCAGACAACCGTTAGTCCCCCTCTCTAGTGATTTCAGTCACTTGAACTTCAATATACAGTTTGTATTGCACATCATCTATTCAAGGTGCAGCGAATGTGTCTTTCACCCCTCTAATCCTTTTTGAAAGAACCTAGAAAACAAGATCTTGTACAAATCATTCTTTTGTTTTACACCAAATATGCATTTAGACTAATGATTATGAGTAGGCTCAATGCATCAGCGCAACAGTTGCCACATTTCCCCACATCAATCATTGAGTCAAATCATATAATTTCCATCTGTTTTCTTACATCTTAATATGGAAGGCACCATTTAATTGCATGTTGTTTTAGTATGTAGATATGAGTATTTGTAACATTGCTTCTCCAGACTTTCTGTCTCTTAACAATTAAATGATCCAAAGTAAATATTCTGAGGAATATCTTGACTCTGCTTCTCCTACATAGTTCTCTGTACTTGAAACAAATTATTGCCATTCTGAGACTGCAAGTGATTTATAGTTTAACTGCTCTTTTTCTCCACTTGCTTTCAATTTTCCCATTACTTTTCAGACCTTGATGTTCTCTTATCTTATGCTCCAAAAAGATACTTTAAGTTTGACATAAAACAGCTTCTACTGCTACTTTGCATATACATAAAACCACATATCAATTAAGAAATCAATATCTGGAAGTTAAATATATGAAATGTAGAAGACACTTACTCATTTCAGAGATACAGATGAGCTTATAGACAGATAAATTAATTAAGTCGTTTGCCTTTCCTCATGAGATAATGTCCTTCGGGCTGGAGTCAAGTTCAAAGATGAACCAATAAGTCCAAGTTAATAGACACAATTAGAACTTCCTATCCTCTGTTCTACATTTGAGGTCAGCCAATGTACTACTGGGAGTGGTGGTAAATATAAAGCATTTCTCCAGAGCCCTCTCCAGTGGAGTACAGTGAATCCTACTTAACTTGAGATGGATTGCGTTTGATAGCTTCAGATGGCAAGCAGTAAATATCAAACAACAGGAATTCTGCAGATGCTGGAAATTCAAGCAACACACATCAAAGTTGCTGGTGAACGCAGCAGGCCAGGCAGCATCTGTAGGAAGAGGTGCAGTCGACGTTTCAGGGTCTCGGCCTGAAACGTCGACTGCACCTCTTCCTACAGATGCTGCCTGGCCTGCTGCGTTCACCAGCAACTTTGATGTGTGAAGCAGTAAATATCAATGGCTGGAGCTGTGTTCAGAGACAGAAACATTCAGGTTCAGGTTGGAATGCACAGATCCAATGGGAATTACTTGTGACAGCATCACAAGCATACGTAACATTCACAAGAAAAACATAAATTATGTGCAATTTTGACGAGAAAGAACACAATTAGAACAAAAATACGGTCCATTTTAGTATAAAGTGCTGCTGAAGAGCAGTGATAAGGGATTTGCCAGTTGGTTCAAGAACTGAACTGTTGAAGGAAGTAGTTATTCTTGAACCTGGTGACGTGGAACTTCAGGCTTCTGTACCCTCTGCCCCATGGCAGTTGCAAAAAGGTAGCATGGCCCAGACAGTGGGAATCTTTGATCATGGATATTGCCTTCCTGAGGTAGCATCCCTACAGACACTTCCAATGTTTGCAGACAAGCCAAAACATGCAACTTACATAGAAGTTGTAACATAAAAGGGGTTGATTGCTACATACTATTGTGTCCTTTGCATCATTTCCATCAGCTTTAACTGTATTTGCATCTTTTTCATACTGGTAGGAAGTCTGTGTCCTTATTGCTCACAAATAACAAGGATTTAATGTATTTAATTTTGTGCTGCAAGCAAATTAAGTGTAATTTTAAGAAAGACCACATGCTACATTTTCTTTTTTTCCTTCAAGTCAGTGAAAGCCATTTTGCCATTGATGAGAATTTTAACAGAAAGCCACAGTTTCTGCCTTTTTCAGACTTACTGATTTTTCTCATTCATTTGTTTATCCTGAGAGAAGGGTTAAGAATATCCACAAAGCAGGTGTAAGGGCTACTCAGCATAAAAATAGTCCAGTTTGAAATGTATCAAAAGCATGCATGAATGTTTCAGCAGCAGCGGGAACAGGCAGACTCTGCCAATATTACAGAAGTGAAAACAGGCAGCCGTAATAATGACCTGGCTAAGTCAACGAACTCACCTTTTGTCAGAAACGTCATCAGCTTGCAAATATTATGGTTTTGTCTCGCAGTTGTCAAGGAGAAGGATGAAGTTGTTTGGTGGGGAATAGAAGTTGTAGCTGCGACTACAGACAATAGCCTTGGAGCAGTAAATATTTCATTGGAGAACGTTTATGCTCATTGATTTATAACAACTTGAGTGTGGCTGAGGCTGTGGCAAGGTCAAGAGGCACGGCGGCCAGTTACAGCTATCTGTTATATGTGTGTAAATTGACTCCATTTTCAGTTAACATTGATAAGAGGAAGCATCATAAGAAGTATAGAGGGATGAGGGATAAATCCTTTGGTAGGCATCATTTTTCATAGCAGGCAGGCACAGGAAGTGAAGCAACTCTTAAAAGGGGGGATTATTGGCCTATCACAGACATTAAAATATAACTTAAATGTGGAGGGGGAAATTATGTGTAGTTCTGATTGAATAGCTTCACAGAAAGTGATGAAAGAAGTTGATGTTAAAGAAAAGCAATATTGAACCCGAAAATGATAGAGGGACGTAGACAAGATTTGAGAATTTTTAAATTGCTATGTTCAAAACACACCTCACAACCCTATGAAAAATAAAGGAATAAATGACAATTATTTTCCAGTAGCCTTTTGGTGGAGGTCACAATAAAGATATGATGGCACTGGAGAGATTGCAGAAGAAATATACAACAGAATCAGGACCAGGTCCTTCACATACATGAGGAGTAAAAATTTTTGTGTTATGTCTCCGTCTAAAATGCAATGTGCAATTTATAGTAGCAGCAGTATAGTGCAGGATTTTAAAAATTACTATGAGTTACAAAAAAATAAATAAATAATACAAAAGAAGGACAGTGAGGTAGTAGTAATTGGTTCATGGATTGTTCAGGAGGGAAGAAGTTGTTCCTAAACTGTAGAGTGTGAGTCTTCAGGCTTCTTTACCTCCTCCCTGATGGTAGTAATGAGAAGAGGTCCTCAGAATTATAGACTGAATTGGAGTTACAAAGGAAGAAATGACTAAACTAGGCTTTTTCCTCTTTGAACTAAGAAGGCTGAGGCAAAATTTAATTAACTTAAATTAAATTCGGTAGTTACCATGACCAGTAAAATTATTGGACAAACTGAAAGAATTTTAAATCTGGAGTTGAATCCCACCACGACAGGAAATTTAAATTTGAAATTAACTTAAGTTCAAGTAATAAAATAAAATCTTGAATCCTAAAAGAAATTGTTTGACTAACAGTAGCTAGGAAACCATAAAACTTTAAAACCTCTTCAGATTTATTAATGTCTTTCAGGGTCCTTACTCAATCTGGTTGAAAATACACACTGACTCAGACAGTAGAGTCTGAATTGTTTTAATTCAGGGACAATTCTGAATGCACAGTAAATGCCAGCAGCACTACCAATGTGCTTGATTTTTTTTTAATTTTAATTCCTCTAGTTGCTAAAGTGGGATTCAAATTAATATCTTTAACTCAATAGTTTAGGACTCTGCAAGTCTCGTAACTTACTCCACTATTGCAACCACGGTGCAGAAAGAGGCAGAGCTAACTTTTCAGGTACTAGAATTGGAAGGATAAAGATTAATGAATGCAAAATTGGGTCCTTTACTGATGAAGAGTAGAGAATTGATAATAGAGAAAAAGGAAATGGCAGGGTAATTGAATTAGGGCAGCTGTTAACGTCACTGTTAACATCACATTTAGCATAACACTTTACAGTGCCAGCAATCAGGGTTGTATTCCTGCCGCAGTCTGTAAGGAGTTTGTATGTCTCCCCATGACCGCTTGGGTTTCTTCCTAGTGCTCTGGTTTCCTCCCATATCCCAGTGATGCACAGGTTAGTAAGTTGTGGGCGTGCTATGTTGACGGTGGAAGCAAGGCATTTGCGGGCTGCCCTGACCACATCTTCAACTCTTTTATTATTGACGACCCATTCACTGTACATTTCAATGCACTGTACTTGTGACAAATGAAGCTAATCATTATTTAAAAATTCTTAAATGATGAACACTCTTATAAATGCAGATGCTTGAAATGTGAAATAAAAGTCAGAAAATGCTGTGGATGCTCAGGAGGTCAGGCAACATGAATGGAAAGAAAGTTAACATTTGTCAGTAACTAAACAAGTGAAAGAAGAGGTGTTGCTCCTCCACATTAAGAGTGGCCTCATCATGGCAAAAGAGGAATGTCAGAATGGGAATGGGGATAGGAATTAAAATGGTTGGCTACCGAGAAATTCCAATTTTGGCAGATGGAGTGGAGGTGCTCGACAAAGTTGTCCCCCAATTTACATCGGGTCTCACCACTGTAGAGCAGAAAAAAGATATACTAGATAACCAAGGTCCCAGTGCCCGTAAGGAAATAAAAGAAATTAAAATTGTTAAAAAATTACATCTAGAAAAGCCTTGAAGCTGATAGATTACAAGACCATGATAAGAACATCAGAAATAAGAGCAGGAGTAAGCCATCCGGCCCGTTGAGCCTGCCCTGCTATTCAATAGGATCATGGCTGGTCTGTCCATAAACTCAGCTCCATCTACCTGCCTTTTCCCCATAACCCTTAATTCCCCTACTATGTAAAAATCTATCTAACAGTATCTTAAATATATTTAGTGAGGAAGCCTCAACTGCTTCCCTGGAGAGAATTCCACAGATTAACCACTCTCTGGGAAAAACAGTTTCTCCTCGTCTCTGTCCTAAATCTTCTCCCCTGAATCTTGAGGCAATATCCCCTAGTTCTAGTCTCACCTACCAATGGAAGCAACCTTCCTACTTCTGTCTTATCTATCCCTTTCAAATTTTTGTATGTTTCTATAAGATCCCCTCTCATTCTTCTGAATTCCAGAGAGTATAGTTCCAGGTGACTCAATCTCTCCTCATAGGTTAACCCCTTCATCTCTGGAATCAACCTGGTGAACCTCCTCTGCACTGCCTCCAAAGCCAGTATATCCTTCCTCAAGTATGGAGAACCGAAATGCACATAGTACTCCAGGTGTGGCCTCACCAGTACCCTGTGTAGTTGCAGCATGACCTCCCTGCTCTTGAATTCAATCCCTCCAGCAATGAAGGCCAACATTTCGTTTGCCTTCTTAATAACCTGTTGTACCTGCAAGCCAACTTCTTGCAATTCATGAACAAGCACCCCCAAGTCCCTCTGCACAACAGCATGCTGCAATCTTCACCATTTAAATAATAATCTGCTCTTCTGTTATTCCTTCCAAAGTGGATGATCTCACATTTACCAACGTTGTAGTCCATCTGACAGACCTTGGCGCACTCACTTAACATATCTATATCCCACTGCAGGCTCTCCACATCTTCCGTACAATTTGCTTTTCCACTCAGTTTAGTGTCATCAGCAAATTTTGCTACGCTACACTCAGTCCCCTCTTCCAAATCATCAATGTAAATGGTAAACAGCTGCGGGCCCAGCACCAACCCCTGCAGCACCCCACTCACCACTGACTGCCAACTGGAGAAACACCCATTTATACCTTCTGCCTTCTATTGGTTAACCAATCCACTATCCATGCCAATACACTTCCTCCGACTCCATGCATCCATACCTTATTTATAAGTCTCTTGTGCGGCACCTTATCAAACACCTTCTGGAAATCCAAGTATATGACATCCACCTGTTCCCCTCTATCCACTTCACTCATTATGTTCTCAAAGAACTCCAGTAAGTTTGTCAAACAGGACCTGCCCTTTCTGAATCCATGCTGCATCTGTCTAATGGAACCACTCCTTTCTAAATGTTTCACTATTTCTTCCTTAATGACAGCTTCAAGCATTTTCCCAACTACAGATGTTAAGCTAACTGGCCTGTAGTTGCCTGTCTTTTGATTACATTCTTTTTTAAAAAGTGGTGTGACATTTGCTGTCTTCCAATCCACCGGGACCTGCCCAGAGTCTAGAAAATTTTGGTAAATGATTACCAACATGTCTATTATAATCTCCGCCAATTCCCTCAGCACTCTGGGATGCATCCCATCAGGACCAGGGGACTTGTCTACCTTCACGCCCGCTAGTTTGCTCATCACTATCTCTTTAGTGACAGTGATTTTATCAAGGTCCTTACCTCCATTTCGTCCATAACATCACTCTTTGGCCATGGACGGCTTCCAGACCGTTCCGACTGACCGGAAGTGCACTGAGAGCGGTAAGCATAAAGGAATTGGGTGCTTACTGTTCTGGTTAACAACAGATGGTGCAATCCTGGTCATATTACAATCGAGAAACATGTTTGTAGACCGGATATTGAACTTTTTACTGTTGGACTTCGGTCACGTTCCACCGAGGTACAACACTGGGCGGCACGGGAGGTCGTTCCTGCCTGTGGCCATCGAACTTGCAGCTCCTCCCGTGAAGGGTCAGACACCCTGAGCCGATAGACTGGTCCTGGACTTATTTTCCATCTGGCATAGTTTGCATTTTTTTGTTTGATTGTTTGTGGTTTTTGTTTTGCTATATTTATGCTCTATTCTTGGTTGGTGCGGCTGTAACGAAACCCAATTTCCCTTGGGATCAATAAAGTATATCTATCTATCTATCTATCTATCTATTAGACATGTCCTCCACCATGAAGACCAACACAAAATAGTCGTTCAATGCCTCAGCCATTTCCTTATCACCCAATATCAGTTTCCCCTTCTCGCCTTCCAAGGAACCTACATTGACTTTAGCCACACTCTTCTGCTTTATATATTTATAAAAACTTCTGCTATCTGCTTTTATATTTTGTGCTAATTTACTTTCATATGCTATCTTCCCTTTCCTTATTTCTTGTTTAGTTGTTCTTTGTTGCTTTTTAAAGTTTTCCCAATCCTCCAGTCTCCCACTACTCTTTGCGACTTTGTACAGGAGCTTTTAATTTGATGCTATCTTTTACTTCCTTAGTTATCTAAGGCTGGCTGTCCCCACACTTACTGTCCTTACTTTTGAGTGGAACATACTTTTCTTCAGCACTGTGAAAAATCTCTTTGAAAGTATTCCACTGTTCCTCAGCTGTCCTACCAAATAGCCTGTGCTCCCACTACACGTTAGCCAACTCCTCCCTCATCCTGTTGTAGTCTCCCTTGTTCAAGCATAATACACTAGTTTTGGATCTAACTATTTCATCCTCCATCTGTATGCGAAATTCAGTCATACTATGATCACTCTTTCCAAGAGGATCCCTGACTAAAAGATCGTTAATCTTAACTGTCTCATTGCACAGGACTAGATCTAAGATAGCATTTTCCCTTGTAGGTCCACTAACATGCTGCTCAAGAAACCCATCACAGATGTATTCTGTGAAGTCCTCCTCAAGACTTCCTTGACCAACCTAATTCACCCAATCTATGTGGAAGTTAAAATCCCCCATGACAACTGCTGTTCTGTTCTTACAAGCCTCAGTTATTTCTTGGTTAATTGCCTCTGCTACTGCAATATTTTTATTAGGTGGCCTATAGACAACTTCCACCAGTGATTTTTTTTCCCCTTTACTATTCTTAATCTCTACCCAGATGGACTCAACATTCTGCTCCGTAGATCTTTTATTGTCTCTCACAATTGCCCTGATCTCATCCTTAATTAAGAGCTCCATCCCACCTGGTGGTCAACATCCCAGAGTTTTGAAAGAAGTGGCTATAGAGATGGTAAATACTCTGCACTTCATTATCCAAATTTCTTTAGAATTTGGAATAATTCTTGAAGATTCAAGGTTTGCATATGAGACAATTTAAGAAAGAAGGGAGAGAAAACAGGGAACTGTCAAACTGTTAGCCTGACACTTGTAGCAGAGAAACTACTGGAATCTACAATAAAGATATTTAATCAAAATATAATATGGTTAAGCTGAGTAAATATGGATTAATTAAAGGAAAATCATGTCTGACCAATATATTGGAGACCTTTGAGTCTGTATTTTAGAAGAGCAGGTTGATTGGAAACCTATTTGGATTTTCAGAGGGCACTCGATAAGGTCCCACTACTCACATTCAAGTTCCAATTTGGTTGAGGGGATCAAATGTAAAATCTGCAAGTGTGCTCAATGCACAAAATTAAGTTAAAAAGTTAATAATGATAAAGGTTACAAAGAAATTGTAAGTAGGCAGCAATATGGCAAAGATGTGAGGTGATTCACATTGGTAGAAAATGGAAATCCTGAGTATTGTTTTAAATAGAAAGAGACTGGAAAATGTGGATGTTTAAGGAGACCAAAGTGCTCTCGTGCACAAATAGTCATTGTCATAGTCATACTTTATTGATCCTGGGGGAAACTGGTTTTCGTTACAGTTGTACCATAAATAATTAAATAGTAATAAAACCATAAATAATTAAATAGTAATATGTAAATTATGCCAGGAAGTAAGTCCAGGATCAGCCTATTGGCTCAGGGTGTCTGACCCTCCAAGGGAGTCGTAAAGTTTGATGGCCACAGGCAGGAATGACTTCCTATGACGCTCAGTGTTGCATCTCGGTGGAATGAGTCTCTGGCTGAATGTACTCCTGTGCCCACCCAGTACATTATGTAGTGGATGGAAGACATTGTCCAAGATGGCATGCAACTTAGACAGCATCCTCTTTTCAGACACCACCGTGAGAGAGTCCAGTTCCATCCCCACAACATCACTGGCCTTACGAATGAGTTTGTTGATTCTGTTGTTGTCTGCTACCCTCAGCCTGCTGCCCCAGCACACAACAGCAAACATGATCGCACTGGCCACCACAGACTCATAGAACATCCTCAGCATCGTCAGACAGATGTTAAAGGACCTCAGTCTCCTCAGGAAATAGAGACAGCTCTGACCCTTCTTGTAGACAGCCTCAGTGTTCTTTGACCAGTCCAGTTTATTGTCAATTCGTATCCCCAGGTACTTGTAACCCTCCACCATGTCCACACTGACCCCCTGGATGGAAACAGGGGTCATCAGTGCCTTAGCTCTCCCCAGGTCTACCACCAGCTCCTTAGCCTTTTCCACATTAAGCTGCAGATAATTCTGCTCACACCATGTGACAAAGTTTCCTACCGTAGCCCTGTACTCAGCCTCATCTCCCTTGCTGATGCATCCAATTATGGCAGAGTCATCAGAAAATTTCTGAAGATGACAAGACTCAGTGCAGTAGTTGAAGTCCGAGGTGTAAATGGTGAAGAGAAAGGGAGACAAGACAGTCCCTTGTGGAACCCCAGTGCTGCTGATCACTCTGTCGGACACACAGTGTTGCAAGCACATGTACTGTGGTCTGCCAATCAGGTAATCAAGAATCTACGACACCAGGAAAGCATCCACCTGCATCGCTGTCAGCTTCTCCCCCAGCAGAACGCACTGGAGAAGTCAAAAAATATGACCTTCACAGTTCCTGCTGGCTTGTCCAAGTGGGCGTAGACACAGTTCAGCAGGTAGACAAAATTATAACAAGCACGTATAGCAGGCAAATGGTATGGTGATGTTTTGAGATTTGAGTATAAGAGTAAAGATGTTTTACTGCAACTATATAGGGATTTGTGTTGCCGCATGGCCAAGTGGTTAAGGCGTTCGTCTAGTGATTTGACGTTCGCTAGTTCGAGCCTTGGCTGAGGCAACGTGTATGTCCTTGAGCAAGGCACTTAACCACACATTGCTCTGCGACGACACCGGTGCCAAGCTGTATGGGTCCTAATGCCCTTCCCTTGGACAACATTGGTGGCATGGAGAGGGGAGACTTGCAGCATGGGCAACTGCTGGTCCTCCATACAACCTTGCCCAGGCCTGTGCCCTGGAAAACTTCCAAGGCGCAAGTCCGTGGTCTCATGAGACTAACGGACGCTTATAAAATAGGGATTTAGTGAAACCATTCATTTCATGAATTTTGTCTGTAGTTTTGGTCTTCTCATCCAAGAAAGGATATGCCTAAAAGGGAATGCAGTATGAATTCCAGTGATGGTGGACATGAGGAAGAATTGAGTAGACTGGGCCTATATTATCTGGCATTTAGAGGAATGACAAAGGGCCAATTGAAACATAAAATTCTCATGGGGTTTGAGAAGTTAAATGGAAGGAGTGTTTCCGCAGCTGAGGAATCAGAGGTCCTGGTCTCAGGAAAACCATTGTCCACTTAGGGTTGAGATGAGATGCAACTTCTTCAGAGGGCATTGAATCTTTGAAGTTTTCAACTCCAGAAGACTGAGGAGGTTCAGTTATTAAATTCATTTAAAATAGGGATCGATAGATTTCTGGGCAGTCAGGCGATCAAGGAATATGGGTGTAGTGCAAGAAAATGGTGCAAAGCTAGAGGATCCACAATAATTATAAATGCCAGGGGAGACTCAGAGGACCAAACCTTCCATCTTGCTCATGTTTCTTCCGTACTTAAATCTGCTGTTTTCCACAGAACAGAAGAAATAGAAATAGCAATTGGCCATTCGGTCCTTTGCACCTGCTGTGCCATTCAACATGATTATTAGCTGAAACTTAATCTCAACCCCAGTTTTTGCCCTCGCCCAATATCCCGTGATTTCTCTCACCCCTCACTTTGAATCCAATCAAGACTGAATCTCCACATCCTTAGCCAGGGAAACATCCCTGTTAAGACTTTTAAATATTTTCTATATTTTAAATAAATATTTCTTTAAATAATGTCTCGTCTCATTTTTCTAAACAGCAGAGAAGACCGGCCTATTCAACTCAGGTCCTTTTCCTACATATATGATGGAACTCTGCTGTATTCTCACTATAACAAATATATCCTTTTGGTTAGGAGATTATAAGTGTACCTTAAGAGCAGGCAGCATCTATGTAAAGAAAAAATATTTCAAGTACTAAAACCTGAGGCAGCACTGGGAAATAAAGAAAACCAATTGGTTTTCAGACAGCAGAGGAGAAGGTAGGACTTGTTAGAACAAGGGGAATATCTCCGATATTGTGAGACCAAAATGACTTTAGTTAATCGCCCATTTCACTTCTTTATGTTGTGTTAGTAATAATAAGCCTATGGAATACACCCATAAACCAGACTATACTAACGGCAACAGAAAATCTAAGCCAAAAAGCAGACAAAAATGGCCAATTCTAATGGAGAAAAAGTGAATTATCTCACAAGATCTGTTTCCCAGATCTAACAAAGGGCATAGGATCTGATACAGTAGTTATTTATCCTCCACATACCCATAAGGAACTAATCAAAAGCTTTCTTAAAACTCAAAGCAGTACAACCCTGGTTCCTTTTTATTTATTTGACTAAAATTATATTCATATAACTCCAGCAGATCATCAAATATAGTTTTTATTTAATGCATATGTTGTGCCTGTTCAATCATATTGTTACTTTCTAAGTGACTTGACATTGCACCTTTATTATAGTTGCCAGAGGATGTTATGTTCTTTATTAGCTCCTGCACTTTTTCAGATTTCCATTATTGGACTTTGCTTTCAACGTCTCACCATCCCCCATCATGGAGGTCAACAAGTAAAATATTTAAGTTAATTTGTGAAAGAATTTAAGGTTGGGATTGAGAAATAATTTGGAATTAAAGCTACTGCAGTAAGTAAAGTGACATTCCAGCAGCATTCAACATTTTTGAAAACTAGCCAGTTGAGCAGATGAAGAGCCATGGCCTTAACAGCAACACATTAAGAACTAGGGAGTGATATTAGTCCGAAATAGACCATTTGATTGTCATCGATACAAAGAGCTGAGGGAAAAGTCAATACTTTTAAAGACTGGGGTTATTGTTCAAATTTTGTTTCTTTTTTGATGTTCTTCATCACAACTTTTCTGCCTTCCCAACAGACATGGGTGTGTGAGAAAGTTACCCAACTTTCACAATATCCAGTCTGCCTGGTTAAGATGTGTCATTGGAAGTGACCTTCGATCCCCAAAGGGCCGACCAGAGCTGCAGCCTTCCACCACCCAGGAGGAGGTATCAAAGAATGGGAATCTATCTGGACTGGGGACCATTGGTAGTTGGTCACCAACATGATGTCTATCCACTGCACTCAAATTCCCAGGGCAGGGGGCACCTGAAGAGGCTCCACCCCCTCCACAATAAAACTCCTCAACTACAGCACGTGCACGAGGGTCTGCACGACCTGTGACGTTCACTGATTGACACCCATCGCATCGATTGATCGCCTGTGCCATGTTCTTATTTATTAGCATTGTAATGCAAATGAGGCGCCGTGTGTCCAATCATCCCGCAGCTGTGGAGGGGGGCGGGTATTGGCGAAGCACAGTCTCCTGACAACAGGCCGGAAGGAATGTATGTGTACGGAAGCCAGTGTGGGTCAAGCGATGTATTGAACTGGGTTTGTTTCACCGAACTGGAAGGGAGAAGATCGTAGAAATTAGGATACAGCGGGTTGGACGGTCCCCAGGTTAGTTGTGCTCAGGGTCGAGGGGAAGGGAACGGTAGACAGAAGCGGGCGTTCCTCTGCCTTGTTTTCCAGCCACTTGAACCGGCTGTTAGTTTCAGGAAGGAGTTAAACTCCCGACTTGCCACAACAGATCAGCTGTGAGCTCTGCTCCTGCTCTGTGAAGGTATGAACCTCGGGGCTTTTTGTCTGTCAGCTGGGCTGTATCTTGAGGTATTCAAGAGACTGACGGGTATTGCTTTTTGATTCTTGGGGAAGATTGTTGTCTTTGTGGCTATTTGTGCTGTCGTAAAACTTGCAGCTTTATAGTTTTATTATTAGCAATTAATCCTCTTTCCAAATTTAATTCTTAATTTTGAGGGGAAATTAGAGGAGAAGGAGTTTTAGAAATATACGTAGATATTCATAACCTTTTCATATACAAAGATCCGTAGAGAACGCTTATATCTCGGAACGTGAGGACAGTTCGTGTTAGTGTTGGTTTAATCTGTCAACTTGTTTGCAGTCAGTGCATTAACAAAAAGGAAAAGGAGTGACTGTCTGGAGGACTCGTTTGATCAAAAGGCTCATTTGACAATTGCAAATACACCTATTCTTGCGGATGCATTTGACGGATTTTTTTTATTATTAGCAACGAGACTATGTCCCCATGGTGACCAAAAGAAAGTCCTTCAACGGTCTATAAAAAGTATTGGCATCTACTGGTTAACCCATTGTGTTCCGGATTTCAATTCATTGGGCCTACTTACCGAGGCATACTTGGATTTTCAGAATCAAGTCATCAGCCCTTATTTTATAAAATAAAAATTCATATGAAATATATTAGTTTTTCTTATACAAATTTAGTTTTCCTATGTTTCCAGCAATGATGAACATCCCTAAACTTAATTTAAGTATCCATATTTTGGTATAATAAATACTAATTTTCTTTTAGTAAGTTTTCTAACTTTTAAGATATTTGTAAAGATTTTGTTTTTCAAGACCATAAAACATAGCAGCATAATTGGGCCATTCAGCCCATCGAGTCTGCTCTGCTATTCAATCATGGCTGATTTGTTTTTCCCTCTCAACCCCCATTCTCCTGCTTTCTCCCCCATACCACTGACATCCTTACGAATCAAGAACCTATCAATCTCCAGACCGTGGTGCACCCATAAAAACCTATATTACACACAGCACATAAAGCAAAATATTACCACAAATAAGTGAATAAATATAATTCAAAATGCATGTAGTGCGCAGCTCGCTGTCCTCGTGATGAGACCTCAATGGTGGCAGGGTATTCATTAGTCTCATAGCCTGAGGGAAGGAGCTGTTACACAGTCTGGCAGTCCTAGTCTTGATGCTTCTGTACCTCTTTCCTGATTTATAGTGGGTTGGAGATTGTTGGATGGGTGGTAGGGATCCCCAACAATGCTTCAGGTCCTTTGTCTGCAACACACCCAGTAAATGCCACAAATGGGGTGAGCGAGACCCTGGTGATCCTCCGGGTGGTTTTTATTATCCTGTATAGGGCCTTGCAGTCTGATGCCTTGCAGCTGAAAATATACCCAATGACTTGGCCGTCACAGCCATCTGTGGCAATAAATTCTACAGATTCACCACCCTTTGGCTAAATAAATTCCTTTTCATCTCTGATGTGCTTCTGTTCTGAGGCTGTGTCCTCTAGTCCTAGACTCTCCCACTTTCACGTCCACTCTATCTAGCTAGGCCTTACAATATTTGATGGATTTCAGTAAAATCCCCTCCCCATTCTTCTAAACTCCAGTGAGCAGGGCCAGAGATCTCAAATGCTCCTCATATTCTTTAATTCCTGGGATTATTTTCGTAATCCTCCTCATGACTGCTTAAATGTCAGTGCATCCTTTCTTAGTTATGGGGCCTAAAACTGCTCACAATACCCCAAGTGTGGTCTGATCAGCTCCTTATAATGCATCTGCATTATATCCTTGCTTTTATATTCTAATCTTCCCGAGATGCATGCTGATATCACATTTGCCTTCCTTCATATTTTCCTAAATTTCTTGAAAACTACAGTGCCAGTGGTTTTTCTACATGTAGCATCTAATTCTTGAATAGGTTTTGAAAAAAAAATACAGATTTGAAATGTCTTTCCATTCAACCAGAAGGTGAAGGCAACTGGAAGGAAGAAAACTTGGAGCAAACTCTTGGTTCACGGGTGGCATTTTCCTTTGGGTCGGGTGGCACACGGTCCTTTTAAGTGAACACTGCATCACAGGGAGTACAGCAACTGCTCAGTAGCTCCAGCAACCTGGTTTCAATCCGAGCTGTCTGTCGAGCTTGCACATTCTCCCCGTGACTGCATTAGTTCCACCTAGGTGTCTGCTTTCTTCCCATGTTCCAGATGTGCAAGGTAATAAGATAATTGACCATTGTAAATTTCCCCTTAGCTTGTAGGTGAAGGCTGTAATCTGGAGGAGGTGGGAGTGGGGGTGGAACTAATGGGAATGAGGGGAGAATAGGGTACAGAGCAAGTCAGCATTGCTGTGTGAGCCAGGATTGATAAAATAGGCCTGAATGGCTTTGCTCTATACACAAAATACTCTGCAGATGCTGGGGTCAGAGTCCTGACGAAGGGTTCCAGCCCGAAACGGTCACTGATCGTTTCCACAGATGCTGCCCGACCTGCTGAGTTCCTCCAGCGTGTTGTGGCCCTGTCCTATGATGGAGACATATGGATATTCATATCTGAATTTTGGGTTTACATGGTTCACTAAGTTGTGGCAAGCAACAGAATTTTTTTCTGCATTCAAATCAAGATATCCAGCTGATAGACTGGTTCCATTATGGATCTTTACAGCTTGTCAGAAAGTTAAATCCATCTCTTCGCTCTAGAAAATGGCAGAGCAACAAAGCTGTGGGAAATAGATAATGCATTGTTGAATGCTTATGCCAGGTATTTTAAAAAATACTAAGTAAACTCTGAGTTAATGATGCACTTCAATCTCATTAATATAGGAGCTTTATGAAAAAGAAAAACATTGGTGTCACTGCTCTTCGGTCATGTACCCCTTTGTACATGAAGTAACTTAAAATGAAGGCTATTTTAGTTAAATCAGACAATGAATTACAGTTCGTGAAAGTAAAATTGAATGACAGCAGAAATAAAGCTTTTATTCTTTCTGATATTTTGGAAAGCTCATTTGTTTCATTGACTTGCTAATCCTGTTGGACAACGTTTAAAATGTAAATGTGCTTGTTTCCTTTCTTCCACTTTGCCCGTCATTGCCTTTCCACAATCTCCTCCAAACTTGTTCTGTTTGGCTTTCGTGGTGCTGCAAGGCACAGGTTGGGCAAGAGTGCAAATGCCCTTCTTCACCCTTCACATGGAGTGAGTATCTTTTAGTTTAATATATTAGGAGCCACAGTAGTGATGCAGTTAGTGCAATGCTATTACACCTCGGGGCGTCGGAGTTCAGAGTGCAATGCCGGCATCGACTGTAAGGAAGTGTGTATACGCCGGTTAGTAGGTTAATTGCTTATTGTAAATCGTCCCATAGTTAGGTTAGGGGTAAGTTATGAGTTGTTGGGCAGTGCAGCTTGAAGGCCAGAAGGGCCTGTTCTGCAAAGCATCTCTAAATAAATAAATATATGCACAAAGCTATGTGTACTCAGTGGTCACTTTATTAGGTACAGGAGTGGAAACCGGCATGGTCTTCTGCTGCTGTAGCCCATCTACTTCAAGATTCAACGTGTTGTGCATTCAGAGATGCTCTTCTGCAGGGCACTGTTGTAACGCATGGTTATTTGAGTTACTGTCGGCTTCCTGTCAGCTTGAATCAATCTGGCCATTCTCCTTTGACCTCTCTCATTATCAAGGTGTATTGATGCACAGACTGCTGCTCACTGGAATTTTTAATCTTTTTTTTTTTTTTTTTTTTTTTTGCACCATTCTCTATAAACTCCAGAGACTACTGGGCATGAAAATCCCAGAGGGAGTAGCAGTTCTGAGATGCTCAAACCACCCCATGTGGCACTAGCAGATAATTCCACAAGCAGTCACTTATTGGTTCCCCATTCTAATAGTTGGTCTGAACAACAACTGGACTTCTTGACCATGTCCGTATGCTTTTATGAATTGAGTTTCTGCTGCATGACTGGCTGATTAGATATTTCATCAACGAGTGGGTGTATTTAATAAAGTGACCACTGCATGTACAATATGGAAAGAAGAATTGCAGAATATGTAAGGGCTCTTCCATACCAATAGTGAGGGCAATGTATTTTTGCTCAAAATTAATGATAATTTTCAGATTTTTGCTGGGAATGTCTTCTATGGAGGTGATGTGTGTCTGAAATTAGGATAGACCTGAGAGACTGCTTGACACTACCAGCCATTAGCGCCTTCAGCCTCGTTTGGGGAAAATCTCCCAACAGAAATTTCTGGAGAATATCAAAGAACACTGGGGTCTGCTTAACTCCACCATCTCTCTATACTTGTAAAAATATCCTTGGGTACAAGTCCAGAAAGCATCAGGATTGGTTTGATTATAATGATATGAAGATGGAACAACTTATCTCTAAGGAAAGGAAAGCCTTTTGTGCCTGGCAGAACAACATTGGCAGCAAGGCCAAAAGAGAAGCTTACTCCCGAGACAAGGCAAATGTCCCCTGCAGGGTGAAGGAACTAAAGAATTCTTGGTGGACTGAAAAAGGCCTGGAAATCCAGAGACTGGCAAACACTGGTGTCACGTTCAGAGTATTCGTGAGACTGAGGGAGTGATAGACAGGACATATTGAGGTAGTTACACCCAAGGTGCAGGACACAGGAAGACTGGATGACTGTCAGGAAGGGGAAAGGGTTAAGGAGCTGATGCAAAGTACCCCTGTGGTCATCCCCCTCTACAACAGTCATAGTCATACTTTATTGATCCCTGGGAAAATTGGTTTTTGTTACAGTTGCACCATAAATAATTAAATAGTAATAAAACCATAAATAATTAAATAGTAATATGTAAATTACGCCAGGAAATAAGTCCAGGACCAGCCTATTGGCTCAGGGTGTCTGACCCTCCAAGGGAGGAGTTGTAAAGTTTAATGGCCACAGGCAGGAATGACTTCCTATGACGCTCAGTGTTGCATCTCGGTGGAATGAGTCCCTGGCTGAATGTACTCCTGTGCCCAACCAGTACATTATGTAGTGGATGGGAGACATTGTCCGAGGTGGCATGCAACTTGGACAGCATCCTCTTTTCAGACACCACTGTCAGAGAGTCCAGTTCCAGTCTCATGAATACTCTGAACGTGTCACCAGTGTTTGCCAGTCTCTGGATTTCCAGAAAACAGATATATCATCTTGGATACTGTTGTGAGTGTTGACCTAGCAGAGGACAGTCACAGCAATCGGCACTAAGTCTGGCTCTGTGACTCAGAAGGGAAGGCGGGAGAAGAAGTGCACTGTGGTGTTAGGGGAGCAGAAGAGAGATGCTGTGGACAAGAATGAGATACCTGGATGGTATGTTTCCTCCCGGATGCCAGTATCCAGGTCATCTCGGATTGATTTCTCAGCATTCTTAAGTGGGAGGGCGAACAGCCAGTGGTCGTGGTCATGGTCCATGTAGGTAAGCAATGACATAGGTTGGAAGAATGACGATGTTCTGCAAAGTGAGTTCAGGGAGTTCGGTGCTAAGTTAATAGACAGGACCTCCAGTGTTGTGATCTCAGGATTGCTACCTGTGCCACATGCTAGTGAGGCCAGAAATAGGAAGATTATACATGGCTAAGGAGTTGGTGTAGGAGGGAGGGCGTCAGATTCTTGAATCATTGTACTCTCTTCCAGAGAAGGTGAGACCTGTTTAGAAGAGACAGTTTGCACCTGAACTGGAGTTGGACTAATATCCTGGTCAGAAGGTTTGCTAGTGCTGCACGGGGGGTTAAAACTAGAATTGCAGGGGGATGGGATCCAGAGTGTCAGAACAGACAGTGGAGTGGCTGTGGAGGTAGACATTGTTAAGTCCTCCAACTAAGTCAGGAATCAAAAGATTGAGCATGGTGGGACTAATGTACTGAGCTGCATATATTTCAATGGAAGAAGTATTGTAGGAAAGGCAGATAAGCTCAGGGCATGGATTAACACATGGAATTATGATATTGTAGCCATAGTGAAACTTGTTTGCAGGAGGGGCAGGACTGGCAGCTTAATATTCTGGCATTCCATTGTTTTAGATGTGACAGAGGGGGAGAGATTAAAAGGGGGTGGTGTTACTTGTCAGAGAAAATACCACGTTAGTGCTCAGTCAGGACAGACTGGAGAATGAGACTTTAAGGGTGGAACTAAGGAATACGAAAGGTATGACCATGTTAATGGGGCTATATTATAGACCACTGGACAGTCTGCTTGATATAGAGGAACAAATTTGTAGAGAGATCTCAGACTGTTGCAAGAAACATAAGGTTGTTATGGTTTGACTTTCCACATATTGATTGGGATTCCCGGACTGTAAAAAGACTCAATGGGATAGAGTTCACAAGATCACAAGACAAAGGAGCAGAAGTAGACCATTCGGCCCATCGAGTCTTCTCCACAGCTCCCCCATGAGCTAAACTATTCACCCATCTAGTTCCAATTTCCAGCTTTTTCCCCATATCCCTTGATACCCTGACTAATTAGATACTTGTCAATCTCCTCCTTAAACACCCTCAATGATTGGGCCTCCACAGCTGTATGTGGCAACGAATTCCACATATCCACGACCCTCTGGCTAAAATAATCTCTCCTCATCTCTGTTTTAACTGGGTACCCTCTAATTCTAAGACTATGGCCTCTTGTCCTGGACTCACCCACCAAGGGAAACAACCTTTCCACATCTACTCTGTCCAACCCTTTCAACATTCGAAATGTTTCTATGAGATCCCCTCTCATTCTTCTATACTCTAATGAATACAATCCAAGAGCCGACAAACGCTCCTCATATGTTAGCCCCTGCATTCCAGGAATCATCCTCGTAAGTCTTCTCTGAACTCTCTCCAACATCAGTACATCCTTTCTAAGGTAGGGGGCCCAAAACTGCACACACTATTCCAAATGAGGTCTCACTAATGCCCCATAGAGCCTCATCAACACCTCCTTACTCTTATACACTATTCCTCTTGAAATGAATGCCAACATAGCATTCGCTTTCCTTACCACCAATCCAACTTGGTGGTTAACCTTTAGGGTATCCTGCACGAGGACCCCCAAGTCCCTTTGCACTTCCGATTTTTGAATTTTCTCCCCATCTAAATAATAATCTGACCAATTATTTCTTCTTCCGAAATGTACAACTGTACATTTGTCAACGTTGTATCTCATCTGCCATTTCTTTGCCCACTCTCCTAAACTGACTAAATCTCTCTGCAACCTTTCCATTTCTTCAACATTTCCTGCTGCTCCACCTATCTTGGTGTTATCCGCAAATTTAGCCACAAAACCATTTAATCCATAATCCAAATCATCGACATACATCGTAAAAAGAAGCGGCCCCAACACCGACCCCTGCGGAACACCACTAGTAACCGGCAACCAATCAGAATAGGATCCCTTTATTCCCACCCTTTGCTTTCTGCCTATCAGCCAATGCTCCACCTATTTCAATATCTTTCCTATAATTCCATGGGCTCTCATCTTATTAAGCAGCCTCATATGCGGCGCCTTATCGAAGGCCTTTTGAAAATCCAAATACACAACATCCACAGCCTCTCCCTTGTCAATCTTATTCGAGATTACCTCAAAAAATTCCAATAGGTTGGTGAGACAGGATCTTCCCTTCATGAAACCATGCTGGCTTCGGCCTATCTTGTCATGCACCTCGAGGTATTTCATAACCTCGTCCTTGAGGATTGACTCCAATATCTTTCCAACTACCGACGTCAGACTAATAGGTATGTAATTTTCTTTTTGCTGCCTCCTTCCTTTCTTAAATAACGGAACTACATTTGCGACCTTCCAGTACTCCGGAATCATGCCAGAGTCTATTGATTCCTGGAAGATCATTTCCAATGCTTCCACAATCTCCAAAGCCACCTCCTTCATAACCCTTGGGTGCACCTCATCCGGACCAGGAGACTTATCTATTCTTAGTCCACTTAGCTTCCCAAGCACTTTCTCTCTAGTAATCTTGACTGTACCTAATTCTATTCCCTGATACCTCTGGCTATCAGGTATATTGCTCATGTCTTCCACTGTGAAGACTGATGCAAAATACACATTCAGTTCCTCCGCCATCTCTTGGTTGTCCATTATAATTTCTCCAGCATCATTTTCAATCGGTCCCGTATCTACCCTTGTCACTCTTTTACTCTTCATATATTTAAAAAAACTCTTAGTATCCTTTTATGTTAATCGCCAACTTCCTTTCATAATTCATCTTTTCTTTCCTAATGACTTTCTTAGTTTTCTTCTGTAAGTTTTTAAAAGTCTTCCAGTCCTCATTTTTCTCACGAATTTTTGCTTCCTTGTACACTGTTTCTTTTGCTTTTATTTTTGCCTTAACCTCTCTCGTTAGCCACATTTGTGCCATTTTTCCATTCATGATTTTCTTTTTTCTTGGAATATATTTTTCCTGTGTTTTCTTTATTTCTTGTAGGAATTTCATCCAATTCTGCTCTGCCGTCCCTCCATTTAGCTTACTTTTCCAATCAACTTGGGCCAGTTCCTCTCTCACACCACTGTAATTTCCCCTGTTCCACTGAAATAACAATACACCTGATACCAGCTTCTCCTTTTCAAATTTGAAACTGAACTCAGTCACATTATGATCACTACTTCCAAGAGGTTCCTTTACCTCCAGCTCCCTAATCGCCTCAGGTTCATTACACAGCACCCAATCCAAAACAGCCAGTCCCCTGGTGGGCTTCTGGACAAGGCATTGTAGGCATTCTACAAACTCCCTCTCCTGAGATCCATTACCTTCCCGACTTTCCCAATCCACTTTTATATTAAAGTCCCCCATAATTATCTTGACATTTTCCTTCTGACATGCTTTTTCTATTTCCAGCTGCAACTTGTAGTCCACATCCCGGCTGCTGTTTGGAGGCCTGTATATAACTGCTATTAGTGTCTTTTTACCCTTACCATTTCTTAATTCTACCCATAAGGATTCTACCTCTTCTGATCCTATGTCCCTTCTTTCTATTGATTTGATATCGTTACTTACCATCAGGGCCACGCCACCCTCTTTACCTACCTTCCTATCTTTCCTATACACTGTGTATCCTTGGATACTCAGCTCCCAATCACATCCATCATTTAGCCATGACTCGGTGATGGCCACAATGTCATACCTTTTAACCTGCAGCTGTGCAGCAAGGTCATCCACTTTATTTCTAATGCTGCGTGCATTTAAGTACAGTACATTTAGATCGGTACCTGTTGCCACTTGTGCTATATATCTGTTTTGCAGCAAATTATCCTGTATATTCACCGGCCTGTCCTTCTTGCGACCTTTGCTGCACAGTATTTTTGACTTATTTCTATTTTCCTCTTCCTCGACCCTAACACCTTGGTTTCCTTCCCCTTGCCAACTTAGTTTAAACCCTCCCTAACAGCTATATTAAACAATCCCGCCGGGATATTAGTACCTTTTGGGTTCAGGTGTAATCCATCTTTTTTGTATAAGTCATACCTTCCCCAAAATAGATCCCAAAGATTCAAGAATTTGAAGTCTTGCCCCCTGCACCAGTTACTTAGTCACACATTCATCTGCTTAATTCTGCTATTCTTACCATCATTAGCGCGCAGCTCAGGCAGCAATCCTGATATTATTACTCTGGAGGTCCGGCTTTTCAATTTTCTTCCTAGCTCCCAGTAATCTTTCTTCAGGACCTCCTCTCTTTTTCTGTCTATGTCATTGGTACCAACATGTACCAAGACTTCCGGCTGCTCGCCCTCTCTCCTCAGAATACTCTGGACTCGATCTGAGACATTCCGTACCTGGGCACCAGGGAGGCAACACCATCCGGGTATCCTTGTCCGGCTCGCAGAATCTCTTGTCCATCCCCCTTACAGTGGAATCCCCTATAACTCATCAAGTTCATCAAATGTGTTCAGGAAAGTGTCCTTAGCATAGACGTCCCAATGAAAGTGTGTGATACTTGATCTGCTACTGTGAAATGACACACGGCAGGTTACAGAAGTTTGGGTCAGGGAACATTTTGCATCTGGTGATCATAATGCCATTAGTTTCAAAGTAAATATGGGAAAAGATAACAAAGAAATCAGGAGAGCTAAAAGGTATGAGATTGCCCTAGCAGACAAGGTGAAGGAGAATCCTAAGGGATTCTACAGATATGATAAGAGCAAAAGGATAGCAAGAGACAAAATTAGTCCAATGGGAGATCAGAATGTTATTCTATGCATGGATTCAAAAGAGATGGGGAGAGCTTAAAGGAATATTTTGCATCTTTATTTGCTTGGGAAATGGACTCAGTCTATAGAAGTGAGGGAAATCAGCAATGAGGTCATGGACCTCACAGATTACAGAGGAGGAAGTGTTTTCTCTTTCGAGGCAAGTTAGAATGGATAAATCTCCAGGGCCCTGACAAGATGTTTCCTTAAACCCAAGGGAGGCAAATGCAGAAATTGCAGGGGCCCTAGCAGAGATACTTAAATCATCCTTAGCAACAGATGAGGTACCAGAGAATTGGAGGATACCTAATGTTGTTAGCTGTTAAGAAATTTAACCAGGAAATCATAGGCAAGTGAGCCTGACATCTGTAGTGGGAAAGTTATTGGAAGGTATTCTAATGGACCGGATCTGTGAGTATTTGGATAGACGTAGATTGATTAGGGATAGTCAGCATGGCTTTGTGTGTGACAAGTTGTGTCTAACCAATCTTAATAGAGATTTTCAAGGAAATTACCAGGAAAGTTGGTGAAGGATATTGTATACATGGACTTCAGCAAAGCATTTGACAAGGTCCCGCATGAGAGGTTGGTCAAGAAAGTTCAGTTGCTTGGCATTCAAGATAAGGTAGTAAATTGGATTAGGTGTTGGCTTTGTGGAAGAGAGTGGTAGTGGATGGTTGTCTCCCAGATTCGAGGCCTGTGACTAGTGGGATTGGTGCTGGGTCTGTTGTTGTTTGTTATGGATATCATCCAGATCGATGATAATGTGGTTAACTAGATCAGCAAATCTGCGGATGATACAAAGACTGGGGATCTTGTGAACAGTGAGAAAACTAACAGAGCTTGCAACGGGATTTGGACCTGCTGGAAAAGAGCGCTGAAAAATAAAGATGGAATTTAATGCATACATTATGAGGTGTTGCACTACCAGGGTAGGTCTTATAAAGTGAACAGCAGGGCACTGAGGAATGTGATGGAACAAAGGTGTCTGGGAATACAGGTTCATAATTCATTGAATGAGGCGGCACAGGTAGATAGGGTCATAGGGAAAGCTTTGGGTATATTTGCTTTCATAAATCAGAAGTATTGAGTACAGGAGATGGAATGTTTTGTTGAAGTTGTATAAGACATTGGTGAGGCCTAATTTGGAGTATTGTGTGCAGTTTTGATCACTTACCTACAGGAAAGATGTAAGTAAGTTTGAAAGAGTACAGAGAAAATTTACAAGGAGGTTGCCAAGACTGTAGGACCTGAGTTATAGGGAAAGATTCAATAAGTTAGGACTTTATTCTGTGGAATGTAAAAGATTGAGAGGAGATTTGATAGAGGTATACAAAATCATGAGGGGTATAGATAGGGTAAATGCAAGCAGGTTTTTTCCCATTGAGGTTGAGTGGTATTATGACTAGAAGTCATGGGTTAAGGGTGAAGGGTGAAAGGTGAAAAGTGGAACATGAGAAATTTCTTCACTCAGAGGGTCGTGAGGGTGTAGGATAAACTGCCAGCATAAGTGGTGCATGCAAGCTCGGTTTGAACATTTAAGAGAAGTTTGGATAGGTGCATGGATGGCAAGGGTACAGACGACTATGGTCCATGCAGGTCGATGGGGCGGCAATTTAATTGATTTGGCATGGGCCAAATGGCCTGTTTCTGTGCTGTACTTTATGACAAGAGGCTTTAGTGCCACCAATGCTATCTATGGTACAAGTTACTTCAGCACTCAAAAGATGGAAAGAACTTACTAAAGGTTTGGAAGGATATCAACAATCAATCTGGAGAGCACTTTCAAAAATTCTTAACCACAACAGCACCCCTGAGCCAGAGGTTACTAACCAAATCCTCCAGAGACCTGTGAGTGAAGACATAGGGGAATCCCCCAGTACGAAAGACGTCCACGATGTCATCAGGAGCCTGAAAATCAAATCCTGATGGGATTCCAGCAGAGATTCTTAAGGAAGTTGGATCAGTACTTTTGCACCATATAAAATGCCTTGCTCCTGGCGGAACAGCTGTCCTCAGAGCTCAGGGGTGCTCTTATAGTGACTATATTCAAGAAGGGAGATGAGGCAGATTGTGGTAATTACAGAGGCACTTCCCTCCTATCAAAAGCAGGCAAAGTGCTTGCATGTACTCTTGTCAACCAGCTCCTTCTGCTATCTGAAGACGTACTCCCTGGATCTGTGGCTTCCACCGGTCTCGAGGTACTGCAGACATGATCTTCACACCACACCCATTACAGAAAAATGCCATGAACAAAGGCAACCCTTGTATTTGGCATTCATAGTTTGCCAGACATTTGATATAGTAGAATGCCAAGCTCTCTGGCACACACTATCAAGATATGGCCATTCTGACAAGTACAGACAAATACTGAGCCTTCTGCATGATGGCATGTCAGCCACGGTGCTCAGCAATAGGGGCGCTGAATCAGAACCCTTCACTGTAAAGTCAGAGTCAAACAGGGCTGTGTCGTTGTCCCCACCCTATTTGCCATCCTATTGCTACCATTCTTCACCTCATTGGCCAAGACCTGCCACAGGGAATCCCAATCATGAAGAGAATAGATACCAGGCTTTTCAACCTCAACTGGTTTAAGGCAAGAACAAGGTCAGTACCACCACTGAGAAGGCTTAGCACTCATTAGATGCAACTGGAGGAGAGTGACCTCCCCCTATGCCACAGAGAACAAGTGGCATCGGTGAAAGGAGAGAATAAACAACTGAAAGACCTGACCACTAATCACAGTTACCACTCACTTATGTCCACACTACACCAGAATATGTGGATCCCAGATCAGCCTCTAGAACCACCTGAGGACCCACCAATTGACAATCCCTAAGGAGAACGTCTTATTTGACTTAAGTGATCGTAATATTATGGGTTTATTCCTGCCCTTCACTCCATTGAACTTTTTCATGTGATGAAGTGGTCACATAAAAATATGCTTCATCAAAAAACAAGAAGCAGAGAGGGTAGGCAAGTGATGAGCTACGGAAAACCAGAAGAAAGACAGAAAACATGTTGTGAAGGCAGCAAAGATGAGTAAGCAACGCAGTGTATTTGGTAACTCACTGCAAAATATGAGAAATAGACAAGTAAATTAGGAAAACTCATCTGCATGCTCTTTGAGTAACTTCTACAATAAATCAGTATGTAGGTATAAGGTGTCGTATTTATGTTAAGGATTTAATAATCCAGAAAATATTACTTAAAACTTAATTTCTTTTAAAAAGTGGAAATGAATAACGTACTATTAAGTAGTCACAAAGTTGTCACATTGTTTTGAAAACCCAATTCTTTCACTGCTTATCTATCTGCTTTACGTGTGACTCCAGTCATGTCTTGGTTGCTCTTTGAGGCAATCCTGCAGAACATTTTGTTGAATAAAACTAGTTCCTGAGGATTGGAGGGTGGCTAATGTAACTCCACTTTTTAAAAAAGGAGGGAGAGAGAAACCGGGGAATTATAGACCGGTTAGCCTAATGTCGGTGGTGGGGAAACTGCTGGAGTCAGTTATCAAGGATGTGATAACAGCACATTTGGAAAGCGGTGAAATGATCGGACAAAGTCAGCATGGATTTGTGAAAGGAAAATCATGTCTGACGAATCTCATAGAATTTTTTGAGGATGTAACTAGTAGAGTGGATAGGGGAGAACCAGTGGATGTGGTATATTTGGATTTTCAGAAGGCTTTTGACAAGGTCCCACACAGGAGATTAGTGTGCAAACTTAAAGCACACGGTATTGGGGGTAAGGTATTGGTGTGGGTGGAGAGTTGGTTAGCAGACAGGAAGCAAAGAGTGGGAATAAACGGGACCTTTTCAGAATGGCAGGCAGTGACTAGTGGGGTACCGCAAGGCTCAGTGCTGGGACCCCAGTTGTTTACAATATATATTAATGACTTGGATGAGGGAATTAGATGCAGCATCTCCAAGTTTGCGGATGACACGAAGCTGGGTGGCAGTGTTAGCTGTGAGGAGGATGCTAAGAGGATGCAGGGTGACTTGGATAGGTTGGGTGAGTGGGCAAATTCATGGCAGATGCAATTTAATGTGGATAAATGTGAAGTTATCCACTTTGGTGGCCAAAATAGGAAAACAGATTATTATCTGAATGGTGGCCGATTAGGAAAAGGGGAGGTGCAACAAGACCTGGGTGTCATTATACACCAGTCATTGAAAGTGGGCATGCAGATACAGCAGGCGGTGAAAAAGGCGAATGGTATGCTGGCATTTATAGCGAGAGGATTTGAGTACAGGAGCAGGGAAGTACTACTGCAGTTGTACAAGGCCTTGGTGAGACCACACCTGGAGTATTGTGTGCAGTTTTGGTCCCCTAATCTGAGGAAAGACATCCTTGCCATAGAGGGAGTACAGAGAAGGTTCACCAGATTGATTCCTGGGATGGCAAGACTTTCATATGAAGAAAGACTGGATGAACTGGGCTTGTACTCGTTGGAATTTAGAAGATTGAGGGGGGATCTGATTGAAACGTATAAGATCCTAAAGGGATTGGACAGGCTAGATGCAGGAAGATTGTTCCCAATGTTGGGGAAGTCCAGAACGAGGGGTCACAGTTTGAGGATAGAGGGGAAGCCTTTTAGGACGGAGATTAGGAAAAACTTCTTCACACAGAGAGTGGTGAATCTGTGGAATTCTCTGCCACAGGAAACAGTTGAGGCCAGTTCATTGGCTATATTGCAGAGGGAGTTGGATATGGCCCTTGTGGCTACGGGGGTCAGGGGGTATGGAGGGAAGGCTGGGGCGGTGTTCTGAGTTGGATGATCAGCCATGATCATAATAAATGGCGGTGCAGGCTCGAAGGGCCGAATGGCCTACTCCTGCACCTATTTTCTATGTTTCTATGTTTCTATGTTTCTAAAATAAAGAATAAGAATCAAAATGCAGTTATGACATAGACATCAAATGAGAATGTGACAAAGGCACATTGCCTAGTCTACATTGCAAAGGTCTCTCACTCTCAACTGGAGATTGTTGCCATATATGGGAAAACCTGAGCCTCAGATTAGTTAGTCTGCAATCCAGTAGTCATGCATACAAATTTGTGCGTAAACCAGTGGTCCAAATTCCCCTTCCATCTCTTTGTCTTACATCAGAAGTACAAATGACTAAATAAAGAATGGGGCAGAGTGCAAAATGTCATGACATTCGGTCTCAGCTCACACGCACAATATATAATCGTTTTCATCGGACATCAGTTGGAGAAATTATTGAGAGAAGTAAAGACAATAGATTTAATGTCTATGGGATCCAATAGTATTCAGGATGGAGGTGGAGAAGAAAGGGAATAATCACTGCCATCTTTTCCAGGGCAATTACAAATGGACAATTAAATGCCAGCTCAGCCTGTGAAGCCCACTCACTTGAATAAATATATTTAAAAATGACATCAGCACATTATCATTCAACCCAGGAAACGAGCATTAGAAAATGGCCTGAAAGTTGTTAGAGATGAAGTGCTTCATGCAACCTTAATGAGTTGTTTGAAAATCCAGATCAATTTGATCTGGAATCATTCTGGATTTGTGAGTCCATCTATATTTTCTTGCTGGACTATTAGCCTGATGGTCATAAAATTCTAACTCTAACCCATTTGGCCCAATTTATCCATGCTAATCATGATGCCTATCTACACTAATCCCATTTGCCTGTATTTGGCATAAATCCCTTTATGCCTGTCCATACATTTTCAATCAGTTATACTTCAAATGATGTGTTGCTGCCAATATATCAGAACAGAAACAATTCATCCTGGGAATTTACCTAAGAAAAAGGTAATTGCCACAGCAACAATTAGAATGTTTTCAATTGGTTTGCTTGCAAAACAGATATTAAAGCACTGGCCCAAAACCAAATGTGAAAACTACAACAATCCGTGAGCCACAAGAATCATGGCTTGTAGCTTTCAGTGCCAGTCATTTCAATTTCAGCATCCCCAACATTGTTTCTGGCATGAGAAGGTTTGATCTCGTGGTAATAATCCTGCTAGAAGCTACCTTGTTTAGTGAATTGCCTCCAGTACTGAAAGTTTGGTCATGATTTCACCACACTTTCAAAAGGAAAATTGGTCACAGAAATTGCATTTTAAACAGTTTACGTTTGGGCCAAGACCCTTCATCAAGATTGAGAAGGAAAGGTGAAGATGCCAATATATGAAAATGGTTGGGGGAGGGGAAGGAGGACAACCTGGAAGGTGATAGGTGAAGTCAGGTAGGTGGGGGAGGGTGATGAAGTAAGAAGCTAGGAGGTGAGAGCTGGAAAAAGTAAAGAGGGCTATAGGAGAAGGATTTAGATATGAGAGGAGAGTGGACCATGGGAGAAATGGAAGGAGGGGGGCAGCGGGGAGGTAATAGGCAGGTGAGAAGAGGTAAAAGGTTATAGTGGGGAATTGAAGAGGAGAAAGGAGGGGGGAAGTGACCAGAAGTTGGATAAATTAATGTTCATGCGATCAGTGTGGATGGAATTTGAGGTGTTCCTCCTTTGAACTGAGAGTGGCCACATCACGGCAGAAGAGGAGGCCATGGACCAATATGTCAGAATTGGAATGTGACAGGAATTAAAATAGTTGGTCATGGGAAATCCTGCTTTTCGTGGATGGAGCACATGTGCTTGACAAAGCTGTTTACCAATCTACATCAAGTGTCACTGATGTAGAGGAGGTCACATCAAGAGTAGTGATATAGTAGACAACCCCAACAGATTCGGATGTGAAGTGTTGCCTCACCTGGAAGGGCAGTTTGGGGTCCTAAATTGAAGTGAGAGAGGAGATGATTGGGCAGGTGTAGCATTTCTGCTGAATGGGTCTCTCTTCCCCCACCATTGACGTTGCCCTCAACCGCATCTCCTTCATTTCCTGGTCTTCTGCACTCATCCCACCTTCCCACTGCCTTAACAGGGATAGAGTTCCTGATGACCTCACCTACCACCTCTGCATCCAACACATCATTCTGCTTAACCTCTGCTTCTTCAATTCTCCACTTTGGCCTCTTGCCTCTTCTCCTCACCTCCCCCAGGTGTCTCTCCTGCTTTCCTTTTTCCCATGGTCCACTCTCTTGTTCGATCAGGTTCCTTCTCCAGCCTTTTGTCTTTTCCACCTAGCACCTCCCTGCTTCTTTCTTCATCCCCCCTCCCCCACCCACCTGGCTTCTCCTATCATCATCTAGCTTCTCCTTCTCCTCCCCACCCCATTCTTATTCTGACATCTTCCCGCTTCCTTTCCAGTCCTGATGAAGGTTCTCGGCCCAAAACATTGACTATTTGTTCAATTCCAGAGATGCTGCTTGACCTGCTAGTTTCTCCAGCATTTTGTGTGGGTTGCAGAGGAAATTACTCGTAGATGGAAATAAATAGGGTTAAAGATTACTGTTTTTATATGCTGATCACCAGACTAGCATTACAACAATATTAAATGACAAATGATTTCTTTTATGCAATTTTCTCATTGCTTTCTGTATACTTTATTTGAATTTTCACTGTCTTTTTAGTTCTAATTAGTGAGAGAATATGAGGCTGTTTTGCAAGGCTAATATTAATAATCACGCATACTGTCCACTTTACATGATCTTACTGTCAAATAACACTTCTATTTTGTAAAAATCTTTATGCTCACACTTTTTCACATGCCATGCTTGTCCATCATTAATTTCCACTCGTCATTTTATTTATTTTCTGAATCCTTCTGGCCAATGACAGGCTACTTGTCATTCTGCTGAAAATGGCTTTGTAGGGCACTAATCATTTACTATCAAGGAAGCCATTAACCCACTTGTGCAAGAATATCTACAAGGTACAAATTTCTAAAGCATGTGCAACAGCTGGTCAAGAATGCTAATTGTTTACTAGTTGAGGACCACATATTTTCCATTGTTAAAATTTGACTCTCTATTCAGTATTAATGGACATCTGATTGAAGGTGATTAGGAACTTCTGCATACTACAGTGCTGAGCACAGTACACATTGGAGGAGGTCTCCTACTTTGCTACTGGACTTAGTACAGAGTCCAATGGGAAATCTGGAACATGCTGAGCTGAGAAATCTAGTGCACCTCCTTAAAAATAGCAAACTTTGCTAAATGATTTTTTTGTTTCATTGTGTTATTGTTTCTAATTAGCAGTAGTGTAAGCTGTTTTTAATGATTATTGTATTTTATTTCATTTTAACTATGTCTCTGAATAAGGGGGTAAAAGATAACCTAGCCAACAGCAAGTTCTACAGCCGTATAGGATGGCAGGGCTTTCAGTTCATCTGTCACCTGTGTGCATGTCTGTTTCCTGAGATGTCTGTAGAGTAGTGCTAAGGCATGGTCTGTACTGAAATTGCTGTAGCAGTTGAGGACATCCAGAAGAATAGCTTGGGGGTTTGAAGCATGCGTGGCCGGTCTGATCCATTGTTTTTGGTTTTCTTGCTGACTTCATTTCTTTCTTTGTCAACTGCAATAATTACAAACATATATTAAATATATGGTACTGTGATGATGTTCTTTCTGATCGTCACCAAACATCATTAATGTTAACATTGCTAGGCTCCCCATGTACCTCATGTTCATTTGCCGAAATCCTCCTCTGTATGTTGGCTAACTCCTGTGCTCTCTCATTCCCCTGTATTTCAAAACCTCTGTCAAACCCATCATTCAAAACTCTGCTCTGTGCTTCATGCACCTGTGGTAAACCATATATATGTTGTAACTGGGTTAACTGTCTGGACACGCCCCTCTGCTGATTGCCCCTGTGGCTCCTCCCACAGAGCCCTATATAAAGGTGTTTCGCCTTGCCCCTTCCCCCTCAGTCCGGGGGCAGACACTCACCATGGAGGTCGTATTGTACAGCGAATAAAAGCCTTTCAGTATTTTACCCAACCTCAGTCTTTTGGAGTTATTGAAGGTGCTTCAATTTTATTCGCTGTACAATACGACCTCCACGGTGAGTGTCTGCCCCCGGACTGAGGGGGAGGGGCAAGGCGAAACACCTTTATACAGGGCTCTGTGGGAGGACCAACGGGCAGTCAGCAGAGGGGCGTGTCCAGACAGTTAACCCAGTTACCACATATATATGGTTTACCACATGCACCCCTCCTTTTTTAAAAAAGAGTCCCGCGGGGTGAAGTGACTGACAATATTTAAAACAAGTATATTTACAGGTTAAGTCTATCAGGCAGTCGACTCCGTCGCTGTGATCTACATAGCACCGGTGGTGATTGCATCGGCGATGGCGGTTGTGCTGGCTCTGGCCTGACTTGAGGTGCCAGCACGTTAGGCGTTGTTAATTCCTCGTGCGTGTGCGTCGCGCCCGGTATGGGAGTTCTTGTGGTGTCTGTGTAGAGTTTGGATGCACGGTGTCTCGTGGGTACATACATCAGTGGGTACGGGGTCAATAGTCACCACAGAGTGTTCAGGGTAGGGGCCCGGTGCTGCTGCGGGCGCCAGGTCGCGGATGGAGACCGTGTCCTCCCACCCATCAGGTAAAACTACATAGGCATGCTGAGGGTTCGCATGAAGTAAGTGAGCCCTCTGGACCATCGGGGAGTATTAATTATTCTTCGCATGTTTCCGGAGCAGCACTGGCCCCGGGGACGTCAGCCAAGTTGGTAGGGTGGTCCCAGTGGTGGATTTTCTGGGAAATGAAAAGAGCCGCTCATGAGGGGTGGCATCGGTGGCCGTGCATAACAGGGAGCGGATGGAGTGGAGTGCCTCAGGAAGGACCTCCTGCCAGCGAGAGACTGGCAGTCCTTTTGACCTGAGGGCTAAGAGTGTGGCTTTCCACACCGTGCCATTCTCCTTCTCCACCTGTCCATTCCCCCGGGGATTATAGCTCGTGGTCCTACTGGTTGCAATTCCCCTAGCCAGTAGGTATTGGTGCAGCTCGTCACTTATAAACGAGAACCCTCTGTCACTGTGGATATAGCATGGGTATCCGAACAAGTGAAGAGCTTGCGCAGGGCTTTTATAACTGACGTGGTTGTGGTGTCGGGGCAGGGGACGGCGAAGGGGAACCGCGAGTACTCGTCGATAACGTTAAGGAAGTACACATTGCGGTTGGTGGAGGGAAGGGGGCCCTTAAAGTCAACACTTAGTCGCTCAAAGGGGCGGGTGGCCTTGATGAGTTGTGCCTTTTTGGGTCGGTAGAAGTGCGGTTTGCACTCTGCGCAGACTTGGCAGTCCCAGATCATTGTCCTGATCTCCTCAAGGGAGTAAGGCAGATTCCGGGCTTTCACGAAGTGGGAAAGCTGGGTGACCCCTGGGTGGCAAAGATCTACATGTAGGGCGTATAGCCGGTCGATCTGCGCGCTGGCGCACGTTCCCCAGGATAGGGCATCGGAGGGCTCGTTGAGCTTCCCAGGCCTGCACACGATGTCATAGTTGTAGATGGAGAGTTCCATTCTCCACCTCAGAATTTTATCATTTTTGATTTTGCCCCGCTGTTGGTTATTAAACATGAATGCGACTGAGCGCTGGTCAGTTAGCAGGGTGAATTTTTTGCCAGCAAGGTAGTGCCTCCAGTGCCTAATAGCTTCCACTATGGCCTGGGCCACTTTCTCCACTGCGGGGTGCCGAAGTTCAGGGCCTTGAAGAGTACGGGAGAAGAACACTACTGGTCTTCCTGCCTGGTTGAGGGTAGCAGCCAGCGCAAAGTCGGAGGCGTCACTCTCTACTTGGAAGGGAATGGCCCCATCCACCGCATGCATTGCTGGTTTGGCAATGTCCCCTTTTATGCAGCGAAGGCCGCGCAGGCCTTGGCAGAGAAGGGAATGTGGTGGACTTGACCAGGGGGCAGGCCTTGTCTGCGTAGTTAGAGACCCATTGGGCGTAATATGAAAAGAAGCCCAGGCACCTTTTGAGGGCTCTGGGGATGTTGGGAAGAGGGAGTTCCAACAGGGGGCACATACGGTCGGGGTCAGGGCCAATGACTCCATTCTCCACGACACACCCAAGGATAGCAAGTCAGGTGGTCCCAAACACACACTTGTCCTTGTTATAGGTGAGATTGAAAGCTTTGGCTGCTTGGAGAAATTTTTGGAGGTTGTTGTTGTGATCCTGCCAGCCGTGACCGCAGATGGTGATGTTATCCAGATATGGGAACGTGGCCAGTTGGCACTGGTCCACCATCCGGTCCATTGCCCTCTGGAAGACAGATACACCATTCGTGACACTGAAGGGGACACGCAGGAAGTGATAAAGCCTGCCGTCTGCCTCAAAGGCAGTGTAAGGGCGGTCCTCCCGGCAGATGGGGAGCTGATGGTAAGCGGATTTTAGGTCTATGGTCGAGTACACCTTGGACTGTGCTATCTGATTGACCATATCCGCGATGCGGGGTAGAGGGTACGCATCGAACTGCGTGAACCTATTGATGGTCTGGCTATAGTCCATGACCATCCTATTCTTTTCCCCGTTCCGAACAACGACCACCTGCTCCCTTCAAAGACTTGTGCTTATCTCAATGACCCCCTCCCTGAGCAGCCACTGCACCTCCAACTTAATGAAAGCTCTGTCCCCCGCGCTGTACCTCCTGCTTTTAGTTGCCACAGGTTTACAGTCGGGGGTCAGGTTGGCGAACAGTGGTAGGGGAGGGATCTTGAGGGTGGAGAGGCCGCAAGTGGCGTCGGTGGTGTGGTAGTTGGCATGGTGTTGGGTGGGATGTGCGGGTCAGTGTGTGCGTGTGGTCAGCAGCAGGGTATGTGACGTATCCCTACAAAACTGGGGATTTACGACAGTGATTGGTGGGAGGGGCCTATCATACTTCATTGTCACACTCTTCAGGTGGCTCTGGAAGTCAAGCCCCAATAGCACAGGGGCACACAGTTGAGGCAAGACCAGTAACGTAAAGTCTCGATATTCTGTGCCCTGCAACACTAGTGTCACTACATAACCCCCCCGGATGTCTGTTGTATGCGACCCGGAAGCCACGGTGACCCTCTGACATACCGGCCATATCACGAGTCCGCAATGCTGCACCGTGCCCAGGTGGATAAAACTCTCCGTGCTGCCTGTATCAAACAGGCAGCTTGTCCTGCACCCCTCCACCAGGATGTCCATCATTGACCTTGCGAGCTGGTGGGGAGCGCTTTGGTCAAGGGTCACGGAGGCCAGGGTTGAGTCGCTGTCTTGGTCCAGCAAGGTGGGGGGCCCCGTGAGCACCCGTTGGTCATAGGCGGTGGGAGGGGGCGCCGACCAAGATGGCCGCCCCCATGTCTCGCACGTAGTGACGGCGTGCAGGGAAGATGGTGGCAGGCAAGATGGCGACCCCCACATCTCGCACGCGGCGCTGCTCGATCCCGCTCGCAGTTTGGACCTACAAACCTTGGCAAAGTGGCCCTTCTTTCCACAGCTGGAGCAGGTAGCTTGTTGGGCCGCACAACGTTTCCAGGGGTGCTTTTCCAGTCCGCAGAAGTAGCACTTCGTGGACTCGTGACTGGTGGCAGCCGAGGTCGACTTGCCGGCGGGTTGCGGGGACTTGCAACTGGCAGCAGCCGAGGTTGATTTGCTGGCGGGTTGGGGGGTCCGCGGCACCCACGGGGCCATCGGGGGATCGCGTGCCTGGAGAGCCTCGGAGTTATGCAGAGCAGCCTCCAGCGTATCAGCCAGCTCGATCGCCGAACTTAAGGTAAGATCGGCTTTTTCCAGCAGCCGCTGGCACACATACACTGACCTGGTCCCCGTGACGAAGGGGTCTCTCACTAGGAGCTCTGCATGCTGCGCGGCCGTCAGCTCCTGGTAATTTCAGGCTCGCACGAGCGTCCGTAAGGCCTGGACGAACTCAGCACTTGATTCCCTGGGCCGTCGTTGCCTTGTCACTAAGCGGTGCCGAGCATAGGCGCTGTTTATCAGCTGCAGGTATTGGTCTTTGAGGGTGCTCATTGCGCCGTCGTAGCTTGGCTGGTCTCTGATCAGTGAATAGACCCGTGGACTGACCCTGGAGAGTAGGACTCTGCGCTTCGCTACGGGGTTGAGCGCTTTAATCACCTCTAGGTATGCTTCAAAGCAGGCCAGCCAGAGTTCGAAAGTGTTTCCAGCTTCAGGCATTTGTGGATCGAGGTCTAACTTGTTGGGTCTCAGTGTGTGTTCCATGCTTTAAAATGTACAGCGATACAACAATAATACGTTGTAACTGGGTTAACTGTCTGGACATGCTCCTCTGCTGACTACCCCTGTGGCTCCTCCCACAGATCCTGTATAGGGGTGTTCGCCTTGCCCCTCCCCCTCAGTCCGGGGGCGGACACTCACCATGGAGGTCGTATTGTACAGTGAATAAAAGCCTTTCAGTGTTTTACCCAACCTCAGTCTTTTGGAGTTATTGAAGGTGCTTCAGCACCAACCTCTTCTATTCACATTCACTCTGAGCTCCATAGGCACTCAGAGACAAAAAAGTCTCCTTATACTTGAATCCATATTTGGCATTGGCTCTAATTCTAACTTTCTCCAGCTGTGCATCCCCCAAGATATCCTGAATATTCCCAGTTTTAATCTCTTAGTTGACAACTGTTTTTGAGCGTGCTAAGTCCTAAAACTCTGGCATTCCCCCATTAAATCTCTTTGCTTCTTTACCTCATTCATTTAAAATGTTTTTTTAATATATACACTACATCTTTGAATAAACTTTTGATCATCTGCCAATATCATTTATGTGGTGAGAGAGAAATAGGATTGTTGCTTGCATAATTCATCTTATCCCACTGTGCTTCAAGCTGAGGACACACACTTGTGTCTCTCCCTCACGGTCAATCCAACAATGATCAGGTAAGGCACGACTGCTGAAGGTTAATCACATCATATTTACTCACCTGCGACCTCTATCTCCGTACTCCATGTGGCCGAGAAATTCTGTAATCTGCTCCTTCCTCCTTCCTTCTTCCCTCAAACACCCCCGCCCCCATGCTGAGAAAGCCAGGGCTTTTGTTTTTCTCTCTCCCTGTCTGCTAACTGTGTCAGCTGTTTGATATCATTTTATTATGTTGCAAAGTTATAACATGGTCAAACACAATTTCAATTGTACAAAGGAATTTTAGGTGGAAAGGTGGCTTTGTCTGTTTACATGTTGTGAGAGAAACCTTGCCCTTGGTTTCCTCATGGTATGCTGGAATATTAGTTGGTGACTCTCCATGAGATGTGACAACAAATCCACCCCTAATAACAGACTTTTAACCCAAATTAGGTTTTGTTATTTTGTTACTCGGATACAAGGGAGAGTTGGTGTGGTTCGAATAAAATGTCATTTTGTTTTACACCCTTTTAGCTGTCTGGTGTAGATCCTTTTCGTCCCTGCCTTCTGTCCATCCTCTCTTTTATCAGTTACTGCTCTCATTTATTGTCTATCAGTCTTCAAAAATACTTTTCCAACATTCTGCATCTCTTTGCAATGTTCCTAAACCCTGGCATTACCTCTTCAATGATGATATGCCCTTAAATCCAGCACCCTTCCAGTGTTCTTGAGGATCACAATGTCCCCTCTCTTCTTTGTTTATTATACTGTTCCATTTTTCCCTCTTCCCTCTTACCCCTTCAGTATTATGTAACAGTCTACAAACCCTTTCAGACTAGGGACTTTCAAATGAGACCATCTTCCCTTTCTCCATTTTCTCAGTACCTTTCACAACATCACACAGCTTAGCAGTTCTACAACTTAGTAGACCAGAATTCTGTTTACTTAATGTCATTTTGAAAATACCTCTTGTAATATGTACAGCCAACAAAATTTTACTATAAACTCAGCTAACGTAAGTTTCTAAAGTCTCTCAATAAACCATGGCTGATAAGATGAGATCAGTCCTTTTTGTTTTATCTTTTGACATTTCCATCAGGTCACTAATATTTTTTCTGCTTTTCACAATTTTGAAGTTCTTCATTTCTTCAGCTGAGGGTTGTTCTTTTACTAAAGCAACAGATGGGGCAATCTGATATTTCATTCAGTACTCTCAGCAGCAAATTAGAAAATTTCAACTAAATTTGCTAATACTGGATACAAGGGACAGTTGGGCTTTGTCCCTATTACATTGACTTGGGAGCTTCCCTCCTGTGTGTTTTTCCTTTGTCAATAGGAATTCAGCACAGTCATGTCATGCTGTCATCATCATAATAGGAAACCGCATGGGGATCAACAGACTTGCATGTTAGAATTACTGTAGATTGAACAGAGTACTTGAATGTTTGAGACCATGCTAATTTATTTTAACCATTTGTTTTTCAATGAAGCTTTCTGAGCCGGACGTTTGAATTTTCACCTCTCTCTTCTGAGAACAGGGCAATTCCTGAAGTAGCTTTCTCACAAGGAAAACTATAATTATAAAATGGAAATGTGATATCAAAAAAAATGTTTTAAATTATCTCAAAGCTCAAAATTCTTGATATTAAGTGAAAAATTCTCATGAGCTCTAGGATGCTGGTTATTCTGTTTTAGTCCAAGGTGGGGTTTTAGTCCAAGGTGGGGATAAAGTTATAGTTAAATAGATTGACACTAAGATATTCAGAGAAACTGAATATCTTGTAAAAGCAGCTTGGATTTTTCTGATTTTTTTTTTAAATTTCTGCTATTGGTGTTATTCACCTTATCCATAAAATTTTCAAATCAAAATGCCATTGAGTCCCTGGTATCAGCTTGGCAAGTTTTAAAAGAAACCTATGCTCTTGCACACGCTTTAATTGAAATTAAAATTGCTGACCTGTTGTCATTGTCTAATTCAAATATCTCGTAATTGTGGTTTCCATGTATACTCCCACTGGATGTTGTATTTTCTGTTATGTGGTATCATAAGAGTAGGAGTGGGTCTGGATGATCTGTGTTTTAACCCTGTATGTCTGTTTTTCCTCCACAATCCCTTTTCAAAGTTTTATTGAATTAACTCACGTTCTAAAATAACAATTAATCTGGTAGGGTTTGCAGAAAAAGGTGAGAAATTTCAGCTACCTTCTGAATGTACATAAATTTAATTCCTAAATTTACTCCTGGAAGGTCAAGCTGTAAATTTTAGGATATATTTCTCATCTTACAATTGGAATAGAGTTTCTTCATTTCATTCCTTCTATGTACCCTTTTAATTCCCTAGAATATGTTCAATTTGATTCAAATCATCTTTTCACATCCTTATAGATAAACTGGTTGTTTCATTTTGCTCATTTTATTAGTTAACCCTTGGAGTCCAGGTATCATTCTTGTAAGCATTTTTATCCAAGGCCAATATTTAAACTTTTTAAAGTTTGCTACTCAGAACTAAATATACAGTGGTATTGTGTCTCCTAACCATTGCACTTCTAGAAATAAACACCCGTTCTCTGTATGTTTACATGACTTGTGTATGTTTTTGGACAGAGTCTATTTGACCCCTGCTACCTCAATTGTGCTTCCACCACACCCTTTTCTGGCTCAGCAACTAGTTTTCAGCATTGCTTCCTTCCCACAGAATGAAGATACTGATGATGTGACCAATGACTTACTGTATGATGGTTCTGATGACTAAGATCTCCTGTGGATTTCTGTGCCTTGTTTGAAAGTGTGTAAGAATCAGCTGTATGGGTAAGCATTTGACCCCGCTCAAGGTGATAGACCATTCATCAAAATAGTATCTTGATCTATCAGTGTCATTGTAGATAATATCCCTATTGTTGCTAAATTTGAATTAATTCAATGACTGACCTGCCATAGTTCTCTGGGTCAGAGAATTCAAGAGATTTACCATCCTCTCAGTGCAATAGTTTCACCTGATCTTCATCTGAATTGACCTATCCCTGTGCTAAGTTTTAGTCTCCTCAGCCAGGGGAATCATCTTGTCCACATCCACCTTGCACAGTAAAAAAATATATAAGTTTCCGTGAGCTCTCCTCTCATTAAACTCTAGAGAATACACACCTTGTCTACTCACCCTCTGCTCATACAGCCAATCCACCATTTCTTGCTTTTAATTGGGTTATCACGTCTATCCATGCCAATATATTACACTAAACATTGTATTTTTATCTTATCTTGTGCAGCAACCTTTTATAAATACATTTTGTAAATCCAAGTCTGCTGCATCTACTCATACTTCTTCATCCACCCTTTTGTTACCTTCTCGAAGAACTCTGGCAAATTTGTCTCTTTTTCATAAAGCTGTGTTGATTCTGCTTGACTATCTTATGACTTAGAGAGTTATAGCACACAGAAAGAGGCCCATGCCCACTAGTTTGTTTCATATACCCTCAAACCTCAGTGTGGAAAAACTTGTTCCTCAGGTCCTTTTTAAATCTTTCCCCTCTCAACTGAAACCTATGCCCTGCCCTTGGCAAAATACAATAGCTATTCACCTTTTCCATGCTCTTCATAATTTTTAACTTCCCTAAGGGTCACCTTTCAGCCTTCTTCATTCTAAGGTAAACAATACTGGCCTAGCCATTGTGCCTTAATAACTCCAACCATTTATTACTAACAATATTCTTGTAAACTAACACACAAAGGAGCTGGAGGAACTTAAGAGCGTCAGGCGGTATTTGTAGAGGAAAATGGATAGTTGACATTTTGGGTCAAGACCCTTCCTGAAAACTCCAGTGTTGCTTTAGATTTCTAGCATCTGCAGCCTCTTGTGTTTACAATATCCTTGTAAACCTTTTCTGCACCTTTTTCCAGCTTAATAATAATCTAGCAGCTGGGTAGCAGAACTGCCTACAATCCTCCAAGTGCAATCTCACCAAAGAATTACAATAGTTTGATTCTGGGGGAGAAAAAGTGATTAGTTAATGAATTCCAGTATTTTCTCAATCATAGGTGATAGGCTATAGCACCTTATATAGATGCTTTCAATGGTGAGGAGGGCTGTGCCGGTGAAGGTCTGGACCCCAGCTACTACTCTTTGCAGCCTCTTGTGTTCCTGGGCATTGGAATTTCCAAGTTTCTTGTCATTTAATGTATAACTGTATACTGCCAAATGAAACAACTTTTTCTCTGGACCAAATTGCACCACACAGTACATATAATTTACTCAAAACATAAAAGTAATATTGCCACAAATAAATGAGCAAATAATAAAATCTATTCCGGAGATTGACGTTTAGCATAAGGGGCATTTGTGACAGAAGTCAAGAGGTAAGCCGTATAATGCTACTGACGCTTGGCACTTTATAAGTATGCAGACCTGAGTGGTGGTAGGGAGTTCAGTAGTCTCATGGCCTGGTGGAAGAAGCTGTTTCCCTTCCTAACAGTTCTCCTAATGCTACAATACCTCCTACTTGATGGGAAGGGGTCAGAAAGATTGTGGGACAAATGGGAGAGCTCCACAAAGGGCTCTGCATGCATATCTTGGCTGGGTGACGAAAGACCCCGATGATTGTCTCAGCAGTCCTCGCAATCTTTTTCTAGGATCTTGTGGTCGGATGCCTTGCAGTTCCCGTGGCAAATGGTGGGGCAGCTGGTCAGGACACTCTCTTGTAAAAAGTAGTTAGAGTAGAGGGGCGGCTTACTCGCCTCAATCTGCTCAGGAAGTGGAGATGCTGCTGTGCTTTCTTGTCCAAACAGGTGGTGTTGAGGGACCAGGTGAAATCGTCCATTATGTACACTCTCAGAAATTTGGTGCTCCTAACTCTCTCGACAGAGGAGCCACTTACCTGTAGCTCAAGTTGTGCTCACACTGTTCTACAAGCCGCTGTACCTCCTCTCTGCACATTCTCAACACCAACCACTGTTCTGTCATCAGCAAACCTGATGATTCAGTTTGAGCTGGATCTAGCAGTACAGTCATATGTCAGTGGCATGAACAACAGTAGGCTGAGCATAGAGCCCTGGGGGTGACAGCCCTCGGCATGATGGAACTAGAGATGTTGCTGCCAATACAGACTGACTATGGTCTTTGTGTCAAGAATTGTGGACTGTGCCTGATCAGTAAATGGGAGCATGTGAAGAAGCACCAACTTCACACAGGTCCATGATTGAAGATTAAAAAAAAGCTGTGCTTCTTGACGGTTTTTTTAGAGTTTGGCTGCACCTAATCAGTGAAAGGGATTCATTAGAGAGGGCAAATAAAACTAAGGCAGGCACAAGCAGAGCAGCCATTCTGTGTGAGCCAATGTATACTTAGACTGCTGGCAGGGAAAGGCTGATGATGGGCAAAATTACAATCAATGGAATGAGTTGCAATGTAAAAGGGGGACTAAATCAAAAAGGGCAATGAATACAGGACTGAAGGTGCTATTTTTTGAATGCATACAATATACAGAATAAGGTAGATGAACTTGTATCACAGTTACAGACATCCCACCCTGCAAAAACTCATTTCAGGGAGGTATCACCACCATTTCAGGGAGGTAGCACCCACCCCCCGCAACACCATATCCCCCCCCCCCCACCGACCTCCAAGGGTGTATGTAATACTTTGTTTAGTGATTTTGTCTAATCTGTAAACTAAGTTGGGTATATGCAGCAAATGTGACATTAAAATATGTACTTATATTATCATGTTTATTCTATTACAACTTTAAGCAAGTCTACAGGGAGTTTGGCCTCATCACGTAGGACATCAATAGCGTAGCTCCTTAGCAGCTAGCCAGCTAGTTTAAATAATGTTAGCTATGCTGTAATGACACCTGTTAAACTCACCTCAACATGTCTTTTACATTTTAACCCACCATGGGCAATAGAAAAGTCACTGTTGCAAACAGTACAGTGAGCAACACTGTCATTATTTTTGAGGTCGACTGTAAAGCACGCCCACAGAGAAAACTGATAGGTCTACTTCGCAGGGGTCCCCAACATTTTCTGCACCGCAGACCGGTTTAATATTGACAATATTCTTGTGGACCGGCCGACCGGGGGGTGGGATTTAATCACGACCAGAATGTAGGTGCTAAGTCAATAGCACCATAACATTTTAAGTAACGTTTGGATATTAAACACAGTGCATATTTTCCCCGTATGAACATATGAAATCATTGTAACACACCAATATCGCTGAATCAGTGCGAGCCCTGGGCTTGTTTTCCTGCAACAAGATGATGCCATCGAGGGGTGACGGGAGACAGCGATACTCGAACGGGGTTCTTATGTCCAGTCTATTCCGCAATTTAGTTTTCGTTGCATTCATCGCAGAAAACTCCGCTTCGCAGCGATATGATGTTGGAAATAGAAGCAACGTTTTCAGTGCTTTCCTGACTATCTCAGGATATTTAGCCTTGACTTTGATCCAGAATGCTGGCAGAGATGTTATGTCAAGCATACTTTTCAGCCCGCTGTCATTTGCAAGCTCGAGGAGTTGATCTCCTTCCCGCGCTGACATGGATGACCCGCGGATAATGACCTCGCGTGCGTAATGGCTGATCAGTGGGCGTGACAGGGAATGTGGAAAAGTGCAAATGACTCATATCGTTTCATATCGCCAAATCATATTGTTTCCTCACGGCCCGATGGTTGGGAACCACTCTTAGCACGAAGAGAGACCAATCAGGATGCTCGCTCTCTCTCTCCCTCTCCCTCTCAAAAAAATCTATTTCCGAGATATTGTATATAATTTCCGGGCGTCAGGGAGCCACTATCGATATGCGGGAGACTCCCAGATCTTCTGGGAGAGGTGGGATGTCTGCAGTTAGAGATTGGCATGTATGATGTTGAGGGCATTACTGAATTGTTGCTAAAAAAATACAGCTGGGAGCTTAACATCCAAGGTTACACATTGTATCAAAAGGACCAGCAGGTAGACAGAGGGGGTGGGGGGTGATGTGGCTCTATTGATTTAAAAAAAATGAAATCAAATCCATAGAAAAAGGTGACATAGGATCAAAAGGTGTAGTATCAATGTGGGTAGAGCTAAGATACTGCAATGGTAAAAAGACCCTGCTGGGAGTTATATACAGACCACTGGACAGTGGTAAAGATGTGATCTACAAATGACAACGGGAGATGGAAAACGCATGTCAAAAGGACAATGTTACAATATTCATAGGAGATTTCAATATGCATATAGATTGGGAAAA